>NC_134866.1:21851382-22170700 GCF_049852395.1 Peromyscus maniculatus bairdii | reverse complement strand
AATAGTGAAATATCATAACACTGTGAGGATTTATGGGTAGTGTGGGCATGCCTGCACACATGCATATACATGCAAACTTTACAAAGAGTGAGAGAGAGGAGAGGGTATCCATTGGGTAAAAAAAAAGAGGATGAGAAGAAATGAACTATACAGAGAGGAAACTTAATTTATTATACCCATGAAACATCTTCCCACTCTAGTATTTTCTATATTCACTAAAATAGGACAATTATTAAATTTTAATTTTTAAGCAGAAAGTATGCTATCTTTTGATAAAAGATGAAAAAATAAAGAAGAGAGCTGAGAATCTTATTAAGACTATTTTAAAACAAATATTTTCTATTTCTTCTTGGTTCAGGTATCCTGGTGTTAATTTGAAATTGTATTCAGATATTTACATGCACTTTGATATGATATTTTTAATTTTTATTCCCTAAGGTAAAAATATTATTTACATACTTATCATTTCAGTTAATGACTGAAATGTCTCTGAATAGACATTTCTTGTAAATTGAATTTTCTGAAGAATATATGACACTTGCTAATTAAAGAACAAAAAGTATAAATGGTAGGAAAAATTCAACAATTTTACTTTTCTGACAGGCAATAGTACCTTTTGTAGGCAGTGTTATGTCTTTTTTTTTTTTGAGACAGGGTTTCTCTGCTTAGCTTTGCACCTTTCCTGGAACTCACTTGGTAGCCCAGGCTGCCTCGAACTCACAGAGATCCGCCTGGCTCTGTCTCCTGAGTGCTGGGATTAAAGGCATGCACCACCGCCTGGCTAGTGTTATGTCTTTAATGATGAAGTTTTAGAGACATTCTTTGTTACTTATAAGAGTTAAATGCATAAACATAAAAATTCTCTAGTGTGGGAAGATATGTGCATTATGTTTTGTTTACAAGGTTTATTAGTTTTAATACTGTAAGAGAAAATCTCTCCGTCTGAATTCCATGACTTGTCAAATTAAATGTAAAAAATTAACCTAATGAGAATTTAATACATACTTTATAAATTTTTTTTATAGAGAATTAGGTTCACAATCATAAGAATAGTTTTAATGTTGAATGAAAATATTGTCAATATTTAAAAATGAGAATAATTTTCAGCATATGGGTGTAATATATAAATGTAAGTTTTCAATAGTCTAATTTTATTGAAAAAATTAATAATTATTTATTGGTTGATATGTGAATAGGCCATGCATTGCATAGTATTAGTACAGAAATACTGCCTTTGACATTTACAGTCAAAGCTGACATCTGTTGAGTGTTCACTGGGACACTGGGTGTCTCTGTGATCCATAAGCAACTTAAATATTGTTGTTTGACACCTGTTCTAATAAAGCTGGGTTTTTGTTTGTTCGTTTTTTTTTTTTTAACTACAAGGTCAATAGCATTGTATTCTAGAAAGTTGACAAAGCATATATGATAAAATGCACTATAAAGCAGCATTATAGGAAGTTATACATCTGATAGATGCATGGGCAACTTGTGAGGAAGTCTCTTTTTACAAATGAATATATGAAATGAATAAAATGTATGAAGACATACAGAAATAAATGTAGGGAATCAAAATTTACACAGCCTTAGAAATATATGTAAAAATTAAATATATATTAGTGGATCAATAAATTATTTAATTAGTATCAATTGAAATTTGATAAATAAACACTTTCTATGCATCATTCCTTGTAGCCATATTAATTAAAATAAATATTCAAATAATACTGCATATATACATACATATATATAGCGAAATGATTCTATCATAGGTGGGTTTTATTGCTCTGAAGAGAGACCATGATCACAGCAACTGTTTTTTTTTTTTTTTTGATTTTTTGAGATTGGATTTCTCTGTGTAGCTTTGCGCCATTCCTGGATCTTGCTTTGTAGATCACGCTGTCCTCGAACTCACAAAGATCTGCCTGCTTCTTCCTCCTGAGTGCTAGGATTAAAGGCATGCACCACCACCATCTGGCACAGCAACTCTTATAAAGAAAAACATTTAATTGAGGTTTGCTTACAGAGTCAAGGTTTAGGCAATTATCCTCCTGAGAGGAACCATGGTAGCATGCAGGCAGACATGGTGCTGGAGAGGGTGCTGATTTTTATATATCTGGATTGGCCAGTAGCAGGATGTGAACTGGCTTGAGCTTCAAAGGCCACCACCTTGTGATGCAACTATTCCAACAAGGGCACACCTCCAAATAGTGCCATTTCCTATATTGTTATAGGGTCCTTTTTTTCTTTCACACCATGGCTGGTATGAAGGATTTTACTTTTCAAATAAAGCAATGCAAATACAAATAGTTTCCTACATGCTTTCCTATATAATGAATGAAATGACAACAGATTTCCCAAAATTTAACTTAAAGTAAAAAAAAAAAATCTCAACATGGAGGACAGGTTATGGGTAGGAAGTTCTACCCTTACCTAAGAAGCTATTGGCATTTGGATTACCATGGGTGATGGTGTGATGAATATCAACCACACTCCAGGTTAGGACTACGTGGGGAGTACATTGGAAATACAACATGATATATATATATATATATATATATTGCCCATGCAGAGAGACAGGTAGATGAGAGAGAAAACACATGAAGTTTGCTAGATAGGGAGGTGGCAGTTATCTCAGAAGAGTTGCTATGGGGGTGAATATGATCAAATACACTGTGTGAAAATCTCCAAAAATTAATAGAAACATTACTTTTAGAAACACCCCTTCAAATACAAAACACTGTATAACAGGCAAAATTATTTTTAAACTATTAGGAAATTATGCAAAATCTACTTAAGGAATTAGACCCATATTTCCATACCTCAAAATTAAATTTTTTGTTTTGAAATAAAAATATTCATATGAAGAACTGACTAATGCATGTGCACTAGATGACACAATATTAATATTTTTATTACCTCCTCTTATTATTAGTTTTGTCCTGATAGGTTTCACAACAGTGGTTACTGTATAGATGTTGGAGACATCTTTCTGTTTATAATATACTTACTTGTGGATACAGTACAAATGGGTAATATTAACTTCTCTTAATTTTCCACAAACACAACTTAATAGATTCACTCTCACAGCAAAAATATATGGAAAGCTATTTATTTCCACTTTATATCTCCTCTACCTCCTTGTTGACCAGATGAAATATTTTCTGCACGAGATATAGTGTTCCAATATTAACTAATAAACAATAGGAAGAAAATAGAAATGTTAAAAAGGTCACAACAAAGTCCACCACTAATGGTTTTGCTGCTCAGTTAAAAATTGTCTGGGGACACATTTGGTAGGATCAGTCTCAGCATAAATTATTGAATTAACAAGGGATGGGGTTATTCAGGGAACTGCTTGAAATGATAATGAAATACTTGAGAAATTTTAATGATTAAATATTCCCCAAGGAAAACTTCTGCTGAGCAATCATTAAAAGTATTCCTTAACAAATCTGAAGTTTTTTTTTAAAAAAAATATTTCCTCAAAGAAATTCAAAGGTGAATAATACTTTTTCTAAAAAGGTATGTAATGATACCTGTAAGGGGAATTTTAGGAGCAGTTATGCCTGAAAGGATTGGTGGCATTTCAAAGTTCCTTCAAAGAACAACTTTTTTTTTCTTTCTCTGAATAAATCACATGCTAACTTATATTCAAGTACCGGTTAAATCCAAACTTGAGTAGAGCACTGTATGCTCTAGACCTGTTATGGACTATATTAATTGATTTTTGTAACAATTTTGTATTCATAATTCAAAACAGGAAACTAAAACTCTGTTATATAGTGTGCATACGTGTGTAGGTAGCCAAGTGGGGGGCGTGAGTAGATAGAATTAGCTTGCTTCACATTAAAAAATCTCTAATTATGCTCAATGGTCCCAAAAGGCCAAGGCATTTCTCCACTTTAGAGAAAAGATAAAATGTTAAAAACCCACAAGATTATGTCTGAGTTTGGCACTCTGTATAATGACTAATAAAACTGCTTACACTTTAAATTATTCTCTGTCACATTGTTACCACTTAACCTGAGAAGAACACACTCATTTACATTCCAAGGGCAGTCTGAGATTTGAATTAAACATAAGTGTACACAAGAAAGGCATCCCGTGATGTTTCCAGGAAGTCAGCTTCTAAGCACTTATTAACTAATATATTTTCTTGGCAGATAAATGGCAAACTGAAATGCACTCTACTGTGGAGAAAAGAAATGGAGCTGAGAGCCAAGACATCAACATCCTTGTCTTGGTTACAGCAACGACTTGCATGACCTTGGATGAATCATGATTTCATGTTTCTGAACTGTATTTTTAAATCTTCCTCAATGGAATTTATTGACTATTCCTTCTTATTTACATTCTCAACATGATTTTAAAGGGGTAATATAATTATTGAGAATTCTCCACAATTATCACACTTCCAAACTATTTAATTCATATATTTTTTGTTAGTCTTCAACATATAAAACATTTTCATGCTATTTATTTCCCTTATCATGTAAGGAATAATGATGGAAACAGAAAGAGGCGCTTCATTGGCAACATGATGGCAGAGAATGTGAATCACTCTAGGTTTTGTCATTCTAGGGACACTGTGAGCCTTGTTTCATTAAGAATTCTCCATAAACTGCCACTTACCAGTTCACATCACAAATGTGTAACGATGGTAGCTTTTATAAGTATTCAAGTAATTCTGATATGAATACTCTGGATATTCAGTATTGGAATATTGGGTGCCAAAGAATATTCTCATAATACTGGGCAAAGAGATGTTTATAGACCTGTGTCTTAGTGTAATCAATAATAATCTACAGTTCCTGGAAAAGTTTGGAAGTGGCCTTATAGGATGCCTATTTATTCCCTAACTGTACGTGTTCTAAATTTACTGCAATATTGTTCAACTCCTTTAAAAGGAGATCATTTCTTACCATAGCTGCAAAGGTCACATTAAACAAATCCTAATTGATTGCAATTGAATCTGTTAACAGCTCCCAGGAACCATGTTTGATGAAAAATAGACATTTTTTTTCATGTTAGGCAAAGACTGGAACTGATTTGCACTCTTAGACATAAACAAAGAAGACGTCTCATTGCAAATCTACCACTAAACAATACTCTCTTCCCTAAAGCAGCCACACTAGTGACTTGGATATCTGATACTGTAGATTACCTCCCAAACATAAATTGGGTCTAGAGATTCCCTTTGCACACATAGCATGGCATTTGGCTGACTCCTGTAATTGCTCATGATTCTGCTGTGAGAATATTCTTCCTTTTTAAACACAGTCTAAGGCCATCACACTTTTCTCCCATTCTTTCATCAGAACCACATTTTATTTATTTTACTAGTATTTTAGTTACTTGTCTCTTGTTGTGATAAAACATCATCACCAAAGGAACTTCCATATTACTTCAAAATATAGCATTATAAGATTCTTCATAGCAACCTCTCAGTGTCAGATACAAACTTCTTGTTTCATAAGAGCCAATATTGGCAAGGAAACCTAACAGTAAGCAGGAGGCATGGAGGCAGAAGCGGGATGCCTATGGGTCACATCTTCAAAGGAAAAGCAGGAAGCAGAGAAGGGAAGCTAGAATTAGGCTTTAATCTCAAAATTTACCTCCAGTGAAGTACTGCACCCATCTAGGATACATATTCTAAACCCCCCCAAAAACCCCCAAACTTGAATTTTCTGATACTACTGAAGACATTGTTATTGCAACCATTACAATGAGAAACTGTCTAAAGACATTGCTTATTGTTAATATTCAGTTTCTCTATTGTCCTACACAGCATGATCTGTGCAAATAAAAGATTTTGACAAAATTACAAAATCCTAACAGATATCATATTATACATCCTAGATAAAATAATAGAGAGAACAAATAGTATTGTAAGGTCAATATGTAGCACAGAGGTAATGTAGCAAATGTGGAGAACTATCTTGACACAAATGATATTTCTGAAATTTCATTCATACACACACACACACACACACATACACACACATACATAGATACACGGGTCTCAAATGTATATGTCAGTATATATAACACACATTTTATGGTCTATAAAGTTTGAACCCACTCTAATAACATAAATTCATTTATAACTTTATTGAAGTAATATCTTCATTTGGAAGTGATCTTCTTAATGTAAAAATTATATCAGAATATTAACAAAGTAATTTTTGTTAGCCTATATTAATTATTTAAATGCAGCATTTCACTTACATTTCCATGAATGTTTGTTTTTTATTTCTATTAACAATAAAATAGAAGCCAATATTCTACAGAATGAAATAATTAGCATTAGTCTTAGATAAAATTATTCAAACACTTGAAAATTTGCTGTGTTATTAGAAAAAAATCATAACTGATCAATTTTCTCATTTGCAGTATTTTATACATTACAGTCATTTATTTGCCAATTCAGATCTTTTGTAACATTAGTTTCTGAAGTAAAAAAAATATATTAAAACTTTCTTCTAGAATAGTATACATTCTTCAGAATTGTTCCCTCAAGGGAATAAATTCTCAACAGAATGTTATTCATAAAAGATAAATAGAATTAAAATAACATAGACTATATGTGTGTGTGTATACATATATATGTTGCTATTTTGTACTATGCTCCAGTCATTTTAGTTAAAATAAACCTGAAATCATTGTGTTAAAATATAGACAGAGAGAAAAATAGTGAAGAAACAATGATAAATTTCCCAGCACTGAATCTAAAACAGGGAGTTGAGAAATATTAACTAAAATTGAAATAAGGAAGGAAAATATAATGGCAAAATAATATCATTTTAAGACAGAATACAATGAAAGCAATAGATTGAAAAAAAAGGTGAGATTTATGTTAATGATTGTTTGGTGGCTAATTGAAATGGGTTGATTTTTTTCCATATCAAACATTTAGTAGAAAATCATCTATTTCCAAGACACTATAAAGTTTGAGTTAAAGAAATCTTTACACAATTAAATTATCACATAATGTTTTCCATTGGGCAAGCTCTTTGTAAATAGTTTCTTCAGGAATTATTCAGGAAGCTCACATTGAAGATATAAGTTCATATTAACATGAAATACTCTAAAAATCTGTTATGCTTTGTAAGGACATATTTTTGTCATATCAACATAAATAATTGGAGTATTAATAGATATTTTTATAATGAACAGCTCAGATATAAAACACAAAACGTATCATGAATGTAACTAACCTGTGAACTAGTATCATGAATACCCAGGGAACATTTATATTCAAATCTCAGTGGTTCATGCAGATGTAAAAATCCATTATTTTACCAGAGAATAGCTTTGTTTAGCAGTGTTTCATTCATATATTCTAAATTTAAATATTCTACCAACATTCCCCACGTTCACACATCCTATATATATTATTTGCCTTATATAGATAGAATTATGTGTTAGCAGGATGCCTGAAAATATTCACAGGCTCACCTGGGTCCACACTGCCCAGGCATTGGAAGATGCTCACAGACCTACCTATGCTCTCATGGCCTGGGCTGGCTGAAGAGATTCACAGACATCACTATGATGAGCAAATATACGGTGGAGAAATGAATTCACTGCTATGGGAAGAGGTGGAACTGAAGAAGTGAAGGTGATTAGGAACAGACTGATATGGGCGGCCTGATGGCCACCCAGGGTCATCGTAATATCCAGGCCCAGGTTCCTGCCAAGGGCCATGTCTACCCCAGTCAGGGTCTGTGTTGACATCTGTAGCTCATGTTGCCACCAAAAGGTCACAAGAATGGCTGTGATCTTTTCCACCACCTTAGGCCATGTTGGTGTCCTATAGCCATGTTACAGTTGAGTCATAATGATTAAAAGTAGGTTGTTTTTTTCTCTTATTTTGTTTAATTTTTTTGTTTTCTTTTTAGTTAATATTTTTTTTAAAATGTGTGAGGACATTTTGGAGGTAAGGGACAGATATGGAGGGAATGGGAAATGAGAAGGATTAGGGTACAAGAGATGAATTCCCAAATAATTAATAAAAAATATAAACATTAAATATGTAGGATTAGATTTTATATTTTTATTAATTTCTTGGGAATTTCACATCATACACCATGATCAAACTCATTTTTCTAGTTCTGCCACATCTGCCCCCAACCTTGTGACCTCCACCTCCTAAAAAAATACAATTTGAGTAATGTCATGAAATACTTGTTTACGTTGTGTGAAGATGTGTCATTATGATTGGTTTAATAAAGAACTGAATGGGCAATAGTTAGGCAGGAGAGACTAGCTGTGATTTCTGGGGAGAGAGAGAAAGAGAAGTCTGGGAAGAAGAAAGGCCAAGCAGCCAATCAAATATGAAGGATGCAGGATGGACAGTTGGAGATGAGGTAACAGGCCTTGTGGAAGAAGGTAGGTTAAAAATATGTGTTAATTTAAATTATAAAAACTAGTTAGGAACAAGCCTAAGCTAAGGCCAAGCTTTCATAATTGATAATTAGTCACTGTGTCATTATTTATGAACTGGTGGCCCAAAGAAAAAACTAACTAAAAAGTCAAGTCTTCAAGAGATTGCCCAGTGTATATATTCTCATAAGGAAAGTATGGACTCTCCAGTGTTTGAATATGATAGGCAATTTGTTTTGTTACTTTAATTCTAAACTTTCTGTTGTATTTGTAGTATAATGACCTGTGATTAATTTCTGTCTCTTAGTGCTTAATGTTATGAAATACTTTATTTTTTCTTTCTGTTTTTTTTTTCAATAATAGAGATTGAATGGAGGATCTCTACATGCTAGGCAAGAGCCCTACAACTGAGGGCTCCTAAACTCCTTTTCTATAATGTATCATTGACATAAAATTTAACTAGGATGTCCAAGTTAGCCTGGAATTCGTTTCATACAAGTCTTTAATATGCAACCCTACTGCTTTACCCTCCTGAGTAGCTGGAGTTACAGGAATGTACTAGCCAGCCATGAAAGATAAATTTCTAAGGAACTAAATGAACAGATATTCAATGGTACCACATAGTATCTATTAACTGGCTTCCCTATTTTTGTAATGTATTCTCTTTCTGTATGTATGTTGAAAAATATCTGATATATTTTGGATATGTACCATGTGTTAATTTTAATCAGTATGAATCTTGACTGTGGTTTCAGGAGATAAATTTAAATTTTTTTTTTTTACTGTTACAATTATATTTATTTTTCTTAGATTAATGAGTTCAATAAAATCACTAGCCAATAGCTAATCATCATTAGAGCATTACACATTCAGAATCATCCAAGCTCATGTAGCAGATGTTTAGAAATGCTTGAGTCTTTGACTTTGTGAGAAGTTAAATACTAAAAGAATGACAAAAAATGTAGAAACGACATTGAAATCAGAGCTGGAAGATGTCAGTCCCCAATACAAAACTAGCTAGTCTCCATATCCAAGCACATGTGTTTGAGAATTTATTTTCCAATTTGAAGAAATTTTAAATTTTAATGCTATGTAATTTGTCTCTATTTACTTCTATTGTTGGGAGACTGCATCCTATTTAAAATTGTGAGTCTACCAAGATTATACATACAGTTGTCTATTTTTTTTTTATAGTTCCAGGGCTTGTCTTTCATATATTCTTGAAGTAAGATGTCAGGACAAAAAAGGTACTCCAATTTTCTATATTCACATTAAACTGGCTCATCACCATACCTTGAAAACACTGGCTTATTTATTTATGTATTAATTTAGGGCATTTCTTATAGAAAAGATCTAATCTTTGGTGTTTTGTTTTGTTTGTCTTGTTTTTTTGTTTTGTTTTGTTTTTTTCAAGACTGAGTTTCTCTGTGTAGCTTTGAAGCCTTTCCTGGAACTCACTCTGTAGCCCAGGCTGGCCTCAAACTCACAGAGATCTGCCTGTCTCTGCCTCCTGAGTGCTGGGATTAAAGGCATGCACCTCTCCCGCCCAGCCTAGATCTGCTCTTTAAATAACCTACTCCCATAAGTTAACTGTTGGCACATTAGCTGCTTCTCTACATTCCATTATGCTTAGCACGTTGAGTTATATTTGCATCCATGACAAATGGTCTTTATCACCTTTAAAATGCTGCATATTTATAGAAAAATCATACATTATCATTAAGATATATCAGTAAACACCTGAGTCATTTCCACATTTACTGTTTGTTAATTTCTGTATTGTGATAAGTTTGACAATGAGATAGTAAATTACTGTTTATTTTTTATTTTATTTACTTTTCTGCTTCTCCCTTTTATTGAAAATGGAATATTTTCTAATAAATATACCCTGATTACAGTTTTCTCTTCCTCGACTCCTGCCAGTTCCTTCCCACCACACCTTGCATCTGGTTCCATTCCCTTTCTGTCTCTCATTAGAAGAGAACAGGCTTCTAAGAGATAACAACATGCCAGGCAGCGGTGGTGCAAGCCTTTAACCAGAGCACTCAGGAGGCAGAGCCAGGTGGATCTCTGTGAGTTTGAGGCCAGCGTGATCTATAGAGCAAGATCCAGGACAGGCAACAAAACTACACAGAGAAACCCTGTCTTGAAAAATAAAAATAAACAAACAAAAAAGAGATAGCAACACAATATAACAAACTAAAATACAATCAGATGAAACAATGACCGTTGCATAGATGCTAGACAAGGAAAACCAAAGGAAGAAAAAAAAAGAGCACAAGAGAAGGCACAGCACGTGAGAGGGGGAACCATGTAAACAAATACACAGTACACACTGAATTTAAGGCACAGATCAACTGCTAGGGCTGTGGCAAATTGTGTGTGTGTGTGTGTGTGTGTGTGTGTGTGTGTGTGTGTGTGTGCACGTGTGATGGGTGAAGAATTGTTTTATAATGCCATAGGTACACAGATCCCAAAAGCAGAGAACAAACAACTGAAATATTAGTTTTACACACATCAAAGAGCTAAAACCTTGTAGCCTGTGAGGCCACGTATTAGAATTCGTGTATAGATCCAAGACTCAAGAAATATACCAAAATCCTTCTATATACAATTTTGAGACCATAATGTATATGTGTTGGTTCTTTCATTTAGGATGTAAAAGAGAAGCAAATAGTATTTTGACGAATCAAATATGTTTTTCCTGAAACTGTCTTAGAGAATGTTCACTAGTGCTTTTTGTGATGATTGTTAATGATGATATGAAGTTAATTAAAACAACATTCTGAATGAACAAAACCTGGTTTGATCATTTAACAGATTAGCTTCAGCAGATATAGATTGAGGCTTGAGAAAATAGTTGCATTGCAATCACCTAACTAACCAAATATACACAAAAAGACACACAGTAGGCAAAATGTGAAATATGTAACTTATCTTAGTTTGGTTTAAAAATACACAATAGTAAAGAGTTAAATGGTTATATTTAAACCATATATTTATAAAATTAAAAGAATACATGAAATAATTAGAAAAAAAACAAGCCTTTCTGTTGTTGGACAACACAAAGTTGTTAGGGTTTCTATTGCTGTGAAAAGACACCGTAACCACAGCAACTCTTCTAAAGAAAACATTTAATTGAGGTGGCTCAGTTTCAGAGGTTCCATCCATTACTGTCATAGCTGGGATTATAGCAGCATACAGGCAGATGTGCTGGAGCTGAGAGTCTGACGACATCCTGACTCAGAAGCAACTGTCACACTGTGAGGAGCTTGAGAAAAAGACCTCACAGCCCACCCCAACAGCAATAGGCTTCCAACAGAAGGTATGGTCCAGATTAAAGGTGTGCTCTCCAGCCTCAAGGTCTGGATTAAAGGCATGTATTATCCAGCCTCCTCCAACAAGACCACACTTCCTCCAACAAAGCTACATTTCCTAAGAGTGCCACTCCCTAAGAGTAGATGGGTACCAAATACATTCAAAGTACCACAGCATCCACATCAAAGCTTTTTCAATATTAAATTTTGTAAAGGTTTTAATTTCTAATACAAGTGAAAAACACTGTTATGTATGTCATTTAATTGTTATATATATATATATATATATATATATATATATATATATATATATATATAATTTTAAGAACATATAAATTTCTAGAATAGTGGAAGGGTCTGAACCAGTCTATGGTGTACAAATGAATTACAGAAAAAAATATTAATAAACTTTCATAATTCTTGGCAACAAACATATTCAAACCACTGAACTTTAATATTAGTTCAGGTTAGACCCTTAAAGACGTACATTCTAGTTTCATCTGGAGTAATCCTTCTCTGAAAGGTACCATAAAATTTAAATAATTTTTATCCTTACAGATCTTTCCTTTTCTCCCTTCCTTCCTCTCTTTCCAATTTATGACCTTTTTTAATTTTTGTTGCATATGTGGTGTGTTTCTTTCTGAAAACATATACATCTATGTAACATATGAACTTGATAAGTTGTGTTCATATAATTGGGTAAAAGATATATACATACATTTTTGTATATGTGTGTATTCAAATAAGTGTCTAAGCAGTCTACAAATAAATATATGCTATCCATATTATGGTAATCAATCAATGTATGTTTAGTTTTGGTAAACAATCCATCAAAGTAGAGAAGTACTATATTTAAGTCAATTAAATTTTCTTTAAAAAAATCTTTGAAGAAGCATATTAAGTGTATATTAACAAATTATAAATAAATGATCAATGTAATTTTCTTATTACAATTGGCCATATATTATGTTTAATTGAATGTATATCACAAGACAATTTCACATCTCCTTCCCTCTCACAGAAATAAATGGGTATTTGCAATTTCACAATCAGAAGTTATAAAATGAAGATTTTACTAACAGTTACCTTGATGTACAGTTTTACTAACTGTACACTATTTTGATCTAAGGAATAGTGTCTAACACCTTTTACAGTTTCAGCACTGGGCAAACATGTTTATTTCCATCTTAGTTTTGGTGTCAGTAGAAACAGATTTGTGGTTTGTGGTTTCTTTTCATTTATCAGAGAAAGATTGAGGTTGTTTGTGTTTAATAATGCTTTAAGTCCACATTCCGATGCCAGTAATTTCTCTGAACCATTTTTTTTACTGTGAATCCATCAGAGTAGAATTATTCCCCTATATTTTGATGTATAATAATTATGCTACTTCTATGTATATTTTGGTTTTACATTGATATAATAGTGAAATATATTCCATTAATTCTTCTGCAACATTTATACAATACTGTGTAATTTGTTTTTTTAATTTCTTTAATTATAAACCATACAAGGTACATTTTTCAGCTCTATGAGGCAATAAAGTTTTATCTTTCTTATTAAACTAGTAGTCTTACAGAGATGCATTTTTAAAGATTTTTATAAAACTGAATGTGTAATCCTATTTCATTCAGTTGAGTAGTACCAGTAAATACTAATAAAGTAGAATTTATTGTTAGGATCCTGCCCTCGCTCCTGCACGTGCACAACTCTGGTTCTTGCATCTTAAGTCAACAGGGGGCGTTAGCGACTACATACTCGAGGTGTGGTCATGCAATCTGTGCCTTAAAAGCTGGTTGCAGACCCCTATACTCTCTCTGCTCTCTGCTCCCCTCTTCCCCCACCCGACTATCATTCTCTCTCACCAGGCCTGGTACCCCCCCCCCTTCCTCCTAATAAAGCTCTGAATACTGATACTGTGTTCTGTGGTGACTGTGACCTCTCCACTCTGTAACCAGCACCACCACCAGTGCCTATTATCATCCTTTCAGTACTAACCATGTTTTGATTTTTAACTTAGTCCTGGGAGTCAAAATTCTCCACACTAAATGTTTTCAAATTATTGTTCTTTCCTTTCTTCCAAAGACATCACTTATACTATGACATTTTGAATGGGTTCCTCAAAATGTCATAGGATCTCAGAGTCTTAATCTCCAAATTCATGTGGATAGCATTTGAGAAGGTCCTTTTAGAGATAATTATGTCTAGATGAAGATATGAACATGGTGTCTGCATTACAAGTGACATGAATTTGTACAAGAATGATATATTTTATCTGGGTACCTTCCTCAGCTGTCACTGACACCCTCTGACATTTGGTGGTGCAGCAAGACCAATGGCAGATGCAGCCTCTTCATCTTGCACTCCTCATCCTCCAGAATTATAAAGATACATTACTTCTAATATGCTCACTACATATTGTAATATAATCTAGCATAGAAAGAGAAAATGACGAAATATAAATTTCATGTGATTGAAATGCCAGTGAGTGAAGAAAGTGCAGATGAGCCAAACATCTTCTTCATAATCATTCTGAAAAGAATAAAATTTCCCATGATGTTCTCTGAATGCAGAAAATGTCTGTGACTGAATATGACAAGAATTTTTCATGTACGGGAAGGAGAAAAATGTATCTAAAGTGGACAACAGATCAATGTTTTTTTACTTGATTTAGTTTTAGCCTAAGGAGAGCATGAGATTTCATAGTTTTAGGGCATTGTACTAGAACACTTCCAACTTCACATGCCAATCACAAGTATCTGTCACCCATAACTCTTCTGACAGGTTTGCTATATTATTATTGCTGCTCTCTCATTGAGCTTAATCAGTTTTCAAGACTGGCTCTTGAAACTCTGAAACACTTTACCATATTCACCATTTAATTAATTTTAAACTTACAAAGCAAAGAAGATGCATGTGGCATTGTCCTGTAGGAGACATCCTAGAGCTTCTATGTCCTGTCTGTCAGGCCACTTTCTGATACTTTTGCAAGTGTTTACCTGTTCCAAAGCTCATTTGGACACAGTCATTTTTGTGTATGGATAAGTTTCATCATGTAGGTGTTATTGATTAATTTCCTAGTTTATGGAGGTCAATATAATTCAACCATTCTTCCTGCCTGGTGGATATCTGTATGAAATATGTAAGTTTTTAATCATGCTAAGTCTTGCCTAAGACCAGCCTTTCATTGCAACCATCTAAGATCCTATCCCCTCTTAATTGATTAATCAATATATTAGCATAATAAAAATATTTTGACAGGCCTGCCTGGTCCTGGTCAGTCTGGGTGGGCAGAAGATATTAAGATGAGAAAGAATATGGTGAAAAAAAAATGGGAGAGAAAGAGAGGGCAGAGTGGTTCATGTGCTGTGGAGAGAGGTGTAACTGAAGAAGAGAAGGGAATGAGGAAGAGGTTGATGTGGGTCACACATACCGGAGGTCATGGGGACATCTAGTTAGGCTGCTGCCAAGGGCCATGCCTGAGTCTGTAGCCCTGCCTCAGCTGGGATTTGTGTTGGTGTCTGTGATCTTTGTTCATTAATGGGGTCATATGAACAATGTGTTTGGAAATCTGAAGGCTATGCTCAGCCAGCCCTGCCCTTATTTGGCCCTGGGAAGTCTTGCCCCACCTCTCACCAAAGACAGAGCTGGTTCTGCCTGTTCCCCGGTTGGGGTGGTCCCAGGAGAGGTCCAATGTGACCAACTCAGCAAACACAGACTCACGTCCAGGGGTTTAAGTGGGCTCACTCCCCCATCTCCCCCATCTATGACCTGCTAGAGAGCCTGAAGGGACTGATCCTGTGAAACAGAGCTGAGGGATCTCCATGACTTGGGCGAACAGCACAAAACCCGAGAGGAGTTTTGGTAAAGGTCCAGTATGGATTGTGTATGGAAAGCCAGATGCCTTGAACCAGACCAACAGCTCATTACAATAAACAACTCCAATAAAGCTGTGTGGACAAAATTGTATAGGGCACGACACACTGCAGCTTTAAATGCCACTAAGACAAATGAATAGGTGATGGAGAGCTGGGAAAGACGGGGGTAGGGGGGGTGGGGGGTGTGAAGTGGGTTTGTTGTTGCTGTTGTTTTCTTTTTACTAATACTTTTTAAATTTTTATTTTGGGGGGGTATGCTGCAAGAGTGAAGGGCAGATTTGGAGGGACTGGAAAATGAGTCTAATGATTTTAGCACATACAAGTTTCAAAATGGAATGAAGAAAAATATAAAATTTGCAATGTTATATTTATGGGCAAATTTGTACTAGAAATGAACTCACTTGTGCATTGCTCTTCTTTCTCAATTAAGGGCCATGAACTTGGAATAGCACACCCAAGATAGTAAAATATATTCTTATTAAAGTGACTTCATAATAGTGTTATCAATACTGTTAATTAAGATTAAAAAAAATTGTTCTCTCTTTAGTTCTGAAAAAAAAAGCATTCTGAGTTGTTATCCCTGTCTCATTGAACTAGAGACATGAAAATGCAATATGTAATAATTAGCAGCCCATGAGAATTCAATAGCATGACAACACAATTGCTTGCTTATGTTGATGTGAAACACAATTCATACTTCATAGGAAATATGCTGTAGTTTATTTTGAGCCAAATATGAATACACAAGACCATGTAGTTACTTTAAATGTCATGCTCCACCACAACAAAATTAATTTTTTGTAGCCACATCACAAAGAAACTTATAAATTAAAAGCATTAGACAATTCACTGATAGGACTACCAGGTAGCATGTAGTAAAGCAGGGAAATGTATTCTCTATGTTTCAATTTCTGTACCACAGCATTCTCAGTTTGATTACTGCAGGGGGAGGCTTGCTGCCTTTAGTAATAGAGTCAGAGAGTTTCATTTTGCAATAATGAAGGATAGATCTGAAAACTTTTGAACATATGTGGTTATTGAACCAGGGCAGCCAAAGTTAGATTTGGCTGTCAGTCTGCAGCATTCTGTTTTTCTGTGCACATGAAAATATCCAATAGACCACAGGATATAACATTGTACTGTTCGGACTAACTATGTGATAAAAATTAAAAGATTTGTGACAGTCAATGCCATGTACATTTTGCTTCATTACTATATGCATTACAGAGATAATAAATTCCTAAATACTCACTTGGAGAAACATGCATCTATATGTATTTTCCCCAGCTTACAGTGCTTCTTGCATTTAGGAGAAAAAAATATGGAGACATGAATCAGAATAACTGAGTAGGGTACAGTGTTTTTTTTTATTTATTATCATCAAATACAGAGTTCATGAAAAATATTTTAATATCTTCTAAAGATAGGTCCAAATATTAACCATATGTATTCCACTGCAAATTCTGATTCTAACCCATAGAATTTTGGGGAAACATAAAACATCTCAACTACTACACATATATGCATGATATGTGTTTAAATATATGTATGTATGTCTGTAAATATGTACACACACACATATATAGCAGAAGTATATTTGCATATATGTGATAATTAACCATGAAAAATAAAATGCCATTCTCTTTAGAGATGATTTCCTATAAAGAAAAAATGCTAGGAATCCAATAAGCTATCTGAAAAAACGATGACTGTTCATTAACAATATAGGACACAAAATCAATATAATGTTTTGTTTGTATAATAGCAATGACATGAATTAAAAAATTGATTTATCATTGTATTAAACATATTGATATTGGGAAGAAATAACTGAAAGAAATTCAAAACAAATATATTGTAAACTAGAAAACTGCTAAAAAGTAAAGTTATTGATTCAATGGAAAAGAACACAGTACCATAAAACATATGCATTCCTCTGTCTCTTTAAAATTTCTTTAGTTATTAGAATCAGTAATGATTAGAGATGATTTTTACATAGTGGAAAAACACAACGACTTTAGGAAGAAAAACTGAATCAAGAGTATCAGTGTGGAGAATTCTCCAAATAAAATACTTCTGCCAAAAAAAAAATCTACCATATGACCCAGATATACCAAATCTTAGAATATGCCCAAAGAACTTGAGACCTTACTCCACAGATGTTTTCTCTGGCATGATCATTGATGCTTTATTCACAATATGTAGGGGATGGAAACAAGTAAATAATTCACTCAATGAATAAATAGTGAAACTATGGAAATATATGCTGTGGGATATCATTCAGTTGTAAGGAAAAACAAGACCAGGAAATTAGCAGGTAAATGGAGGGCACCAGAAAATATTCTAGCATAAGGGAGTCCAAACCCAGCAACACAAGCATTGCATATTCTCCCTGAGCAAAGATTCTTAGTTCCAAATCTTGACTTATGAGTACATATCCTGGAATTACTGCAGTAACCAGGAAAATAAACCCTTGGTCTGGGTAGAGGTGGGGAAATAATAAATAGGGAAATAGCAAGGTGCAAGTGACCTGGGAAATGGAGAAAAGAGGAGGACTCTCATTAGGAGGTAGGAAAGGAAATGAATGAAAACAAAAAGACTGAGGGTAAAGGGCAAAATAACAAGTAAGATGTCTGAAAATAATTGGGCATCATATCTAAAAATAAAATACCTGCAATTTAAATAAGTCTGTATACATACATGATTTAATAAAATTTTCTATTCTGGCATGAAAATGCTCCCTCCCAGAGCCAAATATATCTAGATAAATTCCAAACACCAGGCAATATAAGTCATCAATTGACCACTTGGTCAATGACATCCAAGAGATTCCCAAAGCACTATAGACTACTGTTATTTTTTTTGGGGGGTGCCCTTCCCCAAAGATGAAAGTTAATTCTTTATTCCTGAAGACATAACACACTTTGGTAGCAGAACTTAGAGGACCCTGAGCTGGAAACCACCTGAATGCTTTTTTTCTGAAGACTAGTTTTCATCATACCAGAAGGCACCATGCAAGCTTCTAAAGTAGGAAAGCAATGAACAGTCATACCCAGATATGATACCAATGAACCTCAATGAGGACCATATGGCACAGTAACTCTAAGGGTAAAATAGTGGCACACATACATTGAAGGCAACCAATAGCTCTATATTTGGACATTAGACCTGATCATTAAATGGGCAATCATGCTTGGTAGTGGATACTTAGCAAACTACCTGGGGAAATAGAAGTCATGAATCCAGGAGAAGAAACTGCTACATGTACTCCTGAGACTTAGGAAACATCTTTTAAGTGGAGGCAGAAAGATTGCAAAGGCCAGAGGAAAAGGGCATTTGTAATGAAATACTTTCTTGTAGACGAATTTCTAAACAGTCTTATTAAATAAGAAACACAGAGCCAAATACAGAAGTAATAGAGGAATAGGGGAAATAGCGAATAGCCGCATCTATCCTTAACTTACCACTATGCTGTAGCTTTCCCAGAGAGAGGTTCTTCCTGTCTAAACTGCGTGTTTATTGCCTTCCTGTTCTGCCTTCTCATTGGCCAGCCAGACACAGAGGAAGCAAGATGTGAAGGCAGAACTGAGAAAAGGTACCAAGCCACGTGGCTAAACATAAATAAGAATTATGGGCTAATTTAACTGTAAGAGCTAGTCAGTAATATGTCTGAGATAATGACTGAGTTGTTTTAATTAATTTAAGTTTCTGAGTGATTATTTTATGTGTCTGTTGGGTTCTTGGCTGGGTGAGCATAGGAAAACCTTCAGCTACATTTTCTTATATCTATGACAGGAAAGCAATATCCATGAACTATCAAGAGTGTTGTTGTCTAGAAATGACACACCTGTAGACTTTCTATGTGTATGGGGGAAATCTCACAAGGCCCCACACCTACACAAAGAGCTATGGGTAATTAATGACTGCTAAAAGATGGAGGAAACATATTTTTATACATGCATATGGATGTTTTTCTCTGAAAACTAGCTTTCGTAATACCAGAGCTCACCATGCAAGTTTCCAAAGGAATAGAGCAACCAATAGTCCTACACAGATGTGATGCCTCAGTATTTACAACTTCATTATTTGTGTCATGGATTGAAGAGGGAGTTGGGAGGCATGGAGGAGGAGGTGGGGCAGAAGTAGAAATAATGTAAAGATAGTAGTCAAAAAATCTCAAAAATATGCAAAATAAAAATTATGCAAAATAAAAAATGATTTAAGACATCAGTATTATATGATTATAATATTATATTACTAATATAATATATTAATATATTATATAATCAGTTATATATATTATTAATATATAATAAATGCTGATTATTTTTACTTATCACTAAATTCAAATAGAGAAAAAGTTAAAAGAAATGCATTAATTAGAATGAAGATTACTTCTAAAATAAATCTTAAATATAGTTACATATTGTTATATGAATAATGCCTTAAAATAGGTAAGATATCTTTGGACATTTTAGTGTTGTCTCTGACAGCAATTAAATTGATATTCATACTTTAACATTATCAGCTTTGCATTACATCTTGATAAGATTCCAAAGTGTCATTTACAACATTGATTGCATGCTAAGTTGTAAATTATACTCATTGTAATTATTTTTTGTATATGCCTCATAAATGGAAAGACTTGGCTTAGAAAGCATATTTGTGGTTCATTTAGAAAAAAAAAAAAGAAACACTGCAGATGCCTGAGAATACTTTTACTGTCTCACTAGGATCCAGTACCTCACCATACAAAAAATCAGAAGAAACAAATTCAAATATTTTGTCTCTAATATTTTGTCAGCCTACCATGAAACAAAAGACTAAACTTCAGTTCTAAATACAGCAATCAGAATGCCTTTGTTCATAAATAAAGAAGCTCAAAATATAAATATGGGGATTTTTTTTAAAGTTTAAATCCCACTCTTTTCAAACTTAATTGCTAGATTCTTAGCATCAGCCTCTGCAAACACCATTTATCACTGATTTGTGTCATGCTTCTTGTGGCCTTTGCCAGGGTAAAATTTATGTTGTTATAATAAAATACCCTGACAAATAACAACTTACTGGAAAAGGGCTTTAATTCAGCTTACAATTTCAGGTTGATCACTGTGGGGAAATCAAAGAAAGAACTTACTTTTTAAAACGTTATATTTGTTCATTTATTTTCCATCCTGACTGCTCTTTCTCCTCTCTCTTTTCTTTCCAATCCCTCCCCCTACCTCCTCTGCCTCCCCACACCTCCCCCCAATCCAATGCCCCTGAACCAATCTCCTCCTCCTCCTTTCAATTCAGAAAAGGGCAGGTAACCCATGAATATCAACAAAACATGGCATATGGAGTTTCAGTAAGACTAAGCACCTCCCCCCAGTATTAAGGCAACCCAGTATGACGAATAGGGTCCCAAAAGCCGACAAAAGAGTCAGAGACAGCCCCTGCTCCTGAAGCTAGGAATCCCACAAGAACAAGCTATACAATTGTCACATATATGCAGAGGGCCTACGTCTGTTCCATGCAGGCTCCCTAGTTATCAGTTCAGTCTTTGTAAGGTCCTATGAACCCAGGTTTGTTGATTTTTTAGGTTTTCCTTGTTATGTCCTTAACCCCTCTAGCTCCTATAATCCTTCCTCCCTCTCTTCAGCAGGGTTTCCTGACCTCAACCTAAGGTTTGGCTGTGGGTCTCTGCATCTGTTTCCACCATTTTCTGGATGCATCTTCTCTGATGACAATTGTGCTAGGCACCAATCTATGAGTACAGCAGAATATTGTTAGGAATCATTACATTGACATTTTTCCCAGCCATGTTTGAGTCTATCCTAGGTCTCTGGGTCCAGAGGGGTCAGGGGTAGGCATACTCTCATGGTATGGGTCACAAGCTAGACCAGTCATTCTTTGGCTACTCTCATTGTTGGACCCCAAAGTTTAGGGTCTCAAGTGGGTGTCCCAAGAACCCAGACTCCAGTCTAGTTGATGAAACAGCATGAGGAATTTATTGAAGCTTCTGTAGAGAAGGGCAAACTCTGCTCCTAAGAGCAAGAGCCGCCTCTTACTGCAGCTACATGGGGGTTTTTAAAGAAAAAATCCACAAAAGCCATAAGATTACAATTCTCATACAATTTCGTTTCACAAGATCATGGTCTGATCACAGAGTGGGTACAGTCACA
Source organism: Peromyscus maniculatus bairdii (assembly GCF_049852395.1). Taxonomy (NCBI): domain Eukaryota; kingdom Metazoa; phylum Chordata; class Mammalia; order Rodentia; family Cricetidae; genus Peromyscus; species Peromyscus maniculatus. Next base: position 22,148,956 of record NC_134866.1, on the reverse strand, counting down.
TCCACATGTACATTCTTTCAAAACCTCAAGGGGGGTATCAGGGAGGGAGTGGAGTTTACATAAAGGTCACAGTGGTCCTTCCTGGAACACCTGCAACTATCTCAGTCACAGTTGAGCACATCTCTTAACAGAAATTTTTTACATTTTTACATTGTGGCAGGGGTGGTTGAACAATGGCTGAGTCAGGTGGCCCTTGGAACTAGATTTTTCGTTTCTCATTTCCTGGGGCTTGGGGGGGTGTAAGCCTGAAGGGTTAGGGTCGTTCACCACAAACTCTGTGCCACCCATACCTCAGCACATCCCACAGGTAGAACAGATGAAGGGTTGAAGTTTATTTGGCTGGTTTGATATCCCTGTTTCCAAAGGAAGAACGTCTAACGGCTAGTCATATCACATCCATAGCCCTATTGGTTACCACCAAGTTATGTGTGTCACTACAGCAACTTTAAGGTTGTGGCTGTATTTTACTATAGTTCACAGGCAATAATATCAGGTAGGGACTGCTGAATGCTTCCCTCCTTTGGAAGCTTTAATGGAGCCTTCTGGTACTATAAAAGATGGAGTTGAAAGAGTGTAAGAGCCAGTGAAAAGGGGGTTTTGTTACTAGACTGTGTCTCTTAGTAATGTAAGAAGCTATACCAATAAAGTCTCAACAACATCACTTCCCAAACTTGAGATGAACAAGAATAATAACAATAGATACACTAAAGTGGATGGTGGAAAGCCCACAAGGTCTCAATCCTATGCAGTCAACTACAGGCAAATACGGAATAGTGAGAGGGGAAATACCCGCGAAAGAACTATTTATCCAATACCAAATGGTCGGTCCTGAAAACATACTTACAAATAACATACAGACTCTGAAGATTCTATTTTAGTCTATTAAAATATGAATAAAACAAGAAAAGGCTATGGATTTTAAAATGAGCAAGGAGGGGTATAAAGAGTGGGACTTAGATGGATGGAGAAAATGATGTAATTATAATTCAAAATAAAAACTTTATTAAGAGTTTATAAAAAACTGTATGAAGGATATCAAATGCAAAACAAGCAAGTTCAAGTATCCCTCTCATAATTTTTTCTAAATATGAAAACAGTTTTGTGATTAAAATTCATTTTGCTTATTTGTTAGTATTCAATTTGTTATGCTATAGTAATAAAAAACTACCATATAACTCATGACAAATTTATGGTCTACTTGTATTCAAAAGGACCATCTATCAATTCTGGTTGTTATGCTTGACAAATGTTCCTATAGGAAAATAAGTAACTAGCAGCTTTTATAATAAATCTTATTGTTGAATTAGATATATTTTAAAACAAAATTTTATATGTTTAAAGAAACATAATTTGTCATAATCACAGAAAAGAAATATATATATAGCTATGAAAAATGAATAAAATGTGTATTGCTATTATTACATTCACTTAAATATGTAACATAAATGCTTTGACTCAATGTTCTTGAGTTTAAGAATATAATTTGATGTCATCCATAGTGATTCATTCACTAATCTCCCCAACATATTATCATATAAAAATAGTTAATGTGAAGCTAATTATAAAGTTTTCATCAAAATAATATCTCATAAAAATATGGTTTTGTATACAAAAAATCCTTGGAAAGCCAAAATATATAGTTATTCCTCAGTGAAATATGATTGATTTTACTATTTATCTATGGCAAGGCAATACTAAATTATTTTTTATGATTTTAAACATTTTCAATTAAATATATAAGTTCTTACATTAAACTATAGGTAATTGTTATAGATTTAAACTACATGATTTAGATATCACCTAAAGAACACAGAAACAGTTTTACAAATATTACCTTAAACTGAATAAAATTTAGTAAATATCCACACGGACAATTAGTGACTTCCCTATAGATTATTAATTTATATTAGCCCTCTGCTCTATGTTTTAGACAGTTCATTGACTGAAGAACAAGCTTTACTTTAAAAAAAAAAAGTATAGTAATTCTTTAAGGTGATGTTACCAAAGTAATAGGGAAATGGACCTTTAGGGCAGTGACCAGGAAATGCCTCCACTTCTTATAAAAGTACAACACTCTACACTTGGAGTGTGAAGCATTGGGGAACGGACTTTAGAGAGATAGAGGACATGTGTGGTCCTTTAAAGTGCAAATGTAATAGTATACTCAGCAAGAGTGACATCAGAATAGAAAATTAACAAGTAAGATCTCTGCATCTTTTTTTTTTTTTTGTAGTTTGATCAAAATCTTTTAATAATGGTTCTTTTTTTTTAAATTTTATTTTACAACACTATTCAGTTCTACATAACAGCCACAGTTTCCCTTGTTCTCTCCCTTCCTGCCCCCTCCCCTTCCCCCCAGCCCACCCCTCATTCCCACCTCCTCCAGATCAAGGTCTCCCCCGAGGACTGGGACCAACCTGATAGACTCAGTCCAGGCAGGTCCAGTCCCCTCCTCCCAGATTGAGCCAAGCATCCCTGCATAAGTCCCAGGTTTCAAACAGCTAACTCATGCAATGAGCACAGGACCTGGTACCACTGCCTAGATGCCTCTCACACAGATCAAGCCAATCAACTGTCTCACCTATTCAGAGGACCTGATCCAGCTGGGAGCCCCTCAGCCTTTGGTTCATAGTTCATGTGTTTCCATTCGTTTGGCTATTTGTCTCTGTGCTTTATCCAACCTTGGTTTCAACAATTCTTGCTCATATAAACCCTCCTCTTTCTCGCTAATTAGACTCCCAGTGCTCCACCTGGGGCCTAGCCGTGGATATCTGCATCCAGATTCCTCAGTCGTTGGATGGGGTTTCTGGCCCAACTATTAGGGTGTTTGGCCATCTCATCACCAGAATAGGTCAGTCCCGGCTGTCTCTCGACCATTGCCAGCAGTCTTTTGTGGGGGTATCTTTGTGGATTTCTGTGGGCCTCTTTAGCTCTTTGTTTCTTCCTTTTCTCATGTGGTCTTCATTTACCATGGTCTCCTATTCCTTGTTCTCCCTCTCTGTTCTTGATCCAGCTAGGATCTCCCGCTCTCTTTCCCTCGCCCCTAGCCCTTCATTGCTCCCACTCATGTCCAGGCTGTTCATGTAGATATCAGCATTGTTTGTAATAGCCAAAACCTGGAAACAACCTAGATGCCCTTCAACTGAAGAATGGATAAATAAATTGTGGCACATATACACAATGGAATACAACTCAGCAGAGAAAAACAATGACATCATGAGGTTTGCAGGCAAATGGATGGATGTAGAAAAAATCATTCTGAGTGAGATAACCCAGACTCAGAAAGACAAATATGGTATGCACTCACTCATAGGAGGATGCTAGTTGTGGAACAAGGATGACTGGACTGCTACTCACATCACCAGTGAGGCTACCTGGAAAACAGGACCCCAAGAAAGACAGGGAGAAAAAGATCTCTGCATTTTAATAGGCAATCCCTTCTCCTTTCCTTCCTTCTCTGTTCCCCAGCCTGCCCCTCCCCTTCCATTTCTTTTCCTCTTCCCTCCCCTTCCCTGCCCTTATTCTTCCTTCTCCTCTCCCTGCCTCTTCTGTTTTCTCCTCTGCCCTACCTTTGCTTCCCCCGGCCCCCACATCCCCTCAGTCTTTTCTTGGTCCTTTATATAAAAGTACGATTTTACTTATAAAGTTAGGGCCATCGCACAATGGAATTCCCAATTTGGCAATATTCTTTGTTATCATACAAAACATAGATATTCGTCAGCTCATGATATAAATTTAAATTCTTAGGACAAAGATAACGATCAATAAATGAGTTCTCAAGTAAAAACTTTCCAACACTGAACCAAATGAAAATTGAATAAGCAGAAATAAAATAAAAAATAATAAACAAACAAGAGCCCACAAAGAGAAAATAATAAAGAGTTTTAGGGTACAAAATACTGTAGATTTCATTTCAATTAGGTATCTACAAATTTTTCCATTCTTTAGCTATATGCTGTTCAGATAGCATAACAACTCAAATGTTGAGTATAGTCACATAAGAATGGAAAAAGAACTTGCTGGGGAGTAAATCCTAAGTAGTATAAAGTGTATAAAGAACTGTCCATCCTGATTCTTTCAAATTTTCAGCTATCCACTGAGATACAATAAAGTTTCTTTTTCTTTATTTCCTTCCTTCCTTCCTTCCTTCCTTCCTTCCTTCCTTCCTTCCTTCCTTCCTTCCTTCCTTCCTTCCTTCCTTTCTTTTTTGTTCTCCATCACTCCTTTTTTAAACTGTTGCTGGCTAGATTGATTGCAGTGTAGTTTTAGATAAATTAATCTTTCTCCCTACTAGCAAAGCGAACCTGATGCTAGGAATTTTATCTTCTTGGAATGAATAGTATGATTATCATAAAATGATTTATTTACCCACTAATACAGACAGTATTTATGAGGCCTGGTTCAGCAGTCCTGATGAAATCTAATGACAAAGTAAAACAAACAAACAAAAACCTGAATGAAATTGGGGGAGGGGTTCTTCAAACAATTGATTTGGTTACTTTGATAAATTTCATTAATGGTTTACACCAGTAACATTAATATTTTATAGCCTTGATGTGAAGAACTTACAGTGAATACATATGAAGTTTCCTTATTTAATAACACTTACCTTATAATAATAATGAATAATTACTTTTTGCTCTGCAAGGGATAAAACCTAGTTATCATGATTACAAAGCACAGACTGTAGAACTGTGTTACAGCCTCAATCACCAAAAACAAAAAATTTAAGGATATAGGTTACTGTGTCGAATTATCTCTATCCTGTGAAAATTGTGGGAACACAGCTTGAAAATAGACTTTTTTTTCACTTAACAGTTTAGAAAAACTCAAAGAAATAATTTTCTCCCGCAATTTATTGTATTTATTTGTTTAATATTTTAATTAAAATGATATTATATCACTTCTCCATCCCCTTTTCTCCTTTCAGTCCCTCTCAGGTACCTTTTTTTAAACCCCTCTCTTCCACTCCCTATTGTTTTCTTAATTATGGTTTTACTCACACACACGCGCACACACATACACACATACACACACATACACACACACACACATACACACAAACACATACACACACATACACATACACACACATACACACAAACACATACACACATACACACATACACACACATACACACACACATACACACATACACACACAAATACACACACACACATACACACACAAACACACACAAACACATACACACACATACACACACATACACACACACATACACACACATACACACATACACACACACACATACACACACACATACACACATACACACACATACACACACACATACACACACATACACACACATACACACACACACATACACACATACACACACATATACACACACACATACACACACACACATACACACACACACACACACACACGTATACACACACAAAAAAACACTTTTCTGATTTGCTTGTATATAGTCTTGTGGATGACCACTCTGAGTTGCACAACTAGTAAGTGGCCTCGTTCCCAGGAAAGGCTAATTATCTCTCTTCAAGTAGTCATTAGTTGCCTACAGCTCTTTTTTATATATATATATAGGGGTGACATCTCATGAATTTTCCCCTCCCACGTTAGCCCATCAATTGATATTGCCATTGCTTCTATTTACATTATCTCCTTCAAAAAACAACAAGGCATGCAGAAGGCTGTTAATAGAATTCTCACTCCTTAGCATGTCTAAATCAGCTTTCTAGCCAAAATGCCTAGGATATCATCGTGTATCCTTTAGATATTAACAGTTGAGGAAGTTTGGAAAGCCGATCGCCATTCTTTAGAACTGCACCCATGAGAAGATTAGGGTTGGCTTTGCCAAATCAGCACAGTATTATGAACTGACAATCAGCTTGAAGAAGACAGCTCATTAACAACTGAAACCACAAAAACACCACAGTGAACTAAAGATCTCCATGGGTGACATGCAGCGGAAAGCTGTCAGGGAGGGCTGCTGCTTCTTCAGCACAATTGCTATTAAAAAGAAAGCTAGTGGGGAAAAAAAATAGAAAAGCAGATCAATAAAATCAGCATGACCTTCAAGATGGCAGGAGGCAGAGCTGGTTCTCAAGGAGGTTAATGGCTTCCTGAGCAGCTAGTTTCTCTATTTGTTTTGAGGTTGTGGTATGTGTGTATGACATAGGCATTACTTGCACAATTTTTGAAAGATAATTACTTAGAAATTGACCAAAAATGTTCTCTATTTGACAAGAAATGTCAAGAAGAAATCAGAAGGTCATCTAATAACTGAAAGAAGAAAGGATTGAGAGAGTTTTATATTTGAATACCTAAGAAAACAAGAACCTTTAATGACATAAAAAGAGGCAAGGTTTAGGTGGTTTGTATTTAAAAAATAAAGTAGTGCGTGTCTTCTAAAGTATGTGTTTGGAATAAGTGAAACAAAAATTTAATGTAAATTTAAATCATTATTCATCAGATACAATGAGAATGATAGGTATTGATATGTATAAAAACTTATGAAAATATTTAAAACTAGATGTTTTAGTTAAATTTAATATATATATATTAAATATATTAATTAAATATTGTATATATATACAAGAAGGAACACTGTATAAACATATTCATATAAAGCATACTAATATATGTTTATTTCTCTATATACACTATAATAATGTATATGTTTATATACTTAAATACAGAAGAAACTATTAATTAACAAGAAAAAATAGAAGATTAATTTCACCCTTAACCCAAATAACAAATCTCAGAAAATATGCTCCTTTTTCTGACATTGTTCTTAATAATTGGCATACATGTTTTGCACAAAAACAGTATATAAATTCAACTTACACTAGTGGACTCAAAATTACACTGTCAAAAACTTTGAAGCTTTGAAAATGAAATTAAAGTTGAAAATGTTGATATTATTTGCCATGGTATAAGAAATATTGTCTGTGTCTATTTATAAGAAACTGTATGATTTTGGGGGCACAGAGGTCCTTGTACTCAAGGAGAAGCTCTAAGAGATCTAGGGATGTTGATCATGCAGGGATGTTTCCTCATCTGAGGAGATACAAAACAAATGCCTGCATTCCATCAAGAAAGCTGAGAGTAGAGATTCTTAAAATCCTTGTGACCCTTTTGCTATCCGAAGTAAAAGACTTCACCCTAGTTCCCCAGTATAATTATTCTAGAATCTTACCCCTAGACTATTACACAGCATTTGGAGAGATGTCTCATGTGCTTTATGCCCTGCTGAACTCTATGCTATTGGTCAGAGACCACATTAGATTCTAGGCCTTTTATCTCTAGAACCCACCCTCATGGTCACATGTACTTTGTAAAAGAATTTCCATAAAGTCACATCTTAAGCTTTATTCTACACTTGGTATTGCACTGATTGTTTCTTGGAAACCCTTTCCAAATTTTTACTGTGTTTTAAACACACTGACAATGAATAGCCTGGCATTAGATTCCCAGAAATCTGACCCAGGTTGACGAAGCCAATCTGTACCTGCTTTTCATTCTTATCTCCTCATTCAGGGTTGATTCCCCATATGACATCTCATATGATCACTTCAAAGGACAATTCAAGGAATAACTGGCATATCCTATTAAAATGTGTAGTATAAGAATACTTACATATTAAAATTACATTGAAATGTCAATAAAATCATCAAAGTGTGCTTTTTAAAATATTCCATTTTAATGCATTCTCTCTGAAAGTAGAAACAAAGAAAATTCTCTTGCATCATGAGTAGCATGAATCAAAAGATCTTATGTAAGCCATGTCTGTAGTAAGCAATCTAACATTGTGATGAGAAAGGAGAGATGCACTTTTGAAAAAATAAATCTAATTATGGTAGATTATAATTACAACTGAAAACAAAATTTTGAAAGAGAGAAAGTTGCCAAGGAACATGCATCTCTGTATCCAAATTTTCTTAAGTAGTTTGAAAATTAGATAAACACTATCACATATAAAAGAATTAACAACTTTGAAATGCAAGGTAGAAATATTCAAATAAAAATTATGTAAACATAAGGATGAATTAAGAGAGGCATATTTTAATTTAAGCAAAATAGCACTCATGTCTTAAACAATTGCCATCAAGACTTTAAAATGTATTATATACCTGAATTGTATATAAATAACTGTTAAATTATTAAATAAACCAAAGACTATGAAACATTAAAGAGGAAACTTACAAAAATATCCCCCCAAAATCAAGGCAAGTTTTCAAATACCAAATGAAATAGATAAACCCCTTTTCCCCACCATAAACAAACAACAACAAAAGAAAGTACAAAATAGTATGCAATTTCAGCTTAAGTTGCTAAGAACTAATCTATTATGCTTTCCAAATACAAAAAAATTATATGAAGTAGTGATATTTCATTTCAAAAAATACTCTGAAAAATGGTTGATTTCTACTGGTTAGTTGTTGTCAATTTAACACAAGCTAGAGACATATGAGAACTGGAGTTCAATTGGGAAACTGCCCCCAACAGATAGGCCTGTGGCAAGTCTGTGGGGTATTTTCTTTATTAATAATTGATGTACATGGTGCCATTTCTGACTTTGTGTTCTAAACTAAAAAGGCAAGATAGTCAAGACAGAGAGCAACATTACTCCATGGTTCTGCTTCATTTCCTGCCTTCAGGCTCTTGACTTGAGTTCCTGCCATGACTTTCTTTCATGATAGACTTTAAAGCTGAAATAAATCCTCTCTTCTACAAGTTGATTTTTGTCATGGTGTTTAATCACAGCAGTAGCACACTAGGATGTGACCCAAAAATTTGATGAAATGGATGTTCTTTCTGACATTTTTTACTGTGTTGACTTTGCAAATGATTATTTAAGTTTCTTCATTAGCCCATTTAAAACACATTTTTCATTTGGTTTTCATTACACACACACACACACACACACACACACACACACACACACACACACACACATATATATATATATATATATATATATGAATTTATTATTTAAACATTTTCCAGTGTTAAAAGAGTTTTACTATTCATGTGAAAATCTTCCATTGTGGAACATGTGTACATTATCACTTCTGCAATTAGCTTCTCATGTCAAGTTATTTTAACTCAATAGTATCTTTAAAAATCCACTCAGCAACTAGGACTTCTAGCAATAGTGGATACACAGCCTGAACTGGCTCTCTCATGTGATCAGATTGGTGACTACCTCAGTTCTTATCAGAGGGTCTTCATCAAATAACTGATGATAACAAGTGCAGAGACCCATAGCCAAACTTTAGGTGGAGCTAGGGAATCTTGCTAAAGAGTGGGAGGAAGGATTGTAGGAGCCAGAGAGTAATGGACACCACATGAAAACCCACAGATGCTACTATTCTGGCTCATAGGAACTCACAGCGTCTGAACCAACAATCAGGGAGCCTGCATGGGACTGACCTAGAACCTGTACCATGTGACATGTGTGTAGCTTAGTCTTCTTTTGGGACTCCTAACAATGGGAGCAGGGGCTGTCCCTAATGCTTTGACTGGCTCTTGGGAGCCGATTCCTCATAATGGATTGCCTTGTCCAGCCTTAATACAAGGGAGGAGCTTAGTATAACTGCAACTTGATATGCCATGCTTTGTTGACACCCATGTGCGTCCTGCCCCTTTCTAAACAGAAACAGAGAAGGCTTGGTTTCAGGCATCTGGGGAGGTGGCAGAGGGGAGGTAGCAAGAGGGAATGAGAGGACAGGAGGGCAAACTGCAGTCAAGATATAAAATAAATTAATTAAATAAATTTTAAAAAATCCCACTCACATATATAGTTTTATAATTTAAGATATTTAAATGTATGGCAAATACTTTTGAATATACTTTTTTAATTTATTTATTTTTGGTTTTAGGATTACAAAATGACTATATCACCTCCCTCTTCCCTTTCCTTTTCTTTCTCCAAAACATCTTGTATAATGCTTTTGATCTCTTTCAAATTCATGGCTTCTTTTTTTTATTAATTGTTGTTACATTCATACATGTATGTACATATAAATGTCTAAATATAAACTGTTCAGTCTGTACCATGTTGCTTGTATGTGTGCTTTCATGGCTGACCATATGCTATTGGTTATTGAATTGGTGTGCTCTTCCTTTGAGAAGAAAATTTTTCCATTCTCAGCAATCCTCACTTGCCTGTACTTCTGTATGTGGAATTGAGAGCTCATGATCTTTCCTGTCCTCATTGGCAGGTCTATTGGTGTCCTCATTCAGTGGCTGTTGTGGCAATCATGTTGGTTTAGCATCTTTTATATAATGGTTAATATGATATAAAATCTGATCAAGTCAAAAATTCATTGCATTACCTTGAAATGAGAGTGGTTTTATTTGTACATGATTTTTAATTTTGATTGTCTCATTCACTTTTTCAAATTCGTATGTCATATATACTATGGTTCAATTAATTAGGGTCATGTGTGCTATTTTATCTCTTCATGGGAGAATAGGATAATATAGTGTTAAAACACTGATATATTAGAGTATATTTATACACGGGAGGAATAAGCTCAATCTGGATGTTTCTGAAAACTACTTTTGTAGAACACAGATATGTTAAGATTCTTAGAAATGTGAATGTGCTTTGAGATGGTGAATTCCATTCATGCTGGAAAATGTTGTTAAATGAAAGTGATTCATGATACAATTGTGTCATGAAACACATTGTAAGGTGTTCATGGGTATCCATGCAGTTAAAAATATGTGAATAACAAAAGTAATATTGGGGGCTAGAGAGATGGCTTAGCATATGAAAGCACTGGCTGATCTTCCAGAGGTTCTGGTTTCAATTCCCAACAACCACATCATGGATCATAATCATCAATGGCTCTAGTCTTATGGGATCTGACATCCTTGTCTGGTGTGTAAATCTACCTGCAGAACAGACAAAATAGTCATATGCATAAACTAAATAAATTAGTTCTTAATCTTGAAAAAAATATTACTTATGCACAATTTTGAGGATATGATAGTAGCTCTAATTTGTTAATCATTAAATTCCACCCTAGGATTAAGCAAAGAATCATTAATATGCAAGGTTGAAAGTATTGAAATGCATCACTTTATTATTACAGACTTTACAGAGATAAGGATTTTATAATATACACATTTAGTAATGTATTTTTCTAAAAACACATTTTGACTTTTGAAGAGATTGAAATTTTTCCAGATCTTACAACCAAGATAATAATATTTCTTGACAACATTTAAGGCTACATACTTAGCCTGCTATTCTGTTGTGTACTCAGCCTGTTTAACATTGATCTGCCATTAAAAAACAATGAAACCGCCGGGCGGTGGTGGCGCACGCCTTTAATCCCAGCACTCGGGAGGCAGAGCCAGGCAGATTTCTGTGAGTTCGAGGCCAGCCTGGGCTACCAAGTGAGTCCCAGGAAAGGTGCAAAGCTACACAGAGAAACCCTGTCTCGAAAAACCAAAAAAAAAAAAAAAAAAAAAACAATGAAACCAACCTTATAATACCCAGTATTTCCTATATAATCTGCTTGTACAGCCTAAATTAAATGCATAGATTTTATCTTCGGTTAAGTAGTCCTCCATGCTCTTAGCACAGATTCATGTGTGTGTTTATGTATATGTTTTGTTAAGCATTTGCATATAATAATCAGCAAGTTAAAACAATATTAAATAAAAACAGATCTCTACTATAAATGGTGGAAGAAACATGTAGATAGAGGTTGATGATCTCTGTTTGCAGTTTTGAGTGCTAGACTCATTTAGCTGGTGTCAGAAATGTTACTTTTTTCTTGTAAAACCGGGTTAAAGATTTCTAGAAAAGTATCCCTCATCCCTTTTCTATACTGTGTTGCCTCTGCTCTTTAATAAATACATAGCAGTTTTGTTATTGACAAGCAACACAGAAATTCATCAGGGACTAAATCATCAAACACATACAGTAGACAGGGTACAGACAGGGCAGAGACCAAAACTATAGACAGACCATAAATACTGAGAGAGCAATGGTTAATTAAAATTTGGGCTTACTCTTGGTCAATTGGTTTACGTTCCTTATTGTGATTGCAGAACATTTGTTGTCTTCTCTTAGGCTCCTTAGCACTTAATCTACACACACACACACACACACACACACACACAAACACATATAAAAAATTCAGTGTTGTGTACCTTACTTTTTTTTCACCTCATTTTTAATTCAGTCAGTGATTCCAGGATAGGAACAAACTATCCACATTTAAGTTGGACATGCCCACCTTTAGTAACCTAATCTGGACAATTCCCCACTGACATGGCCATATATATTTTCCAGGATGATTACAAATGCCACCATGTTAACAACCAGGGTTAACCAGCAAATAAGACAGACAGAGAAAGTCTCATGGAGGATATGGCATTGAAACAGAAACCCAAGGATGCATGGTAATTACTCAAAAATGTTATTTGTCCTTTCTACTGCTCCCATTTCTTCTAAGTTCCTCATATGCAAACAAGCACACAAATGCATTTTTATTATATCACATTGAAGTTAGGAAAATATAAAGCTTACTACATGACCTTTTTAATCGTTATGCATTTCTAATCATGTTAAAATATTTAAATATCCAAGTGTTAAATACTTTTAGAAGTAGTAGTCAATATTTCATAGGTTGTGGCAGGAAATATTCATGGGATGAGGAATGGTGCAACAAGAAAGCCACTCATAATCACTGAGAGATGTACACCGAAAGTCACTTACATTTTCAGACCTATACAGTGTTTAATAATAGTCAGCATGGGAGACTGATTTTGTCCTCAGAAAACTACTACCTGTGCAGACATGTATGAGCTACACAAAATAAATGGAAACTATTGAGTCCTTCAAAAGGAAAACTGAAGCCTTCTTCACTGGTTGAATCTTTAACTGGGTATCTAAATATAATTAATATTGGGGTGTGGTGTAGCTAGAGTTTTCCTGCCTTGCCCACAGTCAGGACAAATCTTTGTCACCCGCCAGTCCCACAGCCGCTCAGACCCAACCAAGTAAACACAGAGACTTATATTGCATACAAACTGTATGGCCGTGGCAGGCTTCTTGCTAACTGTTCTTACAGCTTAAATAAATCCATTTCCATAAATCTATACCTTGCCACGTGGCTGGTGGCTTACCGATGTCTTCATATGCTGCTGGTCATGGCGGCAGCTGGCAGTGTCTCTCTGGCTCAGCCTTCTGCTTCCCAGAATTCTCCTCTCTCCTTGTCCCACCTACTTACTGCCTGGCCACCTACTTTCTGCCTGGCCACTGGCCAATCAGTGTTTTATTTATTGACCAATCAGAACAATTTGACATACAGACCATTGTGGTAGTATTCTAATTGTACTGAAATGTGATTTTAATTGTATGTTAATAATTAAAGTTGCCTGGGGGTCAGAGCTATTAGAGTCATAGACAGAGCATGGTGGTGGTGGTGGTGGTGGTGGCGCATGCCTTTAATCCCATAGATCTCTGTGTGTTCAGGGATACAGCCAGCATTGGAGACATATGCCTTTAAGACCTAGAGGGCTGTACATACAGAAAGTGACGAGGCAGTCACGTGTTTGTGTTTACAACCAATGAGAAGGCAGAACAAAATACTATGAAAAGACAGACACACAGGAAATAGCTCTCTTTCGGGAAGCTAGGACCACCACAGGAGGAAGGGTGAGATTTTAGCTCTGAGCTCTGACCTCTTGGCTTTCTCTTTTACATTGGTTCTGTGTTTCTTATTTAATAAGACGGTTGGTTACATCTACAGACCATCCTACAGCAGTGTGGTTCTATATAATTACCTAAAATATAAAGTAAAATTGAAATTTAACCTCCCTGTTACCTCTGAGTAAAAATGATAGAAGGTTTTCAGGACTACAGAATTTCATTGAAAAAAATAGTAATATTAATAAACATTTTCATCATTACATTGGAATATATTCATATGCCTGTCCTAAGTTGTATATGAAATCTTTTTACTGACAAAGATTATTCAAGTTATATAAAGAAAAAGCCTTTCAAAATGACAATGCGTTAATATATTTGAACACAACTATGTAGGCTTGTACAGTGTTTGCTTTGTTGCTTGCTTAAAGTTCTTTCAAGGATTCCTAAAACAATCTGAGGAAGACTTTAATTTATAAAACAAACCATCTTTAAAAAAAATACTATCATTATAAAAGCCCATTCTTCTATGGAGCGATTGCTTACCTTTTCAAACATTTGAATCCTTTCAGTTCCTTATTTCTCCAGTTTACAAACATTGACAAATTTTTAACATTTTGCTATTATTACTTTAAACTAAATAAGTCTACATCATTCACATAACTTCACATAATGATTATGTATCTAAGTATTTTTATCATGTATGTGCATTCATATATCTGAAATATGTAAATATATATAGTGTGTGTGTGTGTATGTGTATGTGTGTGTTTGAAAGCTACATTTACTTGTATGGTGGATATTCAAATTGATATATATGGATTATATATTATAAAATATACTCTAGCTGAAAATTCATGAGCTAAATCATAAATTCCTTTCATACCATGCATTTACAGTACATGACTTTATTGTTGGCATGTTAAAATGAGAACTATGTTTAAATATCCCACAAATATTTTGTTTTAACTTTTGTCCTTTGACATTATAATGAAAGAGAGTACATGTATTTTCCATATTTTTGAAAAATTCAACAATTCACATTTATGGTTACTTTTAAAAAGTGATTAAGATTTGTGGTCCAGCAAAATGGCTCAGAGTGCAAAGGTGCTTTCTTTTCAATGCTGATGATCTGAGATTAATGCCTTGGACACCCTTATTAAGAAATGACTCTAGCAAGCTGTTCTTGATATTCTTAAATATACTGTGGTTCAAGCACCCCCGCTTAGAACATGTAACAAAGAAATTAATTTTTTTTTGCAATAAATACCTTGGCAGATTAGGTTCTTGTAATTAAATAGAATGGAGATTTTTGACAAAGCACCTGGTGGACTGGGAAATCTAGACTTAAGCAACTATTCACTTGTATTCCTACAGTAAAGAAGTCTATATTGTTATAGATTCAATTGAGTTAGGGATATAAACCGTGTGTGTGTGTGTGTGTGTGTGTGTGTGTGTGTGTGTGTGTGTGTGTGTTTGGGGGCAAAGACCATTCTGTCTCCTGATAATGACAGTAAACTCATGATATAAATATTTACTTTAGAAACCCTCAAATTTACTCAGCGGTGGTGGCACAAAATTGTAATGCCGGCATTCTGGAGGCAGAGGCAGGCAGAGTTCTGACTTTAAAAGCAGCTTGGTTATAGAGTGAGTTCCAGGATAGCATGGGCTACACAGATAATCCCTGCTCACAAAACCAACCAACCAATCAAACAAACAAGCAAAAAAAGCCTTCAAATTCAAAATAAACTGGGGAGCAAGCTGATATGTAGCTTTTACTAATGGTTGTAAAACTCAATTGAACCTTTGCCTATATATATACTATATATATACTATACTACATATATATACTATATATATATATATATATATGTTTTCAAAGAAATCTTTAGAAAAGATCTCTTGACTCAAAATGACTGAGAGATTTGATCTTATTTACAAGAACATTGTAGTAGCATCCCTCTTATCTTGAGGGAATGGAATCTGTAGATTATACAAAATTAATGATGAAAAAGAGAATGAAAAGTGGTTAAATGTAGACTTTACGAAGTATGAAGTTACAAAATAGTCATTCTGGCTTGGATCATTATACTCAAACTTCTGCAAATGTTCTGAACATTAGTTCCCTTCTAAATGGGACAAGGATTCAACTTGATGTTTTCATGTTTTCCAGAATAGTCCCATACTGGGGTTTCCCTTATCTCCTCTAATCTTGGTTTGGATTTTTCTCAGAAAAAAAGTAAGAGAAAGTGTGTCTACACACTTGTCCCTTTGGGCTGATCTCCATGCTTCCAACATGAAGTGTGTATTTTCATTAACTCTCATTCATATTGTACCTGTACACTTTGATCAGGCAAGGACATGCTCTATGTGCTGATCTACTAATCCTCAGACATGTTCTTCTCTAAAGGAAGGATCATCTTGCCTCTTAGGCTGTGTTGTTTGTAATTTGGCAATATTCCTAGGATCATCAACTCAAAGTGTCTGAACCAGGAAGGAAATGTGTTACAGTGGTAAAAGTGGTTATTAAGTCATTCTCTTTTGGTCAAATACATTGGCTATATTTAGAAACTGTAATTTCTGTGAAATAGGTACAGGATGAATCCCTGTGGTTTTAGTAATAGTCACACGTTAGCAATAAGAAGACAGAAATTATATTAAAAAATTGATTTTTTCTTTTAATTACTATATGAGATTATAACACAATTGCACAATTTCCCCTTTCCCTTTCTTCCTCCAACCCCACTCCTCATTAAATCTTCTGTTATCTCTTTCAAATCCGTGGACCCTTTTAAAATTAATTATTGCTACATACATGAGAAATAATATTTCCCAGAAAAGAGCACAGTGATTGGGTACACAATACCAACTGGTCACTCGTGAAAATATACAAAAATGTAACATTACGCAGATTAAAAGGGCTGTATTTATAGGCCAAGCAGCCTCACCATATTTACTGATTTTCTGTATTTCCATCTGTTGTTCTTTGGAGATTATATCAACCCAGATACTGATAAATATGGACTGTCTTCCTTACTTTCCCTTTCTCCCTCTGGTCTTCAGTTCTACATTTACTCTGACTGTCTTTATTTGGAGAATATGTGAAACCAGATACTTATAAACATGGACTATCTTCTCTATTTTCCCCTTTATCCTTCTAGTCTACTGTTACTGTTATTCTTTACACTTTTCAAGCTTCCTTCACTATGAACTTTAAAGGCCATGAATTCTATTACTTATGTCATGTTTATTTTTCTTGTCAGATTTTATGTGGAAATTTGTTCCCTGCTATGTGTGTGTGTGTGTGTGTGTGTGTGTGTGTGTGTGTGTATGTGTATTTAAAAATTGGGATACTATAAAATCAATGAAGCTCTGCCAATGACCTGAATAGTCCAAAATGGTAATTTAATTAAAATTATTTTCTATTGTCTTACTCTTCTCTTGTTTAGACAATGTTAAAATGTTATAAATGTTTAAATACATTTCTGTAACTATGCCTCTGTCTCTAACTATTTTGTGAGGTAACTGTTTAATTAAAACATTTATTTTAATTTTAAGTACTTAATATTTTAGACAACCCCTTAGTTGAATATATAATCATGAATGCTAGTTATATTAAAATGTTTCTGGTTTTGATTGCAAAAGAGAAGAGAGCTCATTGTATTTATATAAAATATCAAGCTTTATATCCTTAGTCTGTGGAAGTAGGCGTTTAACTGAATATCATACAGTCTCTTAATCATGCCGAATGTCGAGGAGGTCAGCAATCACTAATAAAAGTCTTAAAGTCATAAAATGATAAAAATGAACCCAATAATTATCACCATTCAGTAAGTGATTGCATAATTGAGTAAGTAATTTTGCACATAGTCATTCGCAATATTTGTTATATTTATCATTTCTCCTCTGAACAAAGACATAGCAAAAGTGATTTAGCTTAACACCGTAAGGACTTATGTTGACTCATGGTTTCATGATTCATTCATTTACTCTCAGTCGACAAGATATTGTAGGTCAAGGCATCAATGAAGGCAGGGAGTCAGTGAGGCAACTGGTTACTGTGTGCATGCAGGCAGGAAGCAGAGGGATATGAATGATGATGTTCAGTTGGCTTCCAGCTTTTCCTCTTTATAATCATTAATCATGCTGATGTACTCACCCATATATTGATCATTCAGCCTTGGTTAAACTTCTCCAAAAAACACTCTCACAGATACAAACAAAGTATGTCGCCTACAGAAGCCGGGGTTGTTGACAATTAAATGTCTTTTTTTTCATGGCCACAAAGATATGCAGCCATCTAATAATGTATAATGTGTTAATTTACCACAGAGTCCCCAAAATATTAATAATTATAACATTGTTCAAAATTACAAAATCCAAAGTCTTCTCTGAGAATCATAACAATCTTTTAACTGAGAGCACTCATATAATGAAAAGAGTAAGACATATGCTTATTGATATATAATATCGCAGAATAAACACTGTCATTCTCAAAGGATAGCATGGACGGTTAACATAAAAGAAAAACAAAGACAGAAACAAAACAAACACAAACCAATAGGAACAAAGCAAGCCTGATAACTGACAGTTTTATGTGTAGATTTTAGACTATTATCTTGAGAAGCTCCACCCTCAAGATTGCCTGCAAGGCATATAGTCTTCCTTATGAACTGACTCTACTCCATTCCAATAGCCTCCCTCAACACACCTCCCATTCTGGAAGCTTCCACTTCCTGAGGGGAGTCTTCATATTTCACTTTCTTAGTTTCATGAAATGGTCTGTTTGTGGACTCTGTGATGTTGGAAAAAGTGAGGTTCTCTCCGTGTTCTTAGTCTTGTCAACAAATAATTCAAGACTAGACTCAAATAACAGCCAAAGGACAGTGTGATTAGAGTTAAAAGGAAAAATATACAATCAGGAAAGCTGTAAATCTAACAGCTTCACGGAGAAGAAAGAGGAAGGAAAAAAGTCTTGACATTTGAGTTACTAAATGGTTGTCAACCACATAGTCACAGGCAGGCACATGACAGGCAGAGGGGGTATACTTTAGGAAAAGAGTAAAGAAGCTTAAATCATCATGTACAGTATATGTAGGTTGAGACTAGCATCTGCAAGAAAGAGAAAGAAAACAGAAAAGGAAAAGTTACGTCTCTCAGAGCCGGACACAGACAGATGAACATTGTAACTCCTTTGCTTTTGTGCACTACTCTGGTAGCACATCCAGCTGGAATATGAAGTCTCCACCCTGGACAGAGCTCAAGGAACCCTTACTGCTGCTTTAATGTCAGTTCAACTCGGCTACCGCTTGCCTTGCCTCATCAGCTCTCTGGAACCTTGGGATGACTTCTATGTCCCTGCGACATTTATATTTTAGATTCATAACAAAATCAGTTCTCTGTGAATCATGTAGATAAGATCTACTGCCACTTCCAGATATTGCTGAGCCCCACTTATTAGCGCTACAGTGGTTTCTGTGAGTCTTGGTGGCTGAAACTGAGAAAGCAATTTTCCAGGAAGTTGTTTCTGAAAAGGAATCTTTTTTGTCTGAATTCTCAGTTCAGGCTCTCTCTATGAAGGTGAAATAGTATTAAGTTGAAGAATTTGGCAAGTGGGGACTTATTTTCACACTGTTTCCTATTATATCAGTGAAATAATCCTCTTTACTGACATTAATCACTGTAATAATTATACATGCTTTTTCTACACATCTTCTCTGCGTTTTAAGTATCGCCCTACACTGCTTTCCTCACCAAACTATTCATTGTTCATATCTTTCTGCACTTTCTCATTGCAGAGCAGTGACTTCCTACCAAAATGCTCCACTGCAACATTCTAGGGCTTTTTTCCCTGAAGCCCTAAACTTTACTTTTTACATTCCTCCAGAAAATACTTCCAAATGTCTATGTGGTAAATAAAGTTTCCTTCTTCGGGTTCTAATCACCATTAATAAGCTTATTTAGAAAAGGGCTGAAAGGATACCAAAGGACAATTTCACTAGGGTTTGATAGAAAAACCAAAGGTCACCCAAGCTGTAAATCTCACTTGTTGCCAAGGGGAGAGAAATGGGATAGAAGAAAGTCATTCCACTAATAAGCAGTCACATGGTAGACGAACAGCAAAACGGAAGACGGATAAGGGGTGTAGCTTTAGATAAAAAAAGTGCAGGAAAGCACTGAGTGCCTTGAAAAATGAATAGGATTTGGCCAAGGTTAGAAAAAAATGATAGATGAGCAAGAGACAGAGACAGAGAGACACACATACCCATACACACAGAGACAGACAGACACATACACACGAGAGAGAGAGAGAGAGAGAGAGAGAGAGAGAGAGAGAGAGAGAGAGAGAGAGAGAGAGAGAGAGAGAGAGAAATTGCTCTCTCTGGATAACTCCAAAGACTGGGCAAGCAGCATTTGCCAACTGGGAGAAGAAGCTCTGCAATTGGTTGAAAGTGACTGCATCCAGAAAGGAGCTTCATGGAAGAATTACATTTTCGAATTAAAGGGATAATCAGTTCTCTTTTCTTCAACTTCTCTTCATGCTATCCAGCATTTCTAGGAAGAAGACTCATGTCAGATGATTTGATTGATGATCCCTGTTGTATTAATTCTTGAAATAAGAGGATAATAGTATGTAATATATTGAGCAGCATGGAATAGAAGATCTCTCTCTACCCAGGGTTACAGGTAGTAATCATACTTTATATTTTTACAATAAAATATTCTGGTTTCTGTTTAGATATTACAAGTCATTCTTCTTTTTACCAGAACTAAAGTAGCTTTGCATTAAGGGACATCAACAAAATAAAATAACTTTATTCTTTCACATGTTTTTTAGGTTGCATTTTTTTCATTTAAGATTATATTTTATTTTGAATATATGCATGTTAACTTTGCCTTTTTGTCTTTTTTCCCTTATTGAAAATGGATTATTTTCTTATATAACGTATCCCAATTATAGTTTCCCCTCCTTCCACTTCTCTCTGTTCCTCCCCACATCCCCTCCCCTCTTATTCCACTCTCTTTCTTCACCATATTGTTTGTATTTTATTTTTTTCATGTTTGATTGTTTTGTAATTTAAATGCTAAAGAGACACTGACCTTTCTAGAGTTACTAGTGATAGGAAAGGTAAGGTCCACACTCCATGAGGAAGGATTTCATCATCAGTGCGTATTGTGAGTTCATTAACATCTGTCTAGTTTTCTACCATAAGAGGAAAACAATCAGGCTTATCATAGGAAGTAGCCCTCTCCTTGTTACTCGTTTTTCATATTAGTCACTCTTTTGATAGCTGTGAACAAATGCCTGATGTAACCTAAGGAAAGCTATGTTTTGGCTCACAGATTGAGAATACATTTGATCACGAAAGGGAAGGTATGAGGCAAGACTGACCCTTACTGTGCTGGAAGAGATTGTGAGCAGTGAGGAACAAGAGAAATAAATTCTGATGTACATCTGGTTTTCTCCTTTTTCTACACTTTTATTCATTTTGTAATGCCAATTCCTGAATAGTGCTATACATATTTAGGGTGGGTAATCCATCCTCACTCTCTCTGGAAACATTCTCACAGACAAGATCAGAATTGTGCCTCTGAAGATATCAGGTTATTTTATATTCAGTCAAATTGTCTTTTTTTTTTTATATTATAAAATGCATCATGTATTTTTTATTATTGTAAGCATAAACACAAATGAACATCTTTTCATTTTGAAGTAATGAAGTGAGATATCCTCTGTCCTCTGACTAACATTATATTTTATCCCTACATGTATTCTTTTATTATTATTATTATTATTATTATTATTTTACAACACCATTCAGTTCAACATAATAGCCACAGAATCCCCTGTTCTCCCCCTCTCGCCCACCCCTCCCCCCAGCCCACCCCCCATTCCCACCTCCTCCAGATCAAGGTCTCCTCCGAGGACCGGGGTTGACCTGGTAGACTCAGTCCAGGCAGGTCCATTCCCCCCTCCCAGACCGAGCCAAGTGTCCCTGCATAAGTCCCAGGATTCAAACAGCCAACTCATGCAACGAGCCCAGGACCTGGCACCAATGCACAGCTGCCTCCGAAACAGATCAAGCCAAATGACTGTCTCACCCGTTCAGGGGGCCTGATCCAGTTGGGGGCCCCTCAGCCTTTGGTTCATAGATCCTGTGCTTCCATTCATTTGGTTATTTGTCCCTGTGCTTTATCGAACCTTGGCTTCAACAATTCTCGCTCATATAAACCCTCTTCTTTCTCACTAATTAGACTCCCAGTGCTCCACCAGGGGCCCAGACGTGGATGTCTGCCTTCAGATTGTCAATGAGATATAACTATCTTATCTAGCTTCAGTGTTATATCATAATAGTTATTAATTTAGACAAATTTAAATCAATACTGTGACTTGGGCTACTATTATACATGATTAGTCATAACCAAATAAAATTGTTCAGCAGTCCACAAAACTTATAACAGTTTTTAATCACTCTCAATATTGTGATAACACCATTTACATCAATCGACAAGCCATTTGGGAACCATGTATGATACCATTCCCATTTCTTCTTCCTTTTCCCTGGAACAGATCATATCAAACATCACACACACTTCTACACATCAGAGTCTACTTCACACCACTCTCTATTAAATTTCTGCTTTCAATTGTGTGATTGTATCTTTGCTTTACACAGATCTGTTTTGTATTCCAAAGGGAGAAACCTTTCTTGTTAAATAGCAAATTGTATCTTTTAAGTTTGCATATTTGGTGTTCTAAACAATAGTCTTATCTGATGAATGGTTTGTGAACCAGATGAGAACTTAATATACACTTGGGTAGGTGGTGAGTTCTGTATCCCTACAATCATGATACGTACATACATACATACATACATATATACATGCATACATATACTTCCTCACTATTTATCATTGTTTATAGTCAAATTCATATGAAAAGTGAAAAGAAGAAATGGAATTAGTGTAAGTAAGCTTCCTTAACCAAGCCACAAAAACGTTAATGTAAAATTTTAACACCAAATGTTAATGTGCTACTCAGATCACATCTTCTTTGTTTTCTTCCTCTAACTCCTTGAATTTAAGCATGTCTAGACTAGAATAGTGTTTGAAAATGTTGTATATTTTTAGAAGATTTGCTTTGTCACATTAGAAATTTATTAATACTTGGTAATCAGTAAATAGTATATGAGCCAAATCATTTTCATAAACACATCCAATCTCAGATATTTATCTGCTTTGTTTGGTGAGTTTTGTAGTATTTTGACAAACCCAAGTAGTCTGCTAAACAAAAGAGGTATTCTGACCGTTTTAAAAATAAGTTTGTCCACTCTTGTATTAAATACAATAACAAATGCATACTCACCTAAGGATATCTCTAAAGCGTCACAGATAGAGAGTAGAACATAGGGACACAATGCCCTAGAAATACTAAAAAAAATTCTTAGAAATCTGCTGCTGGACTAGTTTTATGAACTACCTGAAGTTTATAGGATGCCTTAATGAATTTAAGGCATTAAATTTAATCCATAATTTAATTCATGGCTCAGGTAAAATTTTAATGCTATGCAGAAAATGAAATAAAAATATGTATATAGTAGAAAAATGAAGCTTCTTCACAAGCACACAGCTCAAGAGTTGTCAAAGTATTTTCATTATTTGCAAAGCTGTATTTTGTTGATTATCTTACAACTTGTTTTTAGAAACATGTATGCAGATCATTAAAACATTACACTGATGCTAAGTACAGGGTTTTGTTTGAAGGGGTGGAATCTGGATACATTTTAGGCAACAGATAATTATTTGACTCACTTCTAAAATGGAATGGCATTGGGTCTCTAGTGGGTTCCTATGGAAAGGAACATTACATGCATACCAGGGCAATGCATTTGTGTCAGTTTAAATAAGAATGGTCCCATAAGCTCATGTAGTTGAATGCTGATTCCTCAGAGTGGTACTACTTAAGAAGGACTAGGTAGGGTGGCCTTGTTGGAGTAGGTGTTCCCTTATTATAAGAAGTGTGTCACTGCAGTTAGACTCTGAGGTTTCAAAGGCCCAAACCAGACCCAATGTCTTTTCTTTTCCTGTTGCCTATGGATCCACAAGTAGCACTCCCAGCTACTTCTCCAGCACATGCTTGCGAGCATGACATCGTGTTCCCTACCCTGATGAGAATGGATTGAACCCCTGAAAATGTAAGCCAGGCCCAGTTAAACACTTTCTTTCATAAGACTTGCTGTGGTCATGGTGTCCATCCTCAGCAATGGAAAAACAGACTAAGACAACATTGGACAAATTCATTGTTATATAGAGAATGTCATCTATATCCCTCCCCCTCAGAAGGATAGACTTTAAGATGTTTAGCAAACAAGTTACTCCAAAATCCACCCATTATTATCCTCATATTGAAGTGTGTACCTACATGAAGTTACTAGAATAGCTTGGCTATGAATATAATTATGTACAATGTCATATGAGTCCTTCCAAATAGGAAAATAGGGTTAATTCTGAGGAATTTTAAGAAAAAGAATTATTTTTATTGATTTATTTAGATCTTTTTGAGACAAGATCTTTCTAAACAGCCAAGTTTGACTTTGAATTTGAGATCCCACTCTCTCTACTTTGTGAGCTGGGATAACAGATGTGTGCTATTGAGTTTGCTTTGGCAGGGTGTGTTTCAGTTGTATAAGCACAAGGCAGAGATACAAAGAGGGAATATCGTACATGCTGTTGGATAATGGATCTTCTGACTTCTTACTAGAACTGTGTTGTTTCAATAAATAGCACAGAAAAGAAGTGAGTCATTGGAGTTCATATAACAGCAGGAATATGATGTCATAAGGCATACTACATCAGAAGTGAAATAGGTCATATAAATGGTAGGTATTGAACAATTAATGTATGTTCTATTAGAACTAAGATGTTCTTAAATTTCAAATCAAGGAACCAAGGACACAAAGAATAATTCTAACATCATAATGGTCTTTATGAGAAAAGATTTATTTTAATATCTTTAGTATCATAAGTCAGAATCTTGCATATCCATAAGTCAGAATGTCAGGTAGACATTACACATCTGGAAAAAAGTTTGCAATTTTAGGCAATTATTGCAATTAAAGTCATGAAGAAATAGATTAAAAAATCATTCATACTGTGACTAGAATAGAGAATAAATCTCTTAAAGTTACATCTGGTTAACCTTTACACAGATTCTAAGATATTTTCTATTATTCACACACGATTAAAAATATATATTATCTAAAATATGAAAACACAATCTGTAATGCACAAGCAATAGTTATGAGTTTTTAAGTGTTTAATTTTCTGTTGGTCACATTTCTGTTGATCATACCCACCATATGATATGCAACCTATGAAGGTAATATATTGTAGTTAATGTGATTATTGAAAACAACTCAAAGGAAAGTGACCATTAATATTGAGAGTATTTTAAGAGAAATCTTTTCCTGATACAAAATTTATATTTTCTTTTGAAACTTCCTAGACTACTAACCTCTGACCTTCATGGAGTATAGTTTCATCATCTGTTGCCAGTAGGTCAACTTAGAGAACCTAAATGTGTTAAGACTAATGTCAAATAAATCATGTTTCTACCACTTTTATCACCAACTGCTCAATAAGTTCACTTATTAAAATTCACATAGCAGACATAATCTAAGAATATGATCATTAGACTATACTTACAACACTCAGATATTTTAATCACACATTCAGGATAGCAAGATATCAGGAGACATAAAAATATGCATAATTCCAAGATTACTAGTGACAGATCATGGGTATCTTCTTTTTCTGCCAGATTCAATATATCAATATATGAGGTGTTAGCCACAACTCACTAGCAAAAAAAAAAAGACTAGAAGACTCTCTCAGCCACAGACATTTGTATTATATACTAGTTAGAAATTAACCTTTTTGGGGGGAACTGAATTTTATTGTGATAGGTAACTAGTGTGACCTGTTGAGTAAGGAGAACTGCATTCTCCAGTTAATCAAACAATTTCTTAGTTGCATCTGTGAATAAAACTTATATTACAAGTGAAACATCTGTCTTGGTTTGGGTTGATTTAAGGTTCTGGTGAGGAACTGCTAGCTTCTTACTTTAGTCTCTTAGTGTAACACTTATGGAGTAGAGAGGACAAGGGAATCCCTGGTTTATTTCATACAGGCACTAACACAATTCATCAAGGCTCTACAATCATGGGCTAATTATTCCTCAAAAATATTCTGAATACCTATAGCTCATTTAACATCATCACCCCAATGTAGAATGGATTTTATCTCATGAAATTGGAGAGAATCACTTATTCTGTTGTATCTCATAATCAAATTAATTTAAATTAAGTCTTTGTTTTGAATTGTTGGTTAATTCATCAGAAAATGAGAACATTTTGGGTTCTACTTACTTAATTTATTTCAAGTCCTTAATTTAGATTTTTTATTTTATTTTATTCATTTTATTTTACAATACCATTCAGTTCTACATATCAGCCACGGGTTCCCCTATTCTCCCCCCTCCCACCCCCTCCACTTACCCCCAGCATACCCCCCATTCCCACCTCCTCCAGGGCAAACCCTCCCCGGAGGACTGCAATCAACCTGGTAGACTCAGTCCAGGCAGGTCCAGTCCCTTCCTCCCAGACTGAGCCAAGTGTCCCTGCATAAGCTCCAGGTTTCAAACAGCCAACTCATGCACAGAACACAGGACTTGGTCTCACTGCCTAGTTGCCTCCCAAACTGATCAAGCCAATCAACTGTCTCACCTATTCAGAGGGCCTGATCCAGCTGGGGGCCCCTCAGTCTTTGGTTCATAGTTCATGTGTTTCCATTCATTTGGCTATCTTTTTTCAATAATTGAGTAAAACCGAAATTTATTATAAGCCACAGTCGTCCTAGAGACCTCCATGCTATATATATAGCCTCTATGGTTCTATGGGTTGTGGTCTGATTGTTCTTTATTTTATATCTTAGAATCCATTTATGAGTGAGTACATACTATGACTGTCTTTCTGGGTTTGGGTTACCTCACTCAGGATGATTTTTTCTAGTTCCATCCATTTGCCTGCAAATTTCATGCTTTCATTGTTTTTCTCTGCTGAGTAGTACTCCATTGTGTATATGTACCACATTTTTTTCATCCATTCTTCCATTGACAGGCATCTAGGTTGTTTCCAGGTTCTGGCTATTACAAATAGTGCTGCTATGAACATAGCTGAGCATGTATCTTTATGGTATGAATCAGCATTCCTTGGGTATATGCCAAAGAGTGGGATGGCTGGGTCTTGAGGTAGTTTGATTCCTAATTTTCTGAGAAACCGCCATACTGATTTCCACAGTGGTTGTACAAGTTTACATTCCCACCAACAGTGGAAGAGTGTTCCCTTTGCTCCACATCCTCTCCAACATTGACTGTCATTGGTGTTTTTGATCGTAGCCATTCTGACAGGTGTAAGGTGGTATCTCAGAGTCGTTTTGAGTTGCATTTCTCTGATGATTAAGGATGTTGAGCATTTCTTTAAATGTCTTTCAGCCATTTGTGTTTCTTGTTTTGTGAATTCTCTGTTTAGCTCTTTAGCCCATTTTTTAATTGGACTGTTTAGTATTTTGATGTCTAGTTTCTTGAGTTCTTTATATACTGTGGAGATCAAATCTGTCAGATGTGGGGTTGGTGAAGATCTTTTCCCATTCTGTTGGCTGTCTTTTTGTCTTATTGACTGTGTCTTTTGCCCTGCAAAAGCTTCTCAGTTTCGAGAGGTCCCATTTATTAATTGTTGTGCTCAGGGTCTGTGCTGTTGGTGTTTTATTTAGGAAATGGTCTCCAGTGCCAATGCGTTCAAGAGTGCTTCCTACTTTCTTTTCTATTAAGTATAGTGTAACTGGATTTAGGTTCAGGTCTTTGATCCACTTGGACTTGAGTTTTGTGCATGGTGACAGATATGGATCTATTTGTCATCTTTTACATATTGAGATCCAGTTTTGGCTCCTTTGTCGAAAACCAGGTGTTCATATGTGCATGGATTAATGTCAGGGTCTTCAATTTGATTCCATTGGTCCATATGTCAGTTTTTAATCCAGTATCAAGCTGTTTTTATTACTATTATCTCTATAGTAGAGTTTGAGGTCAGGGATGGTGATGCCTCCAAAGGTTGCTTTATCGTATTGGATTCTTTTAGCTATCCTGGGTCTTTTGTTTTTCCATATGAAGTTGAGTATTTTTCTTTCCAAGTCTGTGAAGAATTGTGTTGGGATTTTGATGGGATTGCATTGAATCTGTAGATTGCTTTCGGTAAGATTGCCATTTTTACTATGTTAATCCTACCTATCCATGAGCATGGGAGATCCTTCCATTTTCTATCTTCTTCAATTTCTTTCTTTAGAGATTTAAAGTTCTTATCAAAAAGGTCCTTCACTTGTTTAGTTAGTGTTATCCCAAGGTATTTTATATTATTTGTGGCTATTGTAAAGGGTGATGTTTCTCTGACTTCGTTCTCAGCCCTTTTATCATTTGTGTATAGGAGGGCTACTGATTTTTATGAGTTGATCTTGTATCCTGCCACTTTACTGAAGGAGTTTATCAGCTGTAGGAGTTCCCTGGTAGAGTTTTTTGGGGTCACTTATGGATACTATCATATCATCTGCAAATAGTGAAAGTTTGACTTCTTCCTTGCCAATTTGTATCCCTTTGATCTCCTTTTGTTGTCTTATTGCTCTAGCTAGAACTTCTAGTACTATATTGAATAAATATGGGGAGAGTGGACAGCCTTGTCTTGTTCCTGAATTTAGTGGTAACGCTTTGAGTTTCTCTCCATTTAATTTGATGTTTGCTGTTGGCTTGCTATAAATTGCTTTTATTATGTTTAGAAATGTTCCTTGTATTCCTGATCTTTCTAAGACCTTTATCATGAAGGGGAGTTGGATTTTGTCAAAGGCTTTTTCAGCGTCTAAGGAGATGATCATGCTGTTTTTTTTTCTTTCAGTTTGTTTATATGGTGTATTACATTGACTGATTTTCATATGTTGAACCATCCTTGCATCCCTGGGATGAATTCTACTTGGTGGTGATGGATAATTATTTTGATGTATTCTTGGATTTGGTTTGCCAATATTTTGTTGAGTATTTTTGCATCAATGTTCATGAGGGAGATTGGTCTGTAGTTCTCTTTCTTTGTTGCATCTTTGTGTGGTTTGGGTATCAGGGTAATTGTAGCCTCATAAAAAGAATTTGGTAGTGTTCCTTCTGTTTCTATTGTGTGGAACACTTTGAAGAGTATTGGTATTAGTTCTTCTTTGAAAGTCTGGTAGAATTCTGCACTGAAACCATCTGGTCCTGGGCTTTTTTTGGTTGGGAGACTTTTGATGACTGTTTCTATTTCTTTAGGGGTTATTGGTCTATTTAAATGGTTTATCGGGTCTTGATTTAATTTTGGTATGTGGTATTTATCCAGAAAATTGTCCATTTCTTCCTGGTTTTCCATTTTTGTGGAGTACAGGTTTTTGAAGTATGATCTGATGATTCTCTGGATTTCCTCATTGTCTGTTGTTATTTCTCCCTTTTCATTTCTGATTTTGTGAATTTGGGTGCTCTCTCTTTGCCTTTTGGTTAATTTGGCTAGGGGTTTGTCTATATTGTTGATTTTTTTCAAAGAACCAACTCTTTGTTTCATTGATTTTTTGTATTGTTCTCTTGTTTTCTATTTCGTTGATTTCAGCCCTCAGTTTGATTATTTCCTGGCATGTATTTCTCCTGGGTGAGTTTGTTTCTTTTTGTTCTAGAGCTTTCAGTTGTGCTGTTAATTCATTGGTATGGGATTGCTCCATCTTCTTTATGTGTGCATTTAGAGCTATGAATTTTCCTCTTAGCACTGCTTTCATAGTGTCCCATAAGTTTGGGTTTGTTGTTCTTTCATTGAATTCTAGGAAATCTTTAATTTCTTTCTTTATTTCTTCCTTGACCCATTGATGTTTCAGGTGGGCATTATTCAGTTTCCACGAGTTTGTGGGTTTTCTATAGTTTTTGTTGTTGTTGTGGTCTAACTTTAAAGCATGGTGGTCTGATAAGATACAGGAGGTTATTCCAATTTTTTTTTGTATCTGTTGAGATTTGTTTTGTGTCCAAGCATGTGGTCAGTTTTTGAGAAGGTTCCATGGGGTGCTGAGAAGAAGGTATATTCTTTTGTGTTAGGATGGAATGTTCTGTAGATATCTATTAAGTCCATTTGAGTCATAATATCTGTTAGGTCCTTTATTTCTTTGTTAAGTTTCAGTCTGGTAGATCTGTCTTTTGGTAAGAGTGGTGTGTTAAAATCTCCCACTACTAATGTGTGGGGTTTGATGTGTGTTTTAAACTTTAGCAGTGTTTCTTTTATGAATGTGGGTGCTTTTGTATTTGGAGCATAAATGTTTAGAATCGAGACTTCATCTTGGTGGATTTTTCCTTTGATAAATATGGAATGTCCATCCTGATCTCTTTTGATTGATTTTAGTTTGAGGTCTATTTTACTAGATATTAGGATAGCTACACCAGCTTGTTTCTTGGGTCCATTTGTTGGAAAGCCTTTTCCCAGCCCTTTACTCAGAGGTAGTGCCTGTTTTTGAAGTTAAGGTGTGTTTCTTGTATGCAGCAGATGGATGGGTCCTGTTTTCTTATCCATTCTGTTAGCCTGTGTCTTTTTATAGGTGAGTTGAGACCATTGATATTGATGGATATTAATGACCAGTGATTGTTAATTCCTGTTATTTTTTGTGGTTGTGTTGTGTTGTCCTTCTTTGGTGTATGTTGGTGTGGGATTATCTATTGCTTCATTTTTCATGGATGTGCTTAGCTTCTTTGGGTTGGATTTTCCCTTCTAGTGCGTTCTGTAGGGCTGGGTTTGTGGACAGGTATTGATTAAATCTGGTTTTATCCTGGAATATTTTGTTTACTCCGCCTATGGTGATTGAGAGTTTTCCTGGGTATAATAGTCTGGGTTGGCATCTGTGGTCTCTTAGTGTCTGCATGAGATTTGTCCATGATTTTCTAGCTTTCATTGTCTCTATTGAGAAGTCTGGTGTTATTCTGATGGGTTTGCTTTATATGTTACTTGTTCTTTTTCCTTTGTGGCTCTTAATATTTTTTCTTTGTTCTGTGTGTTTAGTGTTTTGATTATTATGTGGCGAGGGGACTTTTTTTTTTTTTTGGATCCAGCCTATTCGGTGTTCTATAAGCTTCTTGTATCTTCATAGGTATTTCTTTCTTTAGGTTAGGAAAGTTTTCTTCTATGATTTTATTGAATATATTTTCTGTGCCTTTGAGTTGGTATTCTTCTCCTTCTTCTATCCCTATTATTCTTAGTTTTGGTCTTTTCATGGTGTCTCAAATTTCCTGGACATTTTGTGTTACAACTTTTTTGTCTTTAGTGTTTTCTTTGACTGACAAATCTATTTTCTCTATTGTGTCTTCAGTGTCAGAGATTCTCTGTTCCATCTCATGCAATCGGTTGGTTATGCTTGTTTCTGTAGTTCCTGTTCATTTAGTCAGGATTTCTATTTCCAGCATTCCCTTAGCATGTGTTTTCTTTATTGTCTCAAATTCATTTTTCAGATCTTGGAATGTTTCTTTCATCTGTTTAATTGCTTTTTCTTGGCTTTCTTTGATTTCTTCCCATTTTTTGTTCTTTTTTCTTCCATTTCTTTAAGGGAGTTTTTTATTTCCTCTTTAATGGAGTTTTTCATTTCCTCTTTAAGGGAATTTTTTATTTCCTCTTTAAGGGAATGTTTTATTTATTCTTTAAGGGCCTCTATCATATTCTTAAAGTAATTTTTAGGGTTGATTTCTTCTGTCTTGGTATGTTCAGGTCTTGCAGGTGTAGAATCACTAGGTTCTGATGTTGCCATATAGGTCTTTATGTTGTTGCCTGTATTTTTGCACTGGCGTCTACTCATCTCTTCCTCTGCTCGGTGCAGGTGGTGTCTGTGTCTGAGAGTGCCTCCCTTGTTCTAATTTTTAGTCTTGGTTCAGTAGGAGTTCTTGGTTAATTTGGTGCTATTGGGCTATTTCTTCAGGGGCAGTTGATTTCAGTCGGTGAAGTATATACTTATAATTCTGGTGATCTGGTTTGGTGGCTGGGCAGCGCCTTCTTCTGTGTTCCCAGGTCACGTTTTGTTCATTTGTCAACTCTTCAGCTGATCTTGTTTCTTCAGACTTCAAACTATAGGGATCTGAATCCTCTCCCGGGTGGATTTCAGTTGAGCGGGGTAGTCTCACCAACACCTCCAAGTTGTTGGGTTTTGCAGGATCAGCAGCTGGGCCCTGGGTTGTCCTCAGATGGAGTGTTCAGATTCGTTCTGGTTCTGTCCCATGGAGATAGCTTCTTCCCTGGGTGTTGGGGTTAGAGGCGTCCCTGTTCCCAGATTTTGATTAAGAGTTTGTGAAAACTAGCTCTTCAGAGGGTAATAGCTCTGTTTCTGGTCTTTATCGTGACTGTATTTTGGCTGTCACCTGCTGTGCCTGCCTGCCTCCACTCTGGGCCTGCCTGCCTCTGCCAGGTCAGTCTACCTCTATGGGTTGCCCTCGGGCCTGTGTATCTCTGCCAGCTGCCGCCTCGGGCCTACCTGCCTCTGCTTGTCGCTGCTGCGGTGCCTGTCTACCTCTGTGACCGCCGCTGGGCCTCTATGTCTCGGCAGGCTGCCGCTGGGCCTGTATGACCCTGTCGGCCACCGCCGGGCCCATCTACCTCTATGGGCCGCTGCCAAGCCTGTATGTCTCTGCCGGCTGCCTCCACGGGCCTACGTGCCTCTGCTTGTCACTGCTGCCATGCCTGTCTACCTCTGTGGGCTGCCGCCAGGCCTGTATCTGGCTCAGTTTTCTTAAGAAGGAATACCATCCATCATGGAAAGGAAACCATGGCAACAGGAGTATGAGGCATTTTGTCCCATTGGGTCTGCCATCAGGAAGCAGAGAGCCCTTACTTTAGAATTTATTTTCTTCCTATCAAAAGACTACTTTTTAGGGGGCTGGAGAGATGGCTCAGAGGTTAAGAGCACTGGCTGTTCTTCCAGAGGACCTGAGTTCAATTCCCAGCACCCACATGGTGGCTCACAACCATCTGTAATGAGATCTGGTGCCCTCTTCTGGCATGTAGGCAAACACTGTATACATAATAAATAAATCTTTAACAAAAAAAAAAAAAAAGACTACTTTTTAGATTTGAGGTTTACTATTTTTAATTATAAGCAATTTAGGGAGTTCTACCCACTGTTCACCCATATATATCCTTAGAAACAAAGCAAGGACTAATCCACTGTGTAAAATGCAGTTTTAAAGTAGCATCTGATCCCTTGTATTTCTCTCATCTCTATTCTCTATGCATTAATACAAGCCTAGCCTCAAAAATTGAAATTTAGTTAAAACTGTTATACCAATTTTAGGTGACTAATGGCTACAGGCATATTTTCATGGAACACTGAGTTCCAATTGTAATCTGGATTCATTATTCAAGGATAATTTTCTTTATAAAATTCAAGTTATAAAATTAAACATGCTTCTTGTTAATCCTATGCTATAAAAGTAAAATGGGCAGGTCCCAGTCCCACTGCCTGGATGCCTCCCAAACAGATCAAGCTAATCAACTCAGTGCATGTGCTGACTGTTTGGAACCTGGGGCTTATACAGGGACACTTGGCTCAGCCTGGGAGGAGGGGACTGGACCTGCCTAGACTGAATCTACCAGGTTGAACTCAATCCTCAGGGGAGTCTTTGCCATAGAGGAGATGGGAATGGGGGGTGGACTGGAGGGAAGGCAGGGGGGCGGAAGGGGGGAGAACAAGGGAATCTATGGCTGACATGTAAAATTAAATTACATTATAAAATAAAAAAGTAAAATGGAAATAATATTATAAAACTGTGTTGTCTGCAGTGCCTTCAGAGATGACCCTGAGTTCATTCTATGTATCTGCTACACATATTGTGCTTTTTTAATGGAAACTCTTAAGAAAAAGATACACACTTGCTCACTGGCTAACAATTACAGGGAACACTGCTTGACACAGATTAGATCAGGGAATTCCATTGGCTCTGAATTTTGCATGGCGTTTCAAGTATATCTTGATGTTTCCTTACTTAGATTGATGATGCAGATATTGTGACCTTGCAAGAGAGAAGGAAGAGGTGCTCAAGAGGTGGATCAGCAGTTAAAAGTGAGTCCTGTTCCTTAAGAGGACCTGAATTCTTCTCCTAGCCATTATAACCATAACCATGTTAGGCTTTTCACAATCACCAGACACAACAGTCTTATTGGTCTGATGTCTCTGACCTCCACAGACACCTGTATTCACCTGTTCATAACTCCCCACACACATTCACTCAATTACTTTAAAAGTATTTTTTCATATAATAATGTAGTTTGAACATGTTCTTTATTTTTTACCCTCTCTGAACTCATCATTATCCCAACCACCTTCATATATACACCCAATATTTCTCTTTTCTGAAGAAGAAGAAGAAGAAGAAGAAGAAGAAGAAGAAGAAGAAGAGGAAGAGGAATGAGACAAATAACAACAAGCAAAACAACAAAAAATGAGAATCAAAACACACACATTAAGTCTAAAAAAAACTAAACCAAAAAAGCAAAAAAAAATCAGTAAGCTAAAAATAGTAGCAAAATGATGCTAAAATCACACAACATTTTGAAAAATGAAGTCTGTTTTGTGGTGGCCAAATATTCATGGCATTGGAATATGCCCTGAAGTATGACAAATACATCCAGTGAAACTACTTTGTAGAAAACTGATAGTTTCTTTCCTATCAGATATCAATTGCAAATGGATTCTTGTTTTGAGGTGAGAACTTGTGTCCACTTCCTCTTGTCAGGTCTACAATTTTGTTTTGAACCTGCACATGTCATGTGAATGCTGTCACAGTCCATGTGAATATGTGAATATGTGTGTGTGTGTGTGTGTGTGTGTGTGTGTGTGTGTGTGTGTGAATTCAGATATATATATATATCTCCTCTTGTGTCTGGAAGACACTATTTCCATGGTGTCATCAACTACTTCTATCTTTTATAATTTTTCTACCTCTTCTTTGGCATAAATCCTTGAGGCCTTGGGTGAGGAGTTATTAAAGATATTCAATTTAAGACTGAGGGTTCCAAAGTGTCTCATTCTTACAGCAGCTGTGCAGTATGCTAGCATATGACACATATACTTTATATTGAAAATAAAATGAAGCAAAAGAGGAATTGAAAATGAGAAACTTTATGAAATAATTTACTAGTTTTTTTTTTTTAAAAATACTATAAATAGTAAATATTGCAGGGGAAATAAGTATCATAAATTATGAATCTAGCATTTTTATTTCATGTAATTAAATTAAGCTTTTGTTATAAAATGAATTTGTAAGGTATGTTGAGGAAAAAGAAAATGGGGAACTATACATCACAACCTCAACATTTGTGATTTAGTGAGCACCAGCATTTTGGATACATATTTTATAAATACCATATTCTTCGATGTTTTCTGAGTTCATTGGTGGTCCTTCTATTTTTTAGATTTAAAGAAAATATTTTTGTATGTGATTTGTGCCTGTGAATAGATATGTGTATGTAAGCACAAGTATTCACAGGGGCAAGAAGAATGGGTTAAGTCTGAGAGTAGAATTATAGGTGGATATGAACTTCCTGAAATAAGTTCTAAGAAGCAAACTTGGGTTCTCTGTAAGAGTATTATGCATTCTCAAGCCCTGAGCCATCTCTTCATCCCAGTTTCTGTGTTCTTTAGCAATCATATAAACTTTTTTACAATTCCAAAAAGAAAAGACAGAAAAATAACAATGAAGATTCCTCAGATTATTTTTTGACTTAAACAGCAAATGACTACTGAATGATCATTATAAGAAAAT
Source organism: Peromyscus maniculatus bairdii (assembly GCF_049852395.1). Taxonomy (NCBI): domain Eukaryota; kingdom Metazoa; phylum Chordata; class Mammalia; order Rodentia; family Cricetidae; genus Peromyscus; species Peromyscus maniculatus. Next base: position 22,113,382 of record NC_134866.1, on the reverse strand, counting down.
GATCCCCATTTACTTATATTATATGAAACTGAATATGAAAGATACTGAGAATGCACAGTTAGTAACAAAGAGACAGAAAATTCCCATCAGAAAAGTTAGAGGACAATAGCTAATGGATAAAGTTTTTTTTTTAAATAAGTCATAAGCATGATATAAACTTCTTCACCTCTTTCTATCACCCAAATTCATATGACAGGTAGAGTTAACATAGTTAGTTTGTTAATTGAAAATATAAAAAAATTCTACCCATCAAGATGTGTGAAATTAATACTAAAGTCTTATTTTGGGGACTGCTCATGTGTCTGTTGATATAGGAAAGAAGAAAAATAATAGATAATTGAATCTACTTTAATCCAATAAATAATTTTTATTTTCAAAATATTTTACATTAGTATGAATTTTAGATGATTGATACAAATTTAAAGTTAATTTTGTTACATTATATGTATTTTTACTCAAGTTTTTGTGTTTATGTAGCTCATTTGAAAATGTATAATTAAGAAATGTAGGCTATAGTCACCCATAACTATCAAACATATAGTCAGGTTAGTTAGGTTTTCAAGGTCATACAGAGATATTTTTCAAAAATATTGGTAAACTTCAAGCACTTCAAAGATCTACAGAATATGGCATTTAAAAGGTATAATAACCTAAGTCTTTTCATGATAGTGAGATATGTCTGATCCTTGCAGTATCAGTCTACTTCAACAAAGATGATGGGCATCAAAAAAGCTCCTTATGGAGTTTGTTTTCTTTGTGACAAAGCTAAACATGTGGACAAAGAAACTGCCCTTGCCTCAGTTGCTAACAGTTACTGTCCAAACTGGATGAGGAGGACACAAAAAATGTGACCACTGAACTTGGCCAAGACAAGGTAGGACAGTCCTTCAGAATTCCATGCTTCACAGGAAGATCTTTCAGATATTCTAGGCCTGTGGATCAAAGGTGGATTCCCCAACATCACAGAGGAACTTTGGGTGACTCTCCATGCAGCACAATATCCCTGTCATTAGCTAACATTTAACCTTCTTCAGGTCTTTGATGAAGTTGAAGACTAGATAGTTATATAGTTACTTAGTTATGATAAAAGTTAAATTAAATATGAAACTTAAGACTCGCCAAGATAAAATGGATAATTAAATGTTTTCTCTGATTTTGTCAAATACAAACAGACTGCGTATTGTAACTGTAATTCTTACTTGATATCTGTTTTTGTTGATTATAATCATACTGCATTAAAGTTAAAACCTTCCTTTTTTAGTTAGACAAAGAGGGGGAAATGCTGTGGAATAATCCTCTTGCATACTGCAAAGATTTCTCACTGGAATTGGTTTAATAAAATGCTGATTGGCCAGTAGCCAGGCAAGAAGTATAAATGGGGTAATTAAACTAAGGGTGGTGGGAAAGAGAAGGGTAGAATCAGGAGTCACCAGCCAGATAGAGATGGAGCAGGGGATGAATGTGCCATGCTAAGAAAGATAGCACCACATGACAAAGCATAAACAAAAATATGGGTTAATTTAAATGTAAGAGTTAGCTATATCAAGCCTGAGTTACTGGCCAAGCATTTATAATTCATATTCAGCCTCTGAGTCAGTTATTTGGGACTAGGCACTCAGGACAGAAAATGTCAGTTTACCATCTGTAAGTATTTGAGCACGAATACTTCTTCATTATTACTCTCTTAACCACCAACTTCTCATTCAAAACAGAGCATCCCAGTATTGTATGACATTTTTGCACTCATTTAGAATGGCAATCACTCAAAATTCTAGTAAGAGCTATTCAAGTGAATCTTAAACTTAGTTTATCAGTAAGCAGTTGCAATTTAATTGGTGCATTTGCAATTATTATTGCAAATTATATTCTATAATATACAAAACTTATATCTAACACAAAAATGTATTGGTCCATGTACACAGTAAAAAAAGTGAGGATTTAGTATTAAAACATAAAAATGCTAATGATAAAGCAATACTGGATCAGAAAAATGAACTCCATGTAGTGTACTTAATCTAGTAAAAAAATTTTTTTCAGAGGTAGAAGTCTATCCAATTTTTGATAGTATTTTTGTTTTATCATTGCACTGTAGTGATGTAAAATACTTGGTTTTGTCATCCTACAGAAAGAATGTTCAGAATTCTTTGCAGTATATTTGACATTTTCCTGCAAGTCTAAAATGATTTCAACATAACAAGTTAAAAAAAAACCTTTCAGGATTTGGACAGCTTTTGTTAGAAAATATATTATGCTGAGCTATTATTTGTTTTCCATGGCTTTCCCCCATATATTCTAGTTATATCCCCTGGGAAACTACCAGAGTTAATACCTTCACTGTGATGGAGTGCTTCAGATATTTGAATGGACTTACCACCTTTCCAAAATGTTAACTTTTCCAACTTAAAGATTCTCTAGTCCTTCCGTTTTTATCACATGAAAGGATATTATTAACTTCACCTTCCCATCACATTTTCTGCAGAAGGGAAGTTGCAGGATCCACAGTGTTGTCAAGACCCTTCTTGACATTTCAGGCACACATACTTGACAGAAATGGTTCCTGTTGCAGACCCTCAGTGGCTAGGCCAGCCATCAGTCTCCATCAACTGTCAGACCTAGCTAGTGACAAGAGTTTCCTGGCAGCTGGTGAAACCGACAGTGACAGCTTATGTTAATGTCAGCACCTCCTCTAAGTAGAAATTTCTGGCAGCAGTCAGGACAGTTTAAATTACCACTGAGCTGACTAGTGTGTCTGAGATACCTCTTACATCCTTAGTGTTGCTGTAATAATGCACTTAGGCAGACTCACTCTTTCATGGATTCCTGGAGAGAAATTTCACATCACTGTGAAAACTACCATCAAAATTTGCTTGACTCTCCATAACAAGAAGATATAGATTGTATGACCTAGAAAGACACTTTTTTTTCTCTCTCTCTCTCATTCTAGGTGTGAAATTATTTGATTTCCAGAGATGACACTCTTCTTGTTTTCTTCAGTTCTATTATGTTAATATTGTCAACATTTTAGTATTACTTCATAAGGCCTTTCCTCAGTGTGCTCAGAGAGAGAAAGATGGTGAAAAGTAAAAGAATAGATGGCTGTATAAACGGCTGACTGGATGGATGGATGGATGGGTGGGTGGGTGGGTGGATGGATGGATGGATGGAAGGAGGGAGAGAGAGATTCTTCTATTATAGCTGCTTCTTTGTAATTTTTCTATTTAAAAGTAGGAATATTGGGAGATGGAGAGAAAGCTCAATGACTAAGATCAATACATGTTCTTTCAGAGGACTAGATATCATTTCTCAGCATCCATATTTGGTGTTTTACAACTTGCTCTAATTCCAGCATTGGGCAAATAGAAACTGCTTTCTGTCCTTCTCAAACACCCCCATTCCAGACCTCACAATCACACACAGCCACTAAATAATAAAAATAAACATTTAAGGGCTGGAGAGATAGCTCAGCACTTAAGAGAACTGACTGCTCTTCTAGGGATCCCAGGTTCAACTCTCAATACCCGCATGACAGCTCACAACTGTCTGTAACTGTAGGATCCAGCACCCTCACACAGACTATATATAAATTAAAAATAAATAAATTTGAAAATTAAAAAAAATAACCATTTTGATCCATGGCTCATCCATACATTTACATGAGATGTTCTGTAGTTTAAGTTTTCTCAAGATCAAGCAAAAAAAAGAGTTCATCTCAGAAAAGATAATACCTATGTCTCACTTTTGACATTTACATAAGAATATAGACATTGTAAATTAGATTTGCTGTTGAAATGAACTTAGATTTTAACATTATTGGAATCATAAATCTCCATTTGGCTTATGAAAATCACATTCCCTCTGTAGGGGCTGGGAACAGAACCCAGTGAATGTGCTTTGTTTTCCCTTAATTTTTTTAAGTCAAGACCTTCTCAGGTGATCGGACTGATCAGTGTCTTTCAGAACATCTTTTTATCAACTTTTGCTTTAGGAACAGGTTAAAAATCTCTCAATTGTTAAAGCTCCTCTTAATTGTTTTTATTTATATTTTTTATTTCCATTTCATTTTAAGTTTTCTTTCAACTTTTCACTTTTTTATAAGCAATTGAGAGGCACAAAGCTGAATGTTGAGTATTTCTTAGAAATTTCCTCTTGTATTTGCTGTATTTTGTCATTCACTCATAGTTTTAAAGTCTAGGACTAGGACACAGTCCTAGGACACAGTCTAGGACTGTGACATAGTTTATTTATCTTGAATAAGGAATTGATATTATAGTTGGAATTATTGTTTCCACTTATCAGATAAATCTTTCCAGATTTCCTCACTATAACTTATAAAACTAGTGTGTCTACCAATACTTTAAACTCATCTAAACTATACTGCTAAATTCCAAAGTGCCGTCCAAATTTTTAGAGACTCCTTTGCTAAAAAAAAAAAAAAGTCATTTATTAGTCAGGATTCTACAAATAAATAGCACAATAAAAAATGCATAGACCCAGATCCAGAGCCAGACTAGGAAATTTCTATGCCATTTTCTTTTGAGAATGTAACATATTAGTAGTGCACTCATATCATTCCAGTTCCTTTTACTTCTACCCTCCTTCTTCCTAGTTCCCTCTGCTTCCTCTCAAATTCAAGATATTTACATCTTGACTTATTCACATCCATGAGTATATTGATATAGATAGATGATAAGTATGTGGATATATGATAAACAGGTACAGATAGATAGACAGATGATAGATAGATAGACAGACAGAGAGACAGATAGATAGAAAGTTTGATTGATTGATAGATGAATGGATGGACAGATAGAAGGATGGTTTGACGGACAGACAGACAGATATATAGACACACACAGATGGATAGAAATAAATTTAAACTACAGGGTATACTCACTGTTGCTCCCACGTATGTACATGGCTGACAACTTTGGAGTGGATAACTTATCATGGATTTGTCTTTGGAGAAAATGCTTTTCCTCTGTCACCAAAGTGACAAGATATCACCCACCAATGTCTATGTCATCCTAGAAGCAGAAAAGACAAATGATCTGTACATGCCAATCTAGAAGATAACAGTTGAGGTAGCTTCTTAAAACTCAAAAACAATTAATGTTTCAGCTTAATAAACAAATTCCTCAGTCCCAGCAGTGAATCAGTAGGAGTTCCTTCTTCATAAGAGGATGAGGCATTTTGTATTATTTAGATACTTACTTTAATGAATATTATTGAAATTAAGAATTGCAATTCGTCAATGAGTCAAATTATTTAAATGCTATTCACCTCCTCAAGTTGACATGGTTATTATATTGGAGCAAGTATATGGGTCAGATAAATAGAAACAAAAATTAATCATAACATCCATGCCATGGACAATTGTTTTGGCTAATGAAAATTCTCTGAACAAAGTAGTCATGCTTATTTAGTAACCCATCTTTAGAAAACAATTCAAGTATTCAAAACAACTTATAAGACTTTACATTTTAAAGCAAACTGCATCCAGCAGAGACCCTGCAGCTCTAGTGGCAGCCATTGTAAAGCTCCTTTGTTAGCAAGGACTACACTAGAAGAACAAGAGTTTGAGTAGAATGGCTGAGAGCTACTTCCTCCTTTTTTCTTCTTTGTGTCACCATATCAGGCTAATGTAAATGACTCCCCATGCTTAGTAGACAATTATTCTCCTAACAGAGTTCTTCAACTGAAAAAAGACGACAGGCATTTGGTCTGGAGCAGAGCTCCATTTAGCAAACTCTTTGGAGACCCAAGATTGGGATGCTCAGTGGTTAGGATTTTAATTAAGACATGAGATGGCAATAGAAGAGAGGCATGTTGGAGCAAGTTGCCAGATTTAGATCTCAGGCTACTAAGAAAGGTGTGGGGGTGGATTAACAAAATCTCTCTTGAGGACACATTGACAATGAGCCAAGAATATTCTCACTTGACTTTCTACATGTCTACAAAATTCCCCCCCCCCAAAAAAAACCCATGAGAACAAGTCTTTTCATTCTGATCATGATCTTTGGGAGGCACCTTTATATACTCTATTGAGATCACAATGTGTATTTGGAGTGAAAGGAATCAATTAATGGAGAAATTGATAAGAATTGCATTTCATCATTAAATAAAAGCATCAAACTAAAATAAGTATATTCAAGTGTATATCCACAATGACCTTACTGGACATATTAATTTTCTAATGTAGATAAAAATATTACGCAATGATTGTGCAAATAAACATATTTCTTGGTCCTACTTTTGTTTGTTCCCTTGCATTCTTAATTTTAAATTCTTCATAATGATATTTCAATTTCTGTTTCTTATTCCATTGCATTTAAAGAAATATCTATCATTTTCCTTTAAAATACTAAGATATGTACTAACATTAAGAGAATAAGAAGTACAAAAATATTGCCTCCCATTACATTTTATAAACTCTTTAAAATATGATACTGTTACTAATGCTTAGGCGCTGTATTCATTCAATGGCATTAGTTTAAGATAATAATGATTCAGTGAGGTCATCTCTGTTTTGTAGCTGTGATTAAATAACTGATAAATGTAGTAAAGGGAATAATTACTTATTTCAGATTACAGTGTCAAAAATGAGTTCTACAGTTACCTAGCTCAATGTATGCGAACAGCATATGTGTGTGTGTGTGTGTGTGTGTGTGTGTGTGTGTGTGTGTGTGTGTGTATCTTCTTTCATGCTGTACTTTAAATAAATTCTTCAATCACATATTTCAAATGTTTGAGTGTATGATTTAATAATTTTATTCATAATTTTGTTCCAAAGGGCTAATATCATAAGTTAGACAAAGCTTTCACTATTTCACTATTGGGATTAATTTCCACAAATGAATTATTGGACATCATAGTTAACAAATTCATAAACATTCCTGGTACTAAAATTTTTATATTCTTATTTCCATAAAGTATATTTGCTTCCCTTGTTTCATCAGTAATTGCAATATAAATTTAGTATGTCTATTGTAGCCTAACTTTCACTCATGATTCAGAATTTCCTTTATAGCTAATTCACATTCTATCTATGGTACCAGTTTAGTTTGAGGTTTCTGAAATGCAGCTTGATATAGAATTTAGAGCATTCATTCCTGGAAATATAACTGAAAGAACTGAAACATTAAAGTGGCTTCTCTTGAGATGACACAAGACCTCCCACAATCATCTAGTTATTTGTTCATCAACTATTAGTCCTCTCATTTGAGTTTGGGGCCTAGAGATACTTGTTTCTGTTGAGAACAGACAGAATAATATAATAGAAATCAGAATGCCAAGGCAACTGTCAAGAAAATGTATGAACACAGGGATGTATCCAACCAACATCAGAGGTATGCTGAAGTCATGTCAAGGTCACTGAAAAATTTCAACCCTCAACAGAGATGTTCCTGTAGAAGAGGTTGATGTTTCAAACTCATTGTTTCTCATGAGTATATCATTACTTTTTATTCATCATAAAAGAAACAGAAGTACTTTAAATGTCACCACAAGGCAATTCAAAAGTGGAACCATACCTTCTTAAAGTGTATTCACTGTCGATGTGCAGACTCATCAATACACTACCAGTACTCTCATTGTGGTAATCTTTCTCCTTAGTTTATTGCAAGAACAATTGTACAGGACAATCTATGCTTTCATTTGCTTATGTGCAAGTATGTATTTCTTTTTTTAATTGATTGTAATTCATTGTGATTCTAGAAGGGGGAGATGGCATAATTTGTTTTTCATCTGTTTGTTTTTAATCAAATACTATTTCTTTAAACAGTGACCACCGCTTTTTGGCATTTGTTTGTGCCTTATCATGCCCATGAAAAGCCATGATATCTTCATGTTCACGTTCATGCATTACAGCACACACACACACACACACACACACACACACACACACACATACACAGACATTCAAAAATATTTAAAAGGCAATATATTGCATATTTTGTTGAACATATATTATTTATCTTTGCTGTGAAAAATTTATTCATGCTTAGGCACATGAAATACAGTTCATTTTTCACTTTTCTTGCAATGCTTTCTGTTAATTTTTAGATTTTATGGTGGCAACCTAAACCTATTGCTACTGGGAGGCAAACCAGTGTCACAGAAGTCTTGGATCAATTTCTTTTAAAATTACAGAAAGCTTTTTTTTCTGAAGAAGTAACTTTGCTAACTTGTTCTTATCTCCCTAAAAACATATTGTTATCTTGATTTTCTGGTCAATAAACAACCGGTGTTTCTTAGAAGACAAGCATTACATAATGATTAGTCTTACCAAAATAACCACAGTTGGGACTGCATATTGCAAGCACACCTAAAATCTCTGGCTTTTTTTGGACCTGATGCCAAGAAGGTTGTCAAATACCCCTTGCAGCTATCGGGGAATTAAGAATTGTGCTTCATGGTACAATTTCTCCCTGTGGAGTAAGGTGAGTGACCTCATCTATAGTCAAGGCCAGAGGAAATGTGTCCAATTGGAGAGCAAATTACTAGAGGAGACAGGCAGCATGTCCAGCCTCTTTTGCCATTACATTGCTTCTTGCATAATTGTACCCTTTGGATTTTTAGTGAAACTTACTGTTAGATAAGGTCGCTGACTTATGTCAGTCACGACAACTTAATTTTTGTGTAAGCTTACATCCACTGTGTGAGAAGGATTGTTTCTCTGACTTACATCCATAATGGCTTGGGAATTTTTTAGGAAAAGACTAAGGCTCCGCAGCAGAATAGTAGCTTCTTCATCTTCAATAGAAGGAAAAAAAAATGAAGTAAGCTTATTAAAGAAAATCTTCTGTGAATTTTTTTATAGAACCAAATGCAATGAAACTGAGTAAACCCACTGTCAGGTAGTTGAAGGCTGATGGAAAGTGGTAATTTTTTATTCCTTTCCTGATATTCAGATAATCGTTTTAGTCCAGAATTCTAAAAGGATAATAGATGAAAATGGGAGAGAAAATTTTACTCTAGTTGTTATGTCCCTGAAGAGTCTTCTTAGAGTGTTCTGCTTTTGAGGTGTCATTGATATTCGCTTCCAAATGTGTTCAATCATAATAATCTAGCTGCAGAGCCGTTCAGACAATGGAGAGTCAGGGGGTGGGCATTCTTCTAAGTAACTAATTCATTTCATAAAATGTTGTTGAGAGAAGCCGAGTGAGCCTCATTAGCATATATTCTCATCTTCTGGGTACTAGTGATAAGTGCTAGGTGTGGTGGCAAATACATTTAACAGCAGAATGGAGACGGAATCAGGAAGGACCTGTGATTAGGGCCAAGCAAGCTATGTAGTGAGACCCTGTTAACCAACGAAATCAAATCACAAACACAGGTCTCAAAAACTGTGTTTCAATATTTCATTTATGAGAATAAATTAATTCTACATTATAATGGGTATCATTATGTTATTTTCATACACGTACATAGCATGTTTACATAACAGTCACCCCACTCCCTGTATCTCCCTTGCTGTCTTGTGAATCTCCTTTGCCTTTCCAACTTTCTTTTTAATTTTTAAGTCCTCTCTGTCTCTGTCTTTGTCTCTGTCTTTCTCTCTCTTTCTCTGTCTCTCTCTGTCTCTGTCTGTGTGTGTGTGTGTGTGTGTGTGTGCATGCGTGCGTGCGTGCACATGCAAGCACATGCAGGATTTAATGAGTTTCATCAGGACTGTTTACAGGAGTGTCAGCTTGACCTTTGTTTTCAAGACTATCTTTATGTTCCCTGTAGCTGCTATACCACTGAAGAAACCATAACACACACACACACACACACACACACACACACACACACACACACACACCAATAAAACATCAGCAGCCCATCTGCCATCCGTGACAGGATATACAGGGATTAACCTTGTAGAGATGTTGTGCAGATAATCTCAGTCTCACATGAGTTCTGAAGTGTAGTAGTTGGCATGTGTAGAAGTCAGTGTCAGACACTGCTCCATTCTCTTCCAGGCTCTTCTAGGAAAAAGTCTTGATCAGGCTCCTTGGGCCCTGGAGGGCATGTTATAAATATTCCATTTATTTTCCGTATTTTGACAAGTCTGATTCTCTGCAGTCACAGCTGACCACCGAAAATAGAAGATTCTCTTATTAAAGCCAATGGCAACACTATTTTATAGGCATGATAAGCTATTGGAAGATTATTGAACAGCCCATCATATCAATTTAGAAAAATAATGCTACAATCTTCTCCACTGGGGTTTGTGTCCTCCCTGTGTTATGATGCCAAATATGAATTCTCCCGTGTGGAACAAGCATCAAACATAATCAGAAAGGGGTTGCTTACCCTTACTATGATTACTATTACCCATATGAGAGACTTGTCCTTAGGCTTCCAGGGGGGCTGATCTTGCTTGATAATTTACAGCATTGCACAAAGGCTTCACATGGGAGACTTCCATGCCATTTCATCCACAGGAGGTATCTGCAGAGCATCTTCCAGCCTTGCCAGTGCTAAGAACCAGGACAGAAGGTTCTATCCCAGGCCAAGCTTGATTTTCTTCCCGCTGGCATCCTGTGTGACATTTTCAACAGTGGTATATTAATAACTACGTCTAGTGGTTAACCCGAATGAGGAAACAATTGTGTTGTGTGGGGATCTTAGGGATTCCTCTGGCAGACAACTCATATGGGAATTGATTTTCTACAATTTTTATTTAATAACCCACTGTTACAGGAAAAAAATTATCCACCTACACTGAGTACTTGTAGTCATTTTTTTGTTTGTTTTAATTTCCTTTTTTTGAATTTTTTTTTTTTTAGCTTACCAAGTATCAGATTTCACTGTGAGCTTTTCATACACTGGTGATTTTGGTTTACTCTCAACTCTACCCTTCCACACTTCCAATGTTTCTATACTTGGTGTCTTCTCTTGAACTTTAATAACACAGGTGTTACTCTTCCCCCATGTCCATTAAAGAATCTCCCCTGCTTCTTACTTTTATTTCCTCCATATTCACTCTCTTTGTTTTATATACATATACAGAAAAGATAGAGGCTAAAATCTACATTTGAAAAGGGATATTCAGTGTTTGTTTTTCTGAGTCTCATTTATATCACATCACATAATATTTTTCAATACCATTTTTTTTTTCATACAAAGTCCCTGTCTTAGTTAGTGGTTCTATTTCTGGGAAGAGACACCTTGACAAGGACAACTCTTATGAAGAAAAAATATTTAATTAGTCTGTCTTACAGTTTCAGAGGTTTAGACCATTATCATCACGGTGGGTGGCATGAAGGTAGACAAGGTGATGGAGGAGGAGTTAAGAGTTCCACTCCTTGAACCTCAGGAGCAGGAAGAGAACTGTGACCCATTACCTCCAACAATGCCGTACTTCCAAATAGTGCCTTTGTGGGGCAATTACATTCAAAGTGCCATAGAACTCAAATTCAATTTTCTTTACAACTGAATTCCAGTATACTGTACACATGCATCATAATTTCATTAACCAATCATTTATGAATGGACAGCCAGACTGATTATCTTTTCTTGTTACTGTGAAAAGTGGAACAATAAAAATGAATATGCATAGTTCCATGAGGCAAGATATTTATATTCTCCTGAGAATTATAGCCATGTCATATAGAAGTACTGTTTAATCTATTGAAATAAATGAAATGTTTGAGATTTCTATAGTGCTAAGATGTGTTATACAAATTTATGGTTAGGAATTTAAAATGTATAAATACATTGATGTGTATTTCTCCACAAAATAATATGACCCTCCTTCAGTTGCTACATAGTGACAATTTAATTACTTTTATATTTTCTTTATGGTTTTAGACAAGGCTGTCATTTTTCAGCTATATTAGTAGTCAGATGGCACAGTGTATCTCTAAACCCCATATGCCTTTAATAACAATGTTGCTAGGAAAAATATTCATCAGGTAGAATTATTCTATCACACAAGTTCTATAATCTAGTAGATATCTGGACACCAAATGCAATTCTTATATTGCATCATAACCTCCACTGAGGTGGACTGAACATGAAGATGGTTTGAGTGGACCATCAAGAATACACATTGCAAATTCTATTACCGTGCTGACAAATATGCAGTATAAAGAACACCATATAATCATTCTAATAGTCATTAGATGTAGGCACTCTCAGATTCTAAAGCTGTGAGAAAGAAATTCCCATTGTTTGTAATTGATTCAGTCTGTGCTGTTCTGATATAGTAGCTTCAACATACAAAGTGATTAGCTGTTGTGAATGTAAACTGCAAGAAAAGATAAAATTAGTCCACCTCTTCAATAAGAAAAAAAAGCAAGATCAAAAGGACTTGAAATATATGTTAAAACATACCAACCAGATTCTGTGAATTCGTTTGTTTAAATGGAGTTGGAAAGGTAAATATATAGTTTTCTATTAAGGATTTAAAAGCTTGTTAACAAGGTTTGCTAGGGAAACACACTCCTCCCCAAATTTCCTCCACACCAGGGAAAAGTCACCCTCTACTTCTTAGTCTGAAAGATCTCAAACCCAAGTATGAGCACCAGGATTTATAGCCTACCATTCTCAAAGGAGGGGTTGAGCATAGTTGTTTAACTAAAACTAAAATAGAATTTGAACAAAATGGGGTGAAATATTAGGATCTTTCCCTACTACTGAGAAGTAAAAGAGGGTTGGGATATTAGTCAATATTCAGCAGCTCAGAGAACATGATCTTTAGATATGAAATAAGGGGAGAAAATACAGTAACAGTTTACTGTACAGTGAATTAAATAATGAAAGTCTAAGTTCAAAGGAAATTTACTACTTTCCTGACATTGAGGAACTACTCTTAAAAAAAAACAAAAACAAAACAAAAACAATGATTGAAACTTTCAGGGACATTCTGTGACCTTCACTGTCTTTCCCAATCCTGTGACACTGTCCCACTCTCTGCCCTTGACTCACTATATTATTTTTTGGACTGATGTTATCTTTACACTTTGCAAATGAACAGCAGTATAATTCAGAGATGACATGACCTTGATGGACATGTTAGAAGTTAAAAGAATAATTTTTAGGATCTTCAAATTTAAAAAAAAAAACTTCTATTTTTTTTTTCTCTTTTAACAAGGGAAGAAGACTGGATTTCCCCTCTGGCTCTCGTTATATCATCTTGATATTCTTGCGATTTTAACATCAGTTCAGTACAACTCATTTTCATAAAAGAAAATGGTAGAATTAAAGAGATTTTCCTGAATATTTAGAGAAAGAATGTGGTAGATGATTCAGATGAATACCATCTTCTAAGCCATTAATATAAACCAAAATTTGGACTAAACAATATCTCTATATTCACTAACTAATTACCTGGTGCATGGACATCAGATACTTTTACTGATGCCCATGGGCTATATCACCAATGAGAAGAAACTACAAACTGTGTACATAAAAGAGTACCATTAGAATTAATGGTAAGTAGAGCTTCTGCAGGTCAAGCATCAGGGAACAATCATGAAATGGCTCATGGCAAACATTTTATACACCCTCAAGTGTGTTAATCCAAATTGTCTCTATTCTAGTCTAGACTATAAATATCCTCAATCTTATAGAATACAATCTAAAGTCTTATTTTTTTCAAAATTGCATTTTATATGTCTCTTTTGCACAGTTTCATACTTGTATGTAATACAGAGCTTTTCCTTTTTTTTTTTTTTTTTTTTGGTTTTTTCGAGACAGGGTTTCTCTGCGTAGCTTTGTGCCTTTCCTGGAGCTCACTTGGTAGCCCAGCCTGGCCTCAAACTCACAGAAATCTGCCTGCCTCTGCCTCCCGAGTGCTGGGATTAAAGGCGTGCGCCACCACCGCCCGGCTAAGAGCTTTTCCTTTATTAAAAAATTTTGTTTTCACTAAATACATCCTGATCATGGTTTACCCTACCTCTACTCTTTTCAGGTCCTCCCTACATCCCCTCCCATCTGGATCCACCTTATTTTCACCTTTCATTAAAAAACAAACAGGCTTATACTATATAATAATCAAAATAAAATTCCAGAGTCCTTCAATGGTGTTAGAAAAGACTATTGTGAGATTCCAACATGAACTGAAAACCAATCAGTGTATATATATTTATTGATATACCTCTAGAAAATATTCATAGTATGTAATTTTTGTTCTTGTGGTTTTTGTTGCTTTTCTTGTCATCCTGCCTCATCTTCATAGCTAAAAGTGGTAAAGCCAGATAGTACAATCACTTTTCTAGTAACTTTACTTCATTGTGGCAGCTGATCTCCTTGATCATACATTAATTGGAAATCAATTCAATCCATTGGCACCTCTTTGTTATTATAGCCCAGATATCTTCGATATTTTACTTGCTAATCATTTTAAATATGTAGCCTTTATAAAGCTACTTGTTGCTGGAGGGCTTCTCTCCAGGTTCCCCAAGCCCCACAGTCCCACAATCCACTTATAAAATAATCACTCAGACGCTTATATCACTTATAAACTGTATGGAAGTGACAGGCTTCTTGTTAACTGTTCTTTTATCTTAAATTAACCCATTTTTATAAATCTATACCTTGCCACGTGGCTGGTGGCTTACCAGAGTTTTTACATGCTGCTTGTCCTGGCGGTGGCTGCAGTGTCTCCCCCCTCAGCCTTCCGCTTCCCAGAATTCTCCTCTCCTCTTGTCCCACCTACTTCCTGTCTGGTCACTGGCCATCAGTGTTTTATTTATATAGAGCAATATCCACAGCACTTCCCCCTTTTTTTTCTTTTTTTAAAAAGGAAGGTTTTAACTTTATCATGGTAAAATTACATATAACAAAACAATTACCGAGCAAGAATTATAGTTACAATATTAAAGATGTCCTATCTATCTTATATTTGTGAGGTTAAGGTTTTATATCTAACTTATCTTTTATCATAACTGAGGAAATTACAACTATCTAGTCTTTAACCACATCAAAGACCTGAGAAGGAACTTAATGGTACCTGAGAAATGGTAGATGGATGTAAGCAACTTTCGTGAATCTTGCAAGAGTAGACCAAGACAGCTGGCAGCCTGGACAGTCACCTCATGTTTTTCAGCATTGTTGGTGCAATCAATTGGCTACAGGCCTAGAGTATCTGACAGACCATTTTCAGAAGCAGGAATTCTGAAAGACCATCTTACCCTGTCTTGGCAGAGTACAGTGGTCGCTTTCCTTGTGTCCCACTTGTCCAGAAAGGACAGCATTGTATTCGTACTGTCAGCCATCAAGGCAAGGGCAGTTCTTTGCCCAGTAGGCCATTTTGTGCCAAGAAGACAAACTTCCAAATGGAAATGTCTTAGAAGCCCAACATTCTCTCGGAATCAGTTGGTGCAGCCAGGAGCAATTGTGTCTCACGTCAACAGAATTCTAAGTTATTTAAATGCCATATTCTCTAGGTCTATGAAGTGTTTGAAGATTACCTATCTATCTGAAATATATCTATGTATACCTAAAAGACTTAACAAACATGGCTACAAATATGATTATCATAGATGACTAATTATTAATCTATTTTTTAATTATCCATTACAATTTTAAATGAATTACATAAACATAATACCTCAAACAAGAATAGAAATATATATGTACAGTATAACAAAATTAACTTTAAGTTTGTATCAATAAACTAAAATTTATACCAATGTAAAACATTTTAAACAAGTTGTTCTTTAAAAGTAGGTTCAAAAAATGAAATATGCATATATATTCACACATATTCAGGTACACAAATATATATATATATATATATATATATTATATGCACTCATATATAAGTATTTGAAAATACTTATGCAGAACACTAAAGAAATGAATACACATAGACTCATTTTTTCATATGTTTACTTTCAGAATTCTATAGAGCAAGAAAATCTACATTTTGTATTTAAGTGAAGAGAGCTACTTGGTAGGAAAAATAAGACCTTTAAATACATATGACATTTTAAAATAAAATTTCATGCTAGCAATATTTTCACACTTTAAGAGTTTAAAACTTTAAATGATGATATGAATGGATTACCTGGTGGCTAGTGGTTAAATCAAGACTCTTTCACAGATTACAATTTATAGCTGAGAGAAGAATGTAAAGTGAGAGTACTTTCAAGTTGCCATATGTTTTCAAAGGCTGTGGACCATAAAGTGAATGTTGCAGAAAATGAAGAAGGCATATGGAGGGAGACTGCTCTCACCTACCGACCTGTAAACGAAGATAATGGCAAATGCGGATGCATGGTTGTTAGTTCACATGAAAACACATCGAGTTTATGATTTTATGGAACATAAACCATGGTTTCCATTGTTGACCATGTAGGCTTCTCTGCAATTACAAGAATTTACTATTATTGGGTTGTAATTCTGGATTGGAATTTGGATAATCAAAATAGTTCTCAGATCACTCTCTCTTTCTCTAGAGGGTTATTATTAATAATTAAGCATCTTATTCCTAATTGTTGATTTTTACCTCACTATATTAATGTGTGAATTAAAATACTAGAATACAATGGTTTATGTTTTAGTTGAATATAGCAACAGGTAATTTTATTTGAAGAAAACAAGAACATACTAAAATGGTTCTATATCTCAGACTATAACCTCTAACTGAAGAATTACAGCTAAGTTGCAAATATTATTATTTTTTGTAGTTTCATATTTGCACACAAACATACTATTAATGACACAAAAAGATTTTCTAAAAAGTTAAACACACACACACATTTATATTTTTTTCTAATGAATTTTCTTTTTGGGTATGTATGTGAACATGTGTATTCTTATACATATTCATATATTAGTTCTGTTACTTATTCTTCTCTAGTTATATGTGAAATATAATTTGGGAATATTTAATTATGGCACTTTATAAATAAATATTTTGTTTTCATTTTTTATTTTTTAAAAAATATATATTTTATTTTATTTATATGAATGTTTTGCCTTCATGTGTACACATGTGTACCATATTCATGCTGAATGTCCAAAGAAATCAGAAAGGAAATATATCCATGGAATATGAGTTTGAGTTTTCAAGTTGCTGCTGGGAACTGAATCCAGGATACTACAATTGCAACAAGTGTTCTTAACTTCTGAGTCATCTTTCTGCCCATTCCCTATGATATTATTCATCCTCTTCCTTCAAATCCTCTCAGATCCCATATCTAGCTGACTCCCTCAGCCATCCACTTCAACACTAATATTGCAAGTGTTCCATTATCCTCTCCCTTTCACCACTTTAAGATCTTTAAAAACTTTTTCCTTTTCCCCCTTATATTGTTAAAACCTACAACCCCTAGGCCTGACATAAATCTAAATCTAGATGTTGCATTTGCACAGAAAAAGTGTAGTATTTGTCTTTAATGTAAGACTTCTTCTATATAACAATGACTTCTTGGTCTATAAATATCCCCTAAAAGTGTTCTGATTTTATATTATTTTACAGCTGAATGGAATCTAATTATTTATAGGTATTAAATTTTCTGTATTCCTTCATTTCAAATTGAAGATCTAGGACAGTTCTATTTCCCTTACTTAGCTGTTGTGGATACTATTGCGAGAAATATAGCTTTACATTATTTCTATGACACTGTACTTCTTGCATATACCCAGAAACAGTATTGCTAGCCTATAATGTAGTTCTATTTTTGTTTTGTTTTGTTAGTTTTTATTGTCCTCATTTCTTTGAGATCCCTTCATACTTCTTTTCATAGTGACCACATTGTTAATTATTTACTAGTTGTATGTTTGGGTTCTCCTTTATCATCATGATTTCTTCTTTCCATGATGACCAGTATTAATGGGTAGAGATGGAATCTCAAAATAATTTTAACTTTAATTTTCTCAATGATTAAAAATGTTGACTATTTTTCAAGACATTTCTTAATCATTAACATTCTTTTGAATACTAGATAGATAGATAGATAGATAGATAGATAGATAGATAGATATTTACACTTATTAACTTGTTTATTGAAGGATGATTTAGTTGCTATTGTTTATTTTCTGATCCATTAGGTCTTTTCAGCCACTGCTTTTAGGTATATTTGTTTGCCTGTTGGTAGCAAATTCAGATGCATTGTTACATTATTCATTTGTGGTCCCTAATATTTTAAGGTGTTTATAAGTTACTTTCCTTATTGAAGTGACTTGACTGTATCTCAGAGCTATTGCCACATTTTTATATTTTCCCTGTTTCTGAGAGTTTTAGCTTATTCCTTGAGTTTTTTTTTAAAGAACCAGTGATCAGTCAAGTAAAGATTAGACTGGCCTCAACCTTACAATCCTCCTTCAGCCTCCCAAGAGTTGAAATTTTAAGTAAGCCCTGCCATGTCCGGTGTGATTTTAATCAATTCTGATAATGTCCCCCTGTGTCTCTGAACAATAGTCTTTAACGAATACCTCATTAGGCATCTAATGGTTTGTTCTCTTCTGCCTGTAACCTCTCAAAAAGAGCTTCTCTTAGTTGGTCTGATTTCATCCCACACTGGGAAAGATGAAGAATAAATGACATGTATCAAGGAGTTGGTGCAAATGAATCTTTATTGCTACATTTCAGTAGCTAAGGGTTGCAGAAGGAGTCGTATTAGATGAAACATCTATGAAGTTCAGTCTGTTAGCTCTGTGAGTAATATTTTAACATTTCAAAAGTCTTACCCCACACCACAGAAGAAGAGGCAGAAAGAGTATAAGAGCCCGACAGGACAGAGGACATCAGGAGAAGGCAGCCCTCTGAGTCAATTGAGCAAGGCTAATATGAACTTACAGAGTCTGAAGCAGAAAGTACAGAGTCAATAAGTATCTGCAACAGGTGTGTATTATGGCTTTCAGCTTAGTATTTGTATAGGTCTTCTGAGTGTGTGAACTAGTGGGTCTCTGATTGTTGTGCCACTCTTGGTGCTCATTTCCTTCTGTTGAGTTACTCTGTCCAGTATCAATTGATTGTTCTTTTACCTTTGTCTTATTATATTTTATATTGTCATGTTTGGTTTTGTCTCTTAGAAACTTGTCTTTTGCTAATGAAAGACAGACAGGGAATGTATCCTAAGGGGATGAGTGAGAAAGAATAGGAAGAAGTAAAAAAAGAGAGGAAAAACTATAATCAGGATATATAATATGAAGAAAGAATTTATTTTTGATAATAAAACATGTGTCAATGTAGATGTATCCAACCGTTTTATTAAAATAAGAAACACAGAACGAATGTAAAAGAGAAAGCCAAGAGGTCAGAGCTCAGAGATAAAATCTTACCTCCTGCAGTGCTCTTAGCTTATTTTACCTTCTAGGCATTCTCTTACTGGAATATTAATGCAGAGGGAAGATATTATATTGGAATGGATATTTTTTTACCAAATAAACCAAATAAAAAATTAAAAACTTATGTGGAAAAAATCTCTGACTTGATTTGGAAAGGAAAATTGAGACTTCGTCATTTAGCAGGAATAGACCCAGCAGAAATTGTCATACCTTTAACTAAGGAGGACATTGAAAAATTATGGACAGAAAGTGAACCTTGGCAAAGAGCTTGCAGTAATTTTTGGGGAGAAATTAACAGCAAATATCCCAAAAGCGATAGAATTGATCTTATAAAGAGAGCTGATTGGATCTTGCCTCGAATTGTATGGCAAAAACCCATATCTGGAGTTCGTACATTTTATACAGATGCCAACAAACAAGGAAAGGCAGGTTACAAATCAGAAAATTTAAGTAAAGTGGTTCAAAGTCCTTATAATTCAGTTCAAAAAAATCAGAATTGTATGCTATTCTGTTGGTATTAATGGATTTTTCAGAACCTCTCAACATAGTAACTGACTCTCAGTATGCTGAAAGAGTGGTATTACATATTGAAACTGCAGAATTTATCCCTGATGCTTCAGAATTAACTTCACTATTTATTCAATTACAAGATACAATCAGGAAAAGGAGTCAACCTTTATATATAACTCACATCCGATCTCATACTGGTCTGCCAGGCCCTCTAGCACAAGGCAATGATGAGATTGATAAATTATTGATAGAAAATATGCTGGAGGCCTCAGAATTTCATAAAAAAACATCATGTCAATAGTAAAGGTTTAAAAAAGGATTTTTCCATAACCTGGCAACAAGCCAAAGAAATAGTAAAGAAATGTCCTTCTTGTTCCGTCTACAATCAAAAGCCATTACCAGCAGGATGTAACCCAAAGGGTACTCAGAGGAATGAAATCTGGCAGATGGACGTGTTTCACTTTGCAGAATTGGGAAAACTGAAATATGTACACCACACCATCGATACTTATTCAGGATTTCAATGGGCAACTGCTTTGAGTTCTGAAAAAGCTGATTCTGTAATCACTCATTTGCTAGAAGATATGGCCATCATGGGTATACCTGCACAAATCAAAACTGACAATGCTCCATCATATGTCTTTGTTAAAATGAAACAGTTTTGTTTTTTTTTTTTTTTTTTTTTTTGCTTATTACAATATAAAGCATATTACAGGTATACCACATAATCCTACAGGTCAAGCAGTTATAGAAAGATCAAACAGAACTCTAAAGGATATGCTAAATAAACAGAAAGGAGTAACAAAAACCCCCAGAAATAGACTGCATAATGCTCTATTAACTTTGAATTTTCTGAATGCCAATGAGAAAGGAACAGCAGCTGCAGAGTGACATTGGATAATAGAAAAAACTACAGAATTAAATCAGCCTATATACTTTAAGGATGTGCTGACCTCATAATGGAAACGAGGGTATGTATTATGTTGGGGACGAGGTTTTGCTTTTGTTTCTACAGGAGAAGATAAGCTGTGGGTACCATCAAAATTGATAAAGGTTCAATTTGAACAAGAGAAACCTCTTAATAGAAGAGGTGATAGTTCATCAACCAGCATGAGCATCCAATTTAAACTAACTTGTACCAGTAACACATGCTTTTTCATTTAATCAGATAATAACTTGCCAAAAAGGAACATCCCCAAAATTAGTCTTGGGGAAAGGTTTTTGTTTTTGTCTTTTAGGAGAATGAAGGTTAAGGAATCTGAAGAACACAAGACAAATGAAACAACTGAAGAAAGGGACAAATCATCTATCCCAGGAAACAGAGTGAAATGGCGTATGGGTATATATTATCTAAAAAAAAATTATGTCTTCCTAAATGTTTGTTTCTGCTTTTCTCTAAAGATTTAACACTATTGGTCTTCTAATAGTCCCAGTTCAATTAAAATTTAAAGCTAACTTTGGAGTTGGAGAATGGCTCTCTCCTTCTTTAAACTCAAGCATGTTGTTAAAAGGAAAATGCAAACTCCCTGTATCATGCCAGAATAAAAGAGCCATCTTCTGCTATGGCACAGGACAAAAGCCAAATTAATTAAGGGACTATTCTATTACTAATCTCAACTCTTTGATTCTATTCTGATTCTTTAAACTTTTCTTAAAATATAAATTTTATATCAGAATTTACAAGATTAATAGATATATAGATATATATACATTTTAAACTTTGTTAAGATATGAATGGTCATATAGAGTACTAACTAATTCTAGAAAAAAAGGTTTCAATTAGCTGCATTTATATGTCTTTGTGTTCGATTCTCTTATTAGTTTTCTGTAGGAAATCACGGCCAGGCCTAACATCAACTGAAGTCTCCAGGAAGAAGATGGGGCCCCACAACAACAACAATTCCATGTAGACAATAATAATATCATTAAGCTGACAAACATCATCCACAGATCAGCTTTGAACTACAAGGTGCTCAGAGCAATTTTGAGATGACTAGCTGAGATGATCCAGTCTCAAAGACTACTTGAATAAGGACTTGAGATAAACCCTGAACTTTGGCATTATACTGGATAATAATGAAGGATATAGTTACCTTTCCTAGAATTTGACAATTAACTTAAATTTTTTCTTTCAGGATGAAGATAATTTCGCCCATACCCAGCAGGAAGCAATTTTAAGAATACGACGCCCACATTCCCAAAGAGGTGGTGTGGGGTGGGTGGTTTTTTGGTTCTTTTAATGGGCTTTGGGTCTGGGATAATTTTCATTGTTTAGAGGGGTTGGTTACAAGTTGTTGTCAAGGGTTAGGAAAAAGGCTAAGCAAAGGAGATTAGATTTAAGGTTCTTGTTTTAAAAAAAAGAAAGAAAAGAAAAGAAAAAGGCAATTACTAGTTTTAAATACTTTACATTATTACCAACTATTAGGATATAAAGAAATGAAAGTTAGTAGTTAGACATTACAATAGAACTTGTAGTCATATTAGATATGTTTTAAAAATTGAGCAGAGATGTTTTAGACAGGTCATCTTCAAACCCTTCAAAGATCTACCGAATATGGCATTTAAAATGTTTTAATAACTTAGAAATTTTTCTTTTTTGAGTCATGTCGGCTCCTGGCAGTACCAATCTACTTTAGAGAAAATATGGGCATTGAAGAAACTGCATATGGAGTTAACTTTCATTGTGACAAAAGTTAGCCACTGGACAACAAAGTATCCTTGAATCTACAGTACAAAATTGACAGACAGAACACAAAACAAAGGACTACTGATTGTTGCCAAAACAAGTGTGGTTATGGCTTTATCAAAAGGCATCTTCTGAGGCCAGGACAATATGGCACCATCCCTGAAGTGGCCTTTACAATCCAGAAAAGGTACAGTGCCCTTTTCTTAGAAGGCAGCTGAACAGGCAGTGCTCTGATGGCTTCTGTTGTGCAATGGAACAGCAGCTGAAAGCTCACGCCTCTCAATAGTAGACTGGCATTTAATAGAAGGATGTGGAGAAGAAGGGGATGCTGAGATGAAGCCATATATACACAGCCAAGAAGAATGGACAGCTGAATTTAAAAACTGTCAACAATTTCCAGAATTTAAAATCCTGAATCATGACAGGACACTAGTGGAATTCAGGTGTTTCTGGTACATGAACTGCTCTCACCCAATGTGAGGTTGAACTGTTGACCTTGTGTTCATCCTACATCACAAATGAGTCTGTCAGATACACTAAGCCTATAGGCTGAAGATGATGCCCCAACACTGCGGAGAAACCTCAGGTGACTGTCCAGGCAGCTGGCTGTTTCTGTCAACTCACAAAATTTTTGGAAGTTGCTTGTATGCACTTCCTGTTTTTATTTTTGTTAGCTAATATTATTTCCTTCTTAGGTCTCTGAGGGAGTTGAAGATTAGTTAGTTATAGTTGAAGATTAATTAGGATAGAAAGTGAATTAGATACATTTTGCACTTACTAAAATAGGATAGATAAGGGAATTATTTTCTCTGATTTGTCAAATACAAATGGACTAGACATCGTTTAGGTATTTGTTACTTGTATATATTGTATATAGTTATTGTACTTTTGTATATAGTTTTTCTTTTGTTAGTTATGACCTTTTGCCTTTTTTCTTTTTATTAAAATAGAAAAAGGGAAATATGGTGGTATTTTATTTGTACTGAAATGTGATTTTCATTGTATGTTAATAAATAAAGTTGCCTGGGGGTCAGAGCTATTAGAGCCATAGCAACTTGGTAGAAGAGCTAGGTAGATTTCTGTGTGTTCAAGGATACAGCCAGCATTGGAGACATATGCCTTTAAGACATGGAGAGCGGTACTTACAGGCAGTGATGAGGCAGTCATGTGTTTGGGTTTACAACCAATGAGAAGGCAGGACAGAAAGACTATTTAAAGACAGACACAGGAAGTAGCTCTTGCTCGGGGAAGCTAGGAGCACTGCAGGAGGTAAGGTTTTAGCTCTGAGCTCTGACCTCTCGGCTTTCTCTTTTACATTGGTTCTGTGTTTCTTATTTTAATAAGACGGTTGGCTACATCTACATGTCTCCTCTACTACTAAAATCAGACACTGTTGTATTGTTCTTTCCTTTTGTCACAACCTTACCATTGTCATCAGGAAGCAGAGCTGTTATGGTGACTTATACAAGACTGGGGGTTCGGCAGTAAAATAAGCAGAATGAGTCTGGAGACACCCAGGTCTCTGGCAATGACAAGCAGTTAGCATCCCTTCTGGAAGGTGAACCAATGTTCATTAGACACTCAATTAAGATTCTAGTTACTGCACTTTTTACAATATCTGCTTGTGGTCTTGGTTGATACGGAGTAGGCAGGAAGTGAAAAGGTGTTTGGGGTGGGACTCCGTCCATGTGGCTACCTTGCCTTGCTTCTGTAACTAACTCTAATAAATCCACTGGTTCATACAAAAAAAAAAAAATTAGATTCCTTTAGAAGATATTGTAGTTCTGCAGAATATTTAGAATACCATTTAGTCATTGGGCTTTACAAAATCATATTTATTGAGCATAAACTTATATTAAAAATGAATCACATATTTGCACATTTTTCAAAGTCATATACCTTTTATGAATTAGGATACATTTATAATTTCTAAAGAGAATAGTTATAATATAATTAGGAATACACAAGCATAATATCAGGGTAAGGTTATTAACTATTGAATTTAGTTTAGAATATATTATTAAACTGTGTATTTTAGAATATAATACACACATTAAATACCCAGGTACAATTAGTATCACTGCACAAAAGATACACATAGCAATTTTTTATTTTTTATATTAGCACCTATTTGTGAAAAAGTGTCAAAATATCATGCAGTCTGTGTCTTACTAGGGAAGATAGTGCATTAGTGTTGATGAACAACACAATTTTATATATCTTACAAAAGTAGAGAAAAGGGCTAAATATTACAACCAAATTATGAACAAGTTTGGCTCATAACAAAATGGGCAGGACAATTTTTTAATTTTCCTTTTACCTGGAAATGTATTATGGATGAAAGCATATGTCAGACAGTTTGGAAAATTGACTCTAAGAAACAGGTTTAATAGATTGTGGACAGTTCATAACACATGCCAAGAGAGAGTGATTGAGACAATAAAGCCTTGGACCACAGCTTGATCAAGATAACATCCATAATCTTGCTTTCTGTATGTTTGTTAGAACTTTGACAAAGATCCTGGTGAGTTAAGACTCATAGTCACAAGATAACTCATGTTGAGTAAATGGTCTCCAGAATCTTCTTCCACACATATAGATAATGAAATTTGAGGACCACAGAAAGTAAATTGATAAATAAGTCCTATCATAGATCATTCATAGTGTGGCCCTTAAGAGAAAAGACAGCAGAGCTCCTGTATAAAAAGAGCAGGCCATCTTAAATGGGTAAAATTGATGGTCACTGACTTGAAGTTAATGTGACTTGCAAAATGTATTAATTAGCATAGAGAGTGGATAATCTAGTTTGTCTTACTGGCCCATTCATAAGATTCCCAGTCACTTACTTTTCAGTTTTGTCATCATATAATTTCCAGAAAGGTTTGCTCAATGGAGAAAGATAACCCCAAAATACTAAAACCACTTAGAATGTTCAACATATAAGACTGTCTGTTACATGAACTGTATATGTTTACATTATATCATGTATTCTTTTTGAATTTATTTTTATTAATTAGTTTTTCCAAGCCTGAACATAGTTTCCCCTCCCTCTCCCCTCTCCTCCTAGTTTCTGTCTCCAACCTTCCCACTTCCTTTACCCCCATTCACCCCTCCTTTCTCTTCTGCAAAGGGCAAGTTTCCATGGGTATCAGCAAGCCATGGTATACCAAATTGCAGTAAGACTAATCACCTCCTCTCCTATTTAGGCTGGATGAGGCAGTCCAGTAGGAGACAAGTGTGGCAAACGCAGGAAACAAAATCAGAGACAGTCCCTCCTCCACATTTAGGAGTGCCACAAGAAGGCCAAGTCACACAACAGTAACAGAAATGCATAGGGCTTATATCAGTCCCATACAGGCTCTCTGGTGGGCGGTTCAGTCTCTGTGAGGCCAGCTGAACCCAAGTTAGTTGATTCTGTGGTTTCCATGTGGTGTCCTTGCCCCCCTTGGCTATCACAGTCCTTCCTTCGACTGTTCCACATGATTTCCCGAGGTCTGACTAAGGTCTGTTTGTAAGACTCTGGCATGTTTCCATGTGTTGCTGAGTGAAGCCTCTCTCATGGCAATTTTTCCAGGCAACAATCTATGAACATAGCAGAATACAATTAGGAACAATTTCATTGTATATCATGTATTCTTTGGGTGGAAAATTTAAATAGCATGTTTTCTAGGCTAACACTAAAATTATGATTGTCCTACGTCAATCTTCTTAGTCTGCAGGTATTTGTCATTTTGACCAGGTCATTCTGTCATGTATTCTTTTAAGTCTAAGTATGGTAGAGCACTTACTTGTTAATTGAAATTATATAGAAGGACAATGCCACAAACTAGAAGTATAAATCAGAACTAATGATCTACTAGCAACAGAGTTCTTTGTTGGAAAACAGTGATACATAATAGATATAAAATATCTCTCTTCAATCAATTTACATTTTCTGCCCCCTGGAAGAATGTTCCATGTTATCCAAAAGTTATATTTTACTTGAAGTATATAGATAACCAAAGGTGATATAAACAATATTTCTACTTGCAAGGAATGAGTTATTATCAGAAATGACTTCATCTCTGAAAGGTAAATTGGTTCAAAAGTTGTTTCTAAAATAAGATTCACAGTTCCTAGGTTATATAAAGGGACACATGAAAACTGACAGAGACTTTTTATTAAGTTTTTGTTTTGCCAAAAGCAATATTCAAATTTTGAAACTCATACAATAGTTTCTTCTTGAAAAGAAATAAAGATATTGTAAGAATACTATGAATATAAAAAAATACATTGACTTTAATTTATGAATATAAAAATAATTAAATGTATTTAACTATTGTATTTCTCTCAAAAGCAAACATCTTAATCCTGGATCTAGAGAACAAGTGCTTCCTCACATATAATAGACTTTATTTCTCTTGTGTGACTTTTGTTTTGTTTTGTTATTATCCAAACAAAAAAGTGTTTTCAAAAGAGTGAACACACATTGCTTTCAACGGCCTGTATGTGAGAATACTGGTGTATAGAAAAGGATATTTTAGGCACTAAAGCTTTTGAGAGCTATAGATAGCCGTTGAGATCTCAAAGAATTGTGGCAATTTCTACCCACTACATAAAATGGAACTTCCTTTTCAGATTTTGAGCCCAATCAGCCTTTTGTATGAAATTTCTCATGATAGACATATAAATAAAATTGAGCCTTGTTGGACTTTAGAGATAGACTCAAATTTTACTTTGATTCTAGCCACTCCAAACATTAAGGAGGAAGCAAAATTTTACCAATATGACTAGATCATAGTAAGATAATTAAATTCACAGCAGATTCATAGTAAATTCATAAATTATGAATTTAAGGAAAGCACCAGAAAATTCAATTTACATTCATGCATGCACTATCAAAAAATGTTATTACTGACTATATACATAGTAGAACATATAAAGCAGTTAAGTCTTTTCCAATAAATAGTATTTAGTTGGGCTAAAAAAATATGTTTATTTAAAGTTAATTTTTGAAACTTTTCATGGCACAATTGATTTTGAGCACGTTGTTTCTTTATATTCTCACATGATACAGTGCATTCATTATTTTGAACAGCTAAGGAAATGCAGTATGACATCTTCTTTGTACTTGAACCTGATCTGCATTATTCTGCATTCATGCTGCAGGTCACAATTGGGCTGTGTAGACTGAACAGGTGTGTAGTAGTGATGAGCTCCTTTAGTGGATGTCTACACAGTCTGGACTTGGTTGAAAGCCATTAGATGTGTATGGCCTTTCTTGCCAGGAGGAAAATCTTCCCAATGAGGAACAGATGTTAATATGGATAAAATGATCATAACATTAACATCTTAAACTTGCATTTATAGAATTATTTTCTTTCTCTAAATACGTTAGCATCTGTTATAGATAATGATCTGTTTCCTAGCAAAATCACCTCTTTAAGGTTAACATGGGTAAATAATAAAGACAATAATTCAGAACACTAATAACTAATGTTGAATTACATGTAGTAGTTTACATAATGTAAGTTAACTTAAATATTTGACTTAGAGTAATCTCACAATGAATACACACATTAAAAATTAAAAAAATGTGTTGTGTGATTTTGTGATGTGATGAAGTTTGACATATTCTTTACACATAAATTGATTTTCCAGTAAAGTCTACTCTCACAAAATCCTGCACTGCATTTTTTCCATTCTTAAGAATTATCACTACTGTCACACTTTGAACTCATTTAAATGCACTCTTGAAGGTGAGAAATCACATCTCAAAGCTGTTTTCTAGCCAAATATAAGCTCAGTGTGTTATGTAGAGTACAGTATATTAGTAATGAGCTGACACTGCCTCAGAGTAGTATTTTAATGTTTCTTGGTTGTTCTAGTAATTTTTCAGTTTAGTAATAAATGAATTAATACTAACTATGATTTTAAAATAATGGTTTGGGATTTTTTTATTCATGGTGCACTAGTTTATTATAGAGCACTTTGAAAATAGCTATTATTTAAAATAATTACGCTACAAATTGCAAGGCAAATTATGTTTTGACTGTATGTGAATGAAACACAATTGAAATCACCAAATAATTGGGGATACAAAGCCTTGACTAAATATCTCTTGTCCCCAAATGGAACAAACAGTACTGGGGAATGGGTTACATCTAAACTGTTTCTTGGCTAAAGGGTCTCTATGTAAGACCCCAAATACCTCAAGCTATTGTCAAGGCTGTATGTTTATCTCCACAAATTCAGCATAAGGCCCTATTGCTGATGACAGCAGTTAGACAACCCAATGAAAATGGAGAGGTCAAGCTGGTCGAAACGTGGAGCCTTCATCCCTCCTGACTAGTGTTCACAGTATGGGAAGGTTTTTTGCACAGTACCACAGGGGTAGCGTAAACAAACTACAAACTTCAGTGGTGTCCTGGCTGAAAGATATGGTGGTACTGATATGGATTCACAACACGCCCCATGGTTGGGCATGGTCATGCATGCCCCGGCGGGACCTAGTCACTTCTGCCTTGTCATTTCTGGGTCAAAACGTCTTGCATTACCAGGACCCCATGACTTTGTGTAGTTGCGTAAAGTGTGCAGCACAACTATGTGTTCTACATGCATGCATGGAATAGCCACATGGGCCTATATGCACAGGCGCTGCCTGGCCTTTATAAGTCGGTGCCATGATTCCCAGCCTCACTTTACTTTGCTCACATGTCTTTCCACAGTCCTGTGCACATCTGTCCCTCTCCCTTATCTTAATACAACTCTTGTTAGTGGATTCTGTCATGTTCCATCATGTTTCCTCCCAGGGTAAGTGTAAGGATTTGATCCTTAATTACGTCATCAGCCTTCGCCGGCTTCCCAGCCTAAAAAGAGGGTGAGCCCTCTGTGGGCTCTCTCTGTCCCCTCTCCTCTCCGCTCCTTCCTCCCGTTGGCTCCCCTCTCCCTCCCCCCTTTTTGTGTCTCTCTGTCTCTGTTTCTCTCTCTCTCTCTCTCTATCTATCTATCTATCTATCTATCTATCTATCTGTCTCTGTTGATGTAACCAACCGTCTTATTAAATAAGAAACACAGAAACAATGTAAAAGAGAAAGCCGAGAAGTCAGAGCTCAGAGTTAAAATCTCACCCTTCCTCCTGCTGTCCCAGCTTCGCGAAAAGAGACCTACTTCCTGTCGGTTCATTTTTTTATAGTATGTTGTTCTGCCTTCTCATTGGTTGTAAACCCAAACACATGACTGCCTCGTCACTGTCTGAATGTACAGCCCCCTAGGTCTTAAAGGCATATGTCTCCAATGCTGACTGTATCCCTGAACACACAGAGATCTTATGGGATTAAAGGCGTGTGCCAACACCGCCACAGTCTTGCTATGGCTCTAATAGCTCTGACCCTGAACACACAGATATCTATGGGATTAAAGGCGTGTGCCACCACCGCCCGGCTCTTGCTATGGCTCTAATAGCTCTGACTCCCAGACAACTTTATTTATTAACATACAATCAAAATAATAATTCAGTACAATTAGATTACCACCACATTTCCCCTTTTCTATTTTAATAAAAAGAAAAAAAGCAAAAGGTTATAACTAACAAAAGAAAAACTATATACAAAAGTACAATAACTATATACAATATATACAAGTAATAAATACCTAAACAGGTATTTGACAAATCAGAGAAAATAATTCCATTATCTATCCTATTTTGGTAAATCCAAGATGTATCTAATGCACTTTCTATCCTAATTAATTTTCAATTATAACTAACTAATCTTCAACCATAACTAACTAATCTTCAACTCCCTCAGAGACCCAAGAAGGGAATAATATTAGCTAACAAAAATAAAAACAGGAAGTGCATGCAAGCAACTTCCAAAAAATTTTGACAGAAACAGCCAGCTGCCTGGGCAGTCACCTGAGGTTTCTCCGCAGTGTTGGGGCATCATCTTCAGCCTATAGGCTTAGTGTATCTGACAGACTCATTTGTGAAGTAGGATGTACACAAGGTCAACAGTTCAACCTCACATTGGGTGAGAGCAGTCCACGTACCAGAAACACCTGAATTCCACTAGTGTCCTGTCATGATTCAGGATTTTAAATTCTGGAAATTGTTGACAGTTTTTTAATTCAGCTGTCCATTCTTCTTGGCTGTGTATATATGGCTTCATCTCAGCATCCCCTTCTTCTCCACATCCCTCTATTAAATGCCAGTCTACTTTTGAGAGGCATGAGCTTTCAGCTGCTGTTCCATTGTACAACAGAATCCATTGGCCCTCTGCCTGTTAAGCTGCCTTCGAAGAAAAGGGCACCATACCTTTTCCGGATGCGAAGGCCACTTCAGGGATGGGGCCATATTGTCCTGGCCTCAGAAGATGCCTTTTGATAAAGCCATAACCACACTTGTTTTGGCAAGAATCAGTAGTCCCTTGTTTCGTGATCTGTCTGTCCATTTTGTCCTGTTGATTCGAGGATACCTTGTTGTCCAGTGGCTAACTTTTGCCAGAATGAAAGTTGACTCCATATGCAGTTTCTTCAATGCCCATATTTTCTCTAAAGTAGATTGGTACTGCCAGGAGCCGACATGTCTCAAAAAAGAAAAATTTTCTAAGTTATTAAAACATTTTAAATGCCATATTCTGTAGATCTCTGAAGGGTTTGAAGATGACCTGTCTAAAACATCTCTGCTCAATTTTTAAAACATATCTAATATGACTACAAGTTCTATGATAATGTCTAACTACTAGCTTTCATTTCTTTATATCCTAATAGTTGATAATAATAACATTCAAGGATCAGAAATTTGCATTACATTGTTAAATGGATGGAATAAATACAATTAGAAATATACATATAGCATTTTCTAACAATATCAGTTTCAAATTTGTGTACAATATAAAACAATTCAATCCAATGTAAAGTATTTAAAACTAGTAATTGTCTTTTTCTTTTCTTTCTTTCTCTTTTTTTTTTAATTTTAAACAAGAACCTTAAATCTAATCTCCTTTGCTTAGCCTTTTTCCTAACCCTTGACAATAACTTGTAACCAACCCCCCTAAACACTGAAAATTATCCCAGACCCAAAACCCATTAAAAAGACCAAAAAACCACCCGCCCCACACCACCTCTTTGGGAATGTGGGCGTCGTATTCTTAAAATTGCTTCCTGCTGGGTATGGGCGAAGTTTTCTTTATCCTGAAAGAAAAATTTTAGGTTAATTGTCAAATTCTAGGAGAGGTAACTATATCCTTCATTATCCAGTCTGTGTATAATGCCAAAGTTCAGGGTTTATCTCAAGACCTTATTCAAGTAGTCTTTGAGACTGGATCATCTCAGCTAGTCATCTCAAATTTGCTCTGAGCACCTTGTAGTTCAAAGCTGATCTATGGATGATGTTTGTCAGCTTAATGATATTATTATTGTCCACGTGGAATTGTTGTTGTTGTGAGGCCCCATCTTCTTTCTGGAGACTTCAGTTGATGTTAGGCCTGGCCATGATTTCCTGCAGAAAACTGATAAGAGACTCGAACACAAAAACATATATATGCAGCTAGCCTTTTTTCTAGAATTAGTTAGTACTCTATGTGACCATTCATATCTTAACAAAGTTTAAAATGTATATATATATATATTAATCTTGTAAATTTTGATATAAAATTTATACTTTGAAAAAAGTTTAAAGAATCAGAATAGAATCAAAGAGTTGAGATTAGTAATAGAATAGTCCCTTAATTAATTTTGCTTTTGTCCTGTACCATAGCAGAAGATGTCTCTTATTCTGGCATGATACAGGGAGTTTGCATTTACCTTTTAACAACATGCTTGATTTTAAAGAAGGAGAGAGCCATTCTCCAACTCCAAAGTCAGCTTTAAATTTTAATTGAACTGGGACTGTTAGAAGACCAATAGTGTTAAATCTTTAGAGAAAAGCAGAAACAAACATTTAGGTAGACATAAAAATTTTTTAGATAATATATACCCATACACCGTTTCACTCTGTTTCTTGGGATAGATGATTTGTCACTTTTCTTCAGTTGTCTCATTTGTCCAGTGTTCTTCAGATTCCTTAACCTTCATTCTCCTAAAAGACAAAAACAAAAACCTTTCCCCAAGACTAATTTTGGGGATGTTTCCTTTTGACAAGTTATTATCTGATTAAATGAAAAGGCATGTGTTATTGATACAAGTTAGTTTAAATTGGATGTTCATGCTGGTTGATGAACTATCACCTCCTCAATTAAGAGGTCTCTCTTGTTCAAATCGAACCTTTATCAATTTTGATGGTACCCACAGCTTATCTTCTCCTGTAGAAACAAAAGCAAAACCTCGTCCCCAATGTAATACATACCCTGGTTTCCATTCTGAGGTCAGCACATCCTTAAAGTATATAGGCTGATTTAATTCTGTAGTTTTTTCTATTATCCAATGTCTCTCTGCAGCTGTTGTTCCTTTCTCATTGGCATTCAGAAAATTCAAAGTTAGAAGAGCATTAAGCAGTCTATTTCTGGGTGGTTTTGTTACCCATTTCTGTTTATTTAGCATATCCTTTAGAGTTCTGTTTGATCTTTCTATAACTGCTTGACCTGTAGGATTATGTGGTATGCCTGTAATATGCTTTATATTGTAATAAGCAAAAAACCGTTTCATTTTAACAGAGACATATGATGGAGCATTGTCAGTTTTGATTTGTGCAGGTATACCCATGATGGCCATAACTTCTAGCAAATGAGTGATTACAGAATCAGCTTTTTCAGAACTCAAAGCAGTTGCCCATTGAAATCCTGAATAAGTATCGATAGTGTGGTGTACATATTTCAATTTTCCAAATTCTGCAAAGTGAAACACGTCCATCTGCCAGATCTCATTTCTCTGAGTACCCTTTGGGTTACATCCTGCTGGTAATGGCGTCTGATTGTAGAAGGAACAAGTAGGACATTTCTTTACTATTTCTTTGGCTTGTTGCCAGGTTATGGAAAAATCCTTTTTTAAACCTTTACTATTGACGTGATGTTTTTTATGAAATTCTGAGGCCTCCAGCACATTTCCTATCAATAATTTATCAATCTCATCATTGCCTTGTGCTAGAGGGCCTGGCAGACCAGTATGGGATCGAATGTGAGTTATATATAAAGGATGATTCCTTTTCCTGATTGTATCTTGTAATTGAATAAATAGTGAAGTTAATTCTGAAGCATCAGTGATAAATTCTGCAGTCTCAATATGTAACACCACTCTTTCAGCATACTGAGAGTCAGTTACTATGTTGAGAGGTTCTGAAAAATCCATTAATACCAACAGAATAGCATACAATTCTGATTTTTGAACTGAATTATACGGACTTTGAACCACTTTACTTAAATTTTCTGATTTGTAACCTGCCTTTCCTTCTTTGTTGGCATCTGTATAAAATGTACGAACTCCAGATATGGGTTTTTGCCGTACAATTCGAGGCAAGATCCAATCAGCTCTCTTTATAAGATCAATTCTATTGCTTTTGGGATATTTGCTGTTAATTTCTCCCAAAAAATTACTGCAAGCTCTTTGCCAAGGTTCACTTTCTGCCCATAATTTTTCAATGTCCTCCTTAGTTAATGGTACGACAATTTCTGCTGGGTCTATGCCTGCTAATTGACGAAGTCTCAGTTTTCCTTTGTAAATCAAGTCAGAGATTTTTTCCACATAAGTTTTTAATTTTTTATTTGGTTTATTTGGTAAAAATATCCATTCCAATATAATATCTTCCCTCTGCATTAATATTCCAGTAGGAGAACGCCTAGAAGGTAAAATAACCAAAATGCAATCCAGCTTTGGATCAATACGATCCACGTGTCCTTCATGCACTTTCTTTTCTACCAAGGCCAATTCTTTTTCAGCTTCAGGTGATAATTCTCTTGGACTATTTAAGTCCTTGTCACCTTCTAAGGTTCTGAACAAATTAGTCAGTTCATCATTTTTTACCCCAACAATAGTTCGTAGATGAGAAATATCTCCAAATAATCTTTGAAAGTCATTAAGAGTCTGTAGTCTATCTCTCCGAATTTGCACCTTTTGGGGTCTAATTTTTTGTAGCTCTATTTTATATCCTAAATAATTAATAGAATCTCCTCTTTGTATCTTTTCAGGAGCAATTTGTAATCCCCAGCAAGGCAAAATTTTCTTTACTTCTTCAAATATTATTTCTAAAGTATCTGCATTTGAGTCAGCTAGTAAAATATCATCCATATAATGATAAATTATAGATTTAGGAAATTTTTTACGTATCACTTCCAATGGCTGTTGCACAAAATATTGGCACAGAGTTGGGCTATTCAACATTCCCTGTGGGAGGACCCTCCATTGAAATCTTTTAACCGGTTGAGAATTATTATAAGTAGGCACTGTAAAAGCAAATCTTTCTCTGTCTTTTTCTTGTAAGGGTATTGAAAAGAAACAGTCTTTTAAATCAATAACTATGAGAGGCCATCCTTTTGGTAACAGAGTAGGCAAAGGCATCCCAGATTGTAGAGAGCCCATAGGCTGAATTACTTTGTTAATTGCTCTAAGGTCTGTTACCATTCTCCATTTACCAGATTTCTTTTTAATAACAAATACAGGAGAATTCCAAGGGCTGGTTGATTCTTCAATATGCTGAGCATTTAACTGTTCTTCTACCAGCTCTTCTAAAGCCTGGAGTTTCTCTGTTGTTAAAGGCCATTGCTGGACCCATACAGGCTTGTCTGTTAACCATTTTAAAGGTAGAGCTGTTGGTGTCTTTGGAAGATCATCAGTTATTGTGCCCTGTTCTTGAATAATATGGATGGCTGGTGACCACTCATTAGAACAATATCTTCTAATATTTCTCTCAGTAACATGTGCTAGTTTATGATTTGTTTCTGAGATTGGAGGGATGTTAATCTGAGTATTCCATTGTTGCAACAAGTCTTGACCCCACAGGTTCATAGTTATGTTAGTCACATATGGTTTTAATTTTCCTCTCTGTCCTTCTGGACCTATACATTCGAGCCATCTTGCACTCTGTTTCACCTGAGATAATGTCCCAATTCCTAACAGGTGAACGTTTACCTCCTGAAGAGGCCAAGTTGGATGCCAAAATTCTGGTGCAATTATGGTAACGTCCGCACCTGTGTCTACCAGACCAGACACCAAAACACCATTTATTTTTATTGTTAATTTTGGTCTTTGTTCATTAATAGAAGTTTGCCAAAAAATTTTCTTTATGTTTTCTCCTGAATTTTCTATTCTCTCTGTTTCATCATCCTGACCAGCATGATTTATTCCAATAGGCTTTTGGTTATTTAATCGCTCTCCAGAGCAGGCATTTCCTCTATGGCTGCAGGAAAGGTTTGAACTGGATTTGCACTGGGGGCCTGCCTGAGGCCCCTCTGGGAGTTTCCCAAAGACTGAGGCAAAGGATTACCCTGTCTGTCCTTTGTTGATCTACATTCGTTGGTCCAGTGTTTTCCCTTACCACACCTTCTGCATACTCCAGAAGGAAGGGGCATTCTGTTGCCATTGTTCCTTAACGAAACATTGTTTCTGGGAATGACCTGTTTACAGTCCCTTTTCAAATGTCCTTGCTTTCCACATCCAAAACATCTAACACTCCTCAAACCTTTTGAAATTACTTCTCCTACCCATGTATCATCATGCTCATCAGCTTCAACATTAATTGTTTCTCTAATCCAATCTTCCATAGGTGCAGATCTTGCCCTTAATGGCCTGATTATTCTTTTGCATGCTGCATTCGCATTCTCAAAGGCCAAAGATTCAATTATTGCCTTACCAGCTTCTGAATCCGAGACCATTCTCTTTACTGCTGAAGCCAGTCTTTGTAAAAAATCAGTAAAAGACTCTTTTGGGCCTTGCATCACCTTTGTAAATGACTCAGATTTTTTCCTGGTTCCTCAACTCTGTCCCATGCATTCAAGGCTGCCGTTCGACATAAAATTAGGGTTTGGACATCATATAAACATTGTGTTTGTGCTGAAGCATATTGGCCTTCGCCCATAAGCTGATCCTGGCAAACTTGTACTCCTTTATCCCTCCATTGTTTTTCTAGGTTTTTAGCCTCCTCCTTAAACCAAGTCAGAAATTGAAGTCTTTGGCTGGGTTCCAGAACACCTTGTGCAAGGTCCCGCCAGTCCTGTGGTACTATCCTATTATATGTTGACCAAGTGTTTAACATTTGCTTTACATATGGGGAATGCATGCCATAAGATACTATTGCCTCCTTAAAACTTTTTAAATCCAACATTTCAATTGGAGCCCAAGTATTTTGTGTAGCCATTTGATCAGGTATCTGCTGTACGGTTACAGGATAAATTAAGGGTGACTGTGTGAAAACAGGCTTTCTTTCTGCAACCTTATGATCCCGACTTGAAACAACTTCACTGTTAATTTCTTCTGTCTGAATTTTTACAGGTTTAACAAGTTCTTCTAAAGCTGTTATCCTGGCACTTAAATTGACTATCTTTTTAAATATTAAAATGTGGATTATTATAGTGATAAGGTGCATAATTCCACCAATACTAATATTATATAGTTGTTCCATTGCCAGACTGCCTAAAATTTTGAACAAAAACCAATTTTCTTCCAATGTACACATAAAACCCATTTGTTTCTTAATGTGGAAAAAAATTCTCTTTTAGATAGTTTCCTTTAAAATATCTGATATATTATGACTTACCTAATCTGCGTAGAACAGTAGAAATTCGAGGGGATTTTCAAAGCAGCCACCCTGTGTCCCAGGTGTAAATCCAGAGAGAGAGAGAGAGAGAGAGAGAGAGAGAGAGAGAGAGAGAGAGAGAGAGAACAAGAAAGCGTAGCTGGCTAAAGTTTAAATGCAGCCACGTGTTCCCTGTTGTGCCGAGTCAAGGCTTGGGTCTGACTTCCTTAAGCTCCGACCACGTGCGTTGGCTTTACAGGCAGGGCCCTGTTCGGCAGGGCAGGTCTGAGTTGTTTGTAGCACCGGCTTTAAGCAAGCAGGATTTAAGCAAGCAGCTCACCGATAGTCCAGCCTGAGGTCAAGCAGAACTAGACCCAGGCTAAGAAGCCGCTGCTCGGACTAAGAAGCCGATCGCCGCCGGCCGCCGCGTGCCGCCGCCGCCGCCGCCGCGTGCCGCCTGCCGCCCTTGCGGGAAAGCGGACCTGCCGCCAAGCCAAGCAGTTTTTAATGGATTCTTGTCACGTTGGGCGCCATATCTCTCTTTCTCTCTTTCTCCCCTCTCCCCCCCACAATAAA
Organism: Peromyscus maniculatus bairdii; assembly: GCF_049852395.1. Classification (NCBI taxonomy): domain Eukaryota; kingdom Metazoa; phylum Chordata; class Mammalia; order Rodentia; family Cricetidae; genus Peromyscus; species Peromyscus maniculatus. The sequence goes on along the minus strand of NC_134866.1, from coordinate 22,075,742 downwards.
GCTCTAAAAAGGTAACCATGGCTATGATTCTCTTAATCAGCACACTGCTTCGACGGCATGGTCGCTTTGGGTGGCGACCAGCCACGAGGGGCAGCGCCGCGGCATAATGACCAGCCAGGAGGGGCAACACCGGGCATAACTAACAGTAAGAGCACTGCAAAAAACCCCAACAAGTACTATACTAAAACAATTACTGTTGGAGTAAAACCCACCATCTGGTTTGAATTCAGAACTCTTCCAAGAGATGGAAAACATGCCAGGCGCTGTCTGGGTGACCAAGAATCTGAGACTAGATAGGCCCAGAGGAAAACCAAATACTATTATCCTGCTAAAGGAATGTAGCAATAAAATGACTACCAAAGACAGTCTGCTATACTCACAGATCAGTGTCTTGCTCAGTCATTATCAGATAAACTTTCTCTAGCAGGAGATGGAAACACATGCAAATTCCCACCATTGCCAAATATGCAGAGAGTGAGAAAGCCCAGGACATTAAGTTCTAAATAGGATATTTTTTTGTTTTTTGTTTTGTTTTTTTTTTTTTTTTCGAGACAGGGTTTCTCTGTGTAGCTTTGCGCCTTTCCTGGAACTCGATTTGTAGACCAGGCTGGCCTTGAACTCACAGAGATCCGACTGCCTCTGCTGGGATTAAAGGCGTGCGCCACCACCGCCCGGCCAGGATATTTCTGTTATATCACACTTGGTTGGCTCCAGGCTGCACATCATCCTTTCCAGTTTGGAGTTTATAGATCAGGTGTCCTCCAGCCAGAGTGCTCTCAGCGTATGTCACAGCTCTTTGTTTGCTTAAGTCATTGGCCCAGTGTTTTTGGCCTTACCTGCCTCAGATAAGCAATATTTTCAATTGTGTAGCAACAAGGAGGATGTCTACTCTCTTGGAAATAACCATGAGTTCAATTGGTTACAATAGTAAATAAATAAAAACACACTAAAATAAATAATTAAATAAACATAAACAAATCAATAATCGATAATGGAAGACTGGCTGGGAGATAGTGGAAGGATGTGGAGAGCCACAGAAATATGAAATAGAAGTCCAGTTGTATATTATAAACTATACCTTGACAAGACCCAGGGTAAGTCGAGTGGAAAGCCAATCAGCAAGGACTATTGGTGTTATGCAACTTAATATTCAGTTGTGCCTAGCTATGAATTACTTTTGCTCATAATTCCCCTAAAATGTGCATGTGTGTGTAAATCTCTCTTTCAAAGCACCTGGATAGTCACTTAGACAGAACCTTCTGCCTCTGAGCTCTAGGCCCCCTCTTGAGCATTTGTTTTGGGTATCTGCCTTTTGCAAATACCCTCCTTGAGATACTTCCTAAGATAGAGTCAACCCTAAACAAAGCCTTAAAAGACAAGCCAGAAACAGACATCTGTTGGATGCCTGAAACATTCCCCCCCCCCCCAACACACACACCTCTACCCCTGAACTAAGATAAAATGTCCTTTCTGAGACTACATATCTCACAGGTCAAATGCCTACCAAGTAGAAAAACAAGCTTTGTTCTTGTGCAAATCAAGGCCTCCCCTCTCTCTCTCTCACCCCAGAGAACCTCTTAGATCAAAAAGGGCTTTCCTCTTACAAGGTGTTTCAGGCTGTGATGCAGATTGACTAGCTATCAATACTCTTCCCCCACTCAGTCAGGAGACTGGCGGTAGAGGAAAAAAGTGACAGTTTTAAATTTTGGTGACCCACAGACTTCCCCTACCCTATCACCTGTACATTTATAGTTGAACACATTTATGATAGACTTGTAATGCCTTCACCTAACCACAATAAGAATATATTTCTAGGGCACAAATTCCTTTTCTGATTTATTTCAAGTGTTAATTGACTCCACTCTTATCTCTCCCCTTTTGGGTTGCAAATAAAATTGTCAGAAAGCCTCTAGCAGTGACCCCTACAATCTTGTGCTGTATACAAAACATACAGTGTTACTGCTTGGGATAGGATATAGAGGAGCCCTGGGAGAAGAGGGTAAGAACTGAAGGAAGGAAGGTTGGAGGGAACTAAGAATTTAAGGGGATTAAGAGAATTGGAACTAGGGAAATTAAGAGAATTGGTGCTAGGGAAACTAAACTAAGAGAACTGGAACTAAGGGAATTTAGAGAAATCAGGAATGAAGGGAAAAAGGAACCAAGGAGAGATTGGAGAATTGAACTGGTGACTGAAGGATGATGACTGAGGAATAAACACATTGAACTAAAGAGCTCTGAGCAACTGGATTCATTCCCACTATTCCCTCAATGATGGTAGTGTCTCTCCTGGGCCCCTGGAATTGTATAAATTTAAGGTTGGACCATTAAATATTTTACAAAAGAAGGACATTGGTGGAAGATAAAAGGAAATAAAGGTGAAAGTTTCTGTCCTTCCATCAACTCCAAGGCAGTCACTTCCCAAATTGTTGACTCAGAGATTTAATATTACTTGTAAATCATTGGCTGGGAGCTCAGGCTTATTACTAACTAGATCTTAGACTTAAATTAACCCATAATTCTTAGCTACCTTTAGCCATGATTTGGTACCTTTACTCAGTACAACACTCTCATCTTGCTTCTTCTGCATCTGGCTGGCAACTCCTGACTCCATCCTTCCTCTTCCCAGCATTCTTAGTTTGGTCACCCCATCTATACTTCCTGCCTGGCTACTGGCCAATCAGCACTTTATTAAACCAATTCAAGTGATAAATCCTTATAGTATACCAGAGGATTATTCCACAACATTTTCTCTTTTTTTCTAATTAAAAAGGAATGTTTTCACTTTAACATAGTAAGATTATATAAAACAAAAGAATTATTAAGTAAGAATTACAGTAATACTATCCAATCCATTTTCACTTGACAAAATTACAGAAAATAATTATCTATCTTATCTTGGTGAGTCTAAAGTTTTATATCTAATTTACTTTCCATTATAACAAATGAAAACTATAATTATAACTATTTAGTCTTAAACTCCATCAAAGACCTTAGAAGGGTGAAATGTTATCTAATGCCAGGGACATCAGGCTTCCTGGACAGTCACCCAAAGTTTCTCTGCAATACTAGGGCATCCATCTTCATCCTATAGGCCCATCATATTTGACAGACTTTCCTGTGAAGCAGGAAATTTTAAAGGACTGCCCTACCTTATTTTGCCAAAGTTCAGCAATTGCCTTTCTTGCATCCTGCTGGTTCAGTTTAGACAGTAACTGTCAGCAATTGAGGCAAGAGCAGTTTATTTGAGTTGCTAGCTTTTGCCATAAAGAAAAACAAATCTGTATGGAGTTTCTATGATACCATCATCTTCTCTGAAGTAGATTGGTGCTGCCAGGAGCAGATGTGTCTCATTGTTGAGAAAAATCTAAGTTCTTAAAACATTTTAAACTCCATATTCTATAGGCATTTGAAATGTTTGAAGATTGCCTATCTATCTGAAATAGATACATTACATTTTAAATGAGCTATATTAACATAATACCCTAAACAAGAATAAAAATCTACATACAGTATAACAAAATTAACTAATTTGTACAAATAAACCAAAATCCATACCAATGTAAAATGTGTAAGATTAAGAGGTTTTTTTTTTTTATTTTTTGTATTAAAGTAGATTCAATAATCTACCCTTTTATCTCATCATTTCTATATCATATACTCCTTTCTTCGTTTAGAAAGAGATTGACAAGGACAAATAACAATTTGTAACCAACTGCCCTTGAAGAAAAGCAAACATTAATAACAAATATTTTGGGAATGTGGGCATAGTTCTCTAGACTACTTCCTGTTAATTGGGGGTGCTTGTGCTCTTTGGGGGATCCTGAAAAATTTTAGGATTATGGTCAAGTCCTTACTGGAGTTATCTGTGAGGCTGGATCATCTCAGTCAACAGCCTTGAAGCTGTTCTGGATACAGAACTCAGAGGAAAGTGGCAACAGAGGCAATCTGAAGTATTGGATCATCTGGGCCATCCAAACCCATTGGAGATTTTTCAGGGAGGGGGTGTGTCCTCATCTATCAGACTTCATTTTTCTTAACCCAGAATGAATACATAACCTCTCATTTCCTTTGAAAATAAAAGCAGATCCTCTTTCTCAAAGTAAGATATTTTTTGACTTAAATTATTATTTAAGTCAAATTAAGATATTAAATTGACTTAAAGTCAAGATATTTTTAAAATATATAAATCGGTTTAATCTTGCAGCTTTCATAATCAAATGTCTCTCAACAATTACCATTTGTTCATTAGCCATCAAAATTTTAAAGACAACACAATAGCATATAGTATCCAGACTCTCTGGGTATTTTCCATCTTTATGTGGCTTATTATATTTTTTTATTACTCTATTTCTTTTTTGAGGACTTCCTCTGCCCTTTTTCTTGTTTCTCTCCCAAACCTATGCATATTTTTAAACACACTGTACCCTGTTAGAGGTTTTGTATTTGTTTGTTTGTTTGTTTTGTTTTTCTTTTGTCTGAATCTGTCTTTACTGTATGTCTTTATCTTTTTCTGACCACAAAAACATTTAAACTGTTAAGGGAGCAAGCCTAGGACTAAAGCAGATTTGGCAGTTGGCTCTGCCCAGCTCCTTGGTCTATGAGAGCTTAGCTTCATGGCAGAGGTACTGATGGGAGCCACGTTTACTACCCCAACTCTGGGGAGATTTGGATCCAGGCTGTCACCAAGTATTGTGCTGCTTGCTGCTCATAAGCCATATTTAAGTTTCCCTAGCAGCTTACCACCAGCAAACAGAATCCACCCAAGAAATGCTACTACCAAGATGACTTGCTTGACTCTGTTCTTTTGTGTATTTAGAATCCCCGTTTTAAGCTTTTTCTGGTTTTATGTGGAAATTCTTGCCAAATGTTTGGGCAACATATGGAGGCAAAAGTTTCTGTCTATCCAGCAACTCCCAAATGCCTGGCAGTCACATTGAACATTATTGGGGCCTTACTATTACTTCTAAATGCTTGGATGAGGGCTTATAATAACTAGGTCTTATACTTAAATTAACCCATAATTCTTAGCTATGTTTAGCCACACGGCTTGGTACTTTTTCTCAGTGCAACATTCCCATTTTGCTTCCTCTGTGTCTGGCCGGAGACTCCTGACTTTGCCCTTCTTCCCAGTATTCTTAGTTTGGTCACCCTGCCTATACTTCCTGCCTGGCTACTGGCCAATCAGCATTTTATTAAAACAATTCAAGTGATAAATCTTTACAAGTGTGCAAGAGGATTATTCCACAGCAAAGAAAGCATTAGAGGGGTAAAATAATGAAAACATACTACATACATGGATTAAATTTAATAATTGGATTAAGTATTATGTATTGGGTATGCAAATTAAAAACAAAAATGTTGAAAGATTAATCGTATAATTTGTTTTTCATGTCATATCATAATTCTATGAATAATTAAAATGGACAGTTCATTTCTCAGAGTCGTGATCACAAACATCATAAGTTTTTTCTTTATCAAGGACTTGATACTTATTCAAGTAAGTATCAAACTGACAATATGCCAATTGCAACAGAGACTTGTGTGTGTGTGTGTGTGTGTGTGTGTGTGTGTGTGTGTCCGTGTCCAAGAATGATAATGGATAACATGAGCAGTCTAATTCCTTTTTTTGGAGTCTCAGAAATTTCATTGGAGTCTCAGAAAATGTAGCATGTTGATCCTCTGCCTGCATTAAGCAGGTCTTATCTGCATTGCTTCTGAAATCAGATGGGAAATAAATCTTCTCAGGGTTGTAGCTTGCACCTCTTCTCCCTCTAAATCATTGACTGCATTTGTCAATGAGCATGGAGGATACAGAAGTGGGGAACAGGGTTAGGATGGCTGTGGGTATGATGGAGACAGTCCTCCAGGAGACAGACTTCAGTGAAATCAACTCAACTCTATTCCAGTGTATAAGGAATATATGGGAGTGAGGAGCCTTGGGGCAAACCCTAATTTGCATTAAGTAGCACTCTCCTTTCACAAGGTTTCCTGTGTGGCAGTAGGTTCCTATAGTAGCTCTCTTAACACAACTCTTCCAGCAGGAATCTGTGCCAGACTTCAGGTTAAAGATAAATCAGGCATCTGGTTTAGAGACAGCTTTCAGATAAGATCAGTCCTCCAGGCCCAGGGCATTCTTCAGATAAAGGCAGAAAGGGGCAGAAAATTTTGTTTGAGAGGGAGGGGGTTTCATGTTGCCGAGCTTTTGGGAAAAGCTTCCAGCCCATAAGAAACTGCAACTTCGAACAGTTGGCAGTGTCTTCCAACAGTAGCCAGGTAAACTACAATTTTACATTTGTTTGCAATTCCAGCACTATGTATCTTCAGTGTCTTGGAAGCCTGTGTAGCCCAGTCTGGCCTCTGTCTCATTCCTAGGCCTCCATTTCCCAAATGTTGGGATCATAGATGGGTGCTCCTGAACTTAGTTCAAGATTCCTCCAAAAAATCAAATCACAGTCATTTTCAATAGAACTACTTGTCTGAAGAACATCAGGAAAAACAAAACAAAACAAAACAAAAACAAGACAAAACCTTTTCTCTGACAATTCTTATTTCAGGAAGATGTTAAAAGACAGAGTACAAGTTATGATGGGTAGGCAATGTGGGACATTTTACACAATTGTGTGTGGGGAAGGCACACATGTGACTTCAGAGCACTCAAATATGTGCTTGGTATCTGAAGAGAGTTTCTCAAAAGAAGAAATAAAAGTGTCTAAAATCATCTATGTAAAAAATACATCATGCCAGGAGGTGGTGGCACACGCCTTTAATCCCAGCACTTGGGAGACAGGGCCAGGGGGATCTCTGTGAGTTTGAGGCCAGCCTGGGCTACACAGTGAGTTCCAGGAAAAACAAAGCCACACAGAGAAATCCTGTCTTGAAAAACCAAAAACCAAAAACCAAACAACAAAAAAAAACCCATTATATATATATATATATATATATATATATATATATATATATATATATATATATATATATAAATCACCCCTAGCCATGAAGTAAATGCCAATCTGAACAACTTTGAACTTACACAAATTTATCTTACACAATTGCCAAAGGTCCATAGTGGATAAAGAGTAAAGGAAGTTTGTTATGGTTTTGTGTTTACTAGAAATGACAGAGAAGAAAATTCATCAAGATGGCTGTTCAGTCAATATCTGAACAACCATGACATCAAAAGTCATGTCAACATGGAAGCATGAAAGTTCAAGAAGCCTCATCCCTCCTCTAAGAACTAGAGGCTATGACAGAATGCTGTGAGAGAGTGATATAATCTCCTCCAGGTAGGAATCTGGAAATCAAATACTAAGTTGTCACCCTAGGAACAATATATGTACAATTTACATTATATAAACTAAGTATGTTGTAGTTTTATATTTAGGAATATATACAATTTGTATTATTTTGTATTATTGTATATATATGTGTGTGTGTGTGTACATATGAATTAAATAATAGATCATAATTTTGAGAGAGTAAAACAGAGGGGTACTATGTAAGAATATACGGAGGAATGGAAGGTAAGAGGGAAAAGGTGTAATTATATTATAACTTAAAATTCAAACTGAATTGAATTTACATATGGCTGGAAAGATACTTCAGGGGTTAAGAGCGGTGACTGCTCTTCCAGAAACCTGAGGTTCATATCCCAATACCTCTTTGGCAGGTAACAGCCAGTTAACTCCAGTTCCAGGCTATACAACACCAATATCTCTTCTCTATGGGCACTGAATTCATGTGGTACACAGATATGCAAACATACAAATCACTCATATATATAAAAATAAAAATTAATTAAAATATCATATATTAACTATTTCTTCCATTGTATCACTTCAAATTAAGTAGTATAAATTCTATCCTGCCGTGTTCATAATACAGTAGAAAAAGAGAAAAATCAGTTAAATGATAGATGTATTTTTATTTATCTAATTTCTTTTAGAATCTAACATACAAGAGATATTTAAATTATATTTTAGTATTTATTATACTACTTTCTAAAATGTACTTTGCATGTTTATTGTAAATAAAGTGTGAGATCATGGTTTATGATAAAAATAAATATAATTTACTCACCTGGTGTGATTATGTCTTGATTTGCCATTTACTTCATAGATGTTGTTCAAAAGGTTTAAGAAGTCTAGTCTACACATATAGTGTTATTCTAATATTCATTTTAATAAACCTCATTTCTCTATATACACGTATACACACATATATATGTATACGTATGAAGTATGTGAAAGGAATCTATGCTGCTTTAGAAACAGAGATCACTAAGTGCAATTTAATAGTAAACAATCCTCAGTAAATTGAGGTAAGTGATAGTTATTTGTTTTTGTTTTATTTTTTTAATCCCTGGTAGTAGGTTTCTCTGCTGATGTATTAAGCCAAACTGAATTGAATTAAAAAGTAAAGCTTGGCACTCACAGATGGCTCTCAGGAATGAGAGCTGGAAAGAAATCACGTGGCCAGTCTAGGGACTCGGCCTTCAACACCCTCTAGGCATGGTCTTGAGCTTCAGGGAAGGAGCTTGGACTTTTGGTGGTCTTTCTGAGGGGGCAGAGTTTGGAGAAGGAGGAGTAGGGTGAAGTGTAGACACAGGGCAACAACTTGTCCTCCACAAACTGGGTGGCACTTGATTTTTGGTGGTTTCCCTTAGAGGGCAGGGTTTGGGGAATCAGGAATGGGGCTTTCTCAGCTGCTTCTGGAAGTTACAATGGAAAACAGATGTTGGCCTTGAGATCAGGCTCAACTATTAAGGGATAGGCTCACAACTAATAACATAATAGAGACAGAAACAGATAAAATATTTTAATTTGACATTGAATTGTATAATTCCACATAAATAAATACCATGCCATTTATTCCCCCACATAATTTTTAACTGCCAATAAACTATAATGTTACTTTTATATATTGTGGGCTATTGAATATATTCATATAATACATGGTAAGTATTTGAACTGGGATGATTAAGACGAAGGACTCAAGTACAGAAAATAGGAGAGGAGTTACTTGATAAGAGTTAAATTTTCCTGCATGTCCAATCTTTTTGGTGTTTTATAAGCTTCTTGTGACTTATAGGCATGTCCTTCCTTAGGTTAGGAAAATTTTATTCTATGATTTTGTTAAATATATTTTCTGGGTTTTGAGCTGAGAATCTTCTCTTTCTTCTGTTCATATTGTTCTTGCCAAGTTTGATCTTGTCATAGTGTCCCAGATTGTCTGGATGTTTGTGTTAGGAATTTTCTTCTATTGTATATTCAATGGCTGAGATTCTTCCATCTCTTGTATTCTGTTGGTGATGTTTGTGGTCTGTAGTTCCTATTTGATTACCCCAATTTTTCATTTCCGGAATTCCCTCAGTATATGTTTTCTTTATTGCTTCAACTTCAGTTTTCATGTCTTGAAAATTTCCTTCACCTGCTAGTTTGATTTTCTTGGTTTACTTGGCATTCTTTAAAGGCTTTATTGATTTATTCCAGGTTTTTGTTTTCTTTTCTTCTATTTCTTACAGGCATTTCTTCAGTTCCTCTTTGAAAAACCTCTATTATCTTCACAAAGTTGGTTTGTGTGTGTGTGTGTGTGTGTGTGTGTGTGTGTGTGTGTGTGTGTGTGTGTGCAGCTCTGTTTTGGACTTTTACTAGAAAATACAGAGATTCCACAAGTAATTGAATTACTAGGGTCTAATAATCTTGTTATTAATTAATCTCATACTAAAAATTTTCACTTAAAAAAAAAAAAACATACATAGGCCGGGCGGTGGTGGCACACGCCTTTAATCCCAGCACTCAGGAGGCAGAGGTAGGCTGATCTCTGTGAGTTCGAGGCCAGCCTGGGCTACCAAGTGAGTTTCAGGAAAGGCACAAAGCTACAAAGAGAAACCCTGTCACAAAAAACAAAAAACAAAAAACAAAACAAAACAAAATACATAAATGTGTTAAAGACCAAAACTTTACATATTCCCTTTTATTTCATCATTAACCACAAGCTCATTGATTTCTGTGTGGTACCCAGAAAGAATTAAAAAAAATTAGAAATTGGGAATATGATACACATAACACTTCCATAAAGCTATGAAGGACAGTAAATGTTAAGGTAAACTGGAGACTTTTTTTCAGTAAAAAATGTGATTATATTCATTCAAATGATCTCAGATTGGTAAGAAGAATTATGAGCTGGGACTTTTTCTTTTTCTTTTCTTTTTTTTCCTTTTTTTTTTTTTTTTTTTTTTTTTTTTGGTTTTTTCAAGACAGGGTTTCTCTGTGTAGCTTTGCGCCTCTCCTGGAACTCACTTGGTAGCCCAGGCTGGCCTCGAACTCACAGAGATCCGCCTGGCTCTGCCTCCCGAGTGTTGGGATTAAAGGCGTGCGCCACCACCGCCCGGCTTTTTTTTCCTTTTTTTAGACCAGTGTATATGGGACTTTTTCTTTTAATCAAGCCCAACAGGGAGTTTCATCAATAGAAAAAAAAAATTAGCATTGATACAAAAGTGATAATACTCAATAATACTGAGTCCCTCTACATCACTTACACAATAGGTAAGAAACCACCATACTAAAAGATAGACTTAGGTTCTTGGAGTGTTAGTGGGAAATCAATTACATGCTTAGATGCAAAGAAATAACAGAATTCTTATTTCACTACTGAATGATAAATCATCACCTGAACTTATGTACAGAGGTCTCTTTTTCAGCAATACCAGGCCAATTACTGAAAACTATGAGAAACAAGTGTAACCAAGTGTTGTGAAAAAAGTACATCAGACTTAACGTAGTTTACATCAATGTTTTTCATAATCATCATGAGAACAATGCTTGAGATACAAGATGAGGAAGAAATATATTTTCACTGGTGGGGGGGAGAAGGGATATAAATTGAATAATTTACTAACAAGTACTAAATAACTTGAAATGAAGATAGGTTTCTGTTTCTTTCCTGTAAAATATTCACATATAAGACCCATTTGTTTGATCAGACTTTAGATTTAACTAATTTAAATGAGGCAATTAAGATGTGACATCCTCTATAGGTGGAAGGTACAACTGCAGCTTGAAAACTGAAGATAAATTAGATTAAAACTTCATTTGAAATTTTATCATGAACACTTTTTAAAGAAGAGAGTTAAACTGTGCCTTCATAAAATCTCCAACAATTTTTTTTAACAGTAAAACAAATTTTAGCAATTGTACTCAATAATGGCTTAGGAAACATTCATTTATTTTCTAGAAAGTGACCAATTATAGATAATGATTGGCTTACTTTTATCGTAATCCACCAATATCGTAGGTTTTGGCAGACAACGCTGAAGTACTATACCTGCTACATATGTTGTACAACTTGACCCTTTAGTATGTAATTATATTGTGTTGTCCCCTGGAAAAGCAATTTAATTCAGCCTTCTCTTTCTCCTTTCAATAAGTAGGTAATTTTCTCTTTGCTTTTGGAGTCAGGGATCTCTTCTCAGAAGCCACAGAATATTTTCAGAAGCTGCAGAAAGTGTTTCAGAGGGTGTAAACAAGACAAATTGGTACAGAAATACTTGAGAACTTTTAACACAGTCACAATTAACTTTAGAATCTGTCTAAGTAGCAAAATCTGTGATGACTACTCACCTGCTTGTAGTTCATTTGTTCATTTGCTGATAAACTGAGAGACCACAAATATCTCTTCTTGTGTTAAATAGGAAGAACGTGTATGTGTGTGTGTGTGTGTGTGTGTGTGTGTGTGTGTGTGTGTGTGTGTATCTATTATATATTTGTCCACGTAGCCCTCTCTTTCATGAATTTCATGAAGCCATAATCTTTTTCTGGTATTGATATTTAAGTGATATGAAATTTCCTGATCTCTTACACTATATTCCCCAGAAAGAGGGAAAAAGACATAGAAATCTTTCAAGATTTGTGACTGAATGGCACCCTCCTGTCTGATGATAAAAGAGAATGTCATTATAACAGGTGAATTGTATGAATATACATCTTCCCTGGCACTCAGACTTCTATATGGAGCAAAATAATGTTTAGACACTCATTTTCTTATTAAGTCTTATAGTGGGTTTCAAGCTCTCATACTGTGTGAAATACTCTTGGATTCCAAATTCTAGGAACTCAATATCTTACTGGGATTCTATTTTACTATAGTGTCCTGAAATTTGAGATACTGTGATACTTTGGGAAAACTTCTCTTTTTCTCTTGATTTTTCACTCAGACCAGTTTTGTCTTCTTAGACCCAGGAGTTCCCTTTGTGAGTGGGTTTTTTTTTTTTTTTTTTTTTTTTTTTTCACATTGGAGTAACTATTTGCCATACAAAGACCAAATCTTGGACGTCCTTAACCAATAATTACCTCATGGTTTTCTTGTTTTTAATTTAATGTTTTCATGCAATATATACTAACAACTTCTTTTCCTACCCTAAATCCTCAGTATCCACCCAAGTTCATGTTCTCTCCCAATTTCTCTCTCTCTATCACTCTTACTTTGCCTCCAAAATGAAAAATATATCAAAACACATAAAATCAAGCAAGTTAAAATAACAAACTCCAAAACAAAACAAAATAAAAAGTCCAGTAACAAAATAAAAAGTATCCCCCGCCCCCCCCCCCCCCCCAAAAAAAAAAAACCAAAAAAAAACAAAAAACATCTGTTCCTGGGCATGGGATATGCAGTGGAGTTTGGCTAGAAGCTTGGTAGAATGAAGATATCTCCAGTTGCTTTTATTTCTATTTCTTTCCAAAGTGAATATTTTGGAGTTTCTTGCCCATATAATAAAGATCAATATTGAAACTGCTCCATATCCATGTATTTATTAAATGTGCACAAAGTTCCTACGTCCTTTACTTTACATGGAACTTTGTGAGGCAATGTGTTTCTAAGAATCAATTGGATATTCCTGAAGTCTCATAGAGTTGAATGGTCATTCAGAATTTTGTCAGGTTTCCTACAGGATTGCAGAGGTTTTTCCACTCTAATTCACAGGAGCATGGAAATTTACAAAGGTCTTTACAAAGTATTGAAAACTCAGTCTGAATATTTAAAGTTCACCAACTAATATACACTTTATATATATATATGTATATATATATATATATATATATATATATGCTAAGATACTTCAGTCTACTTTTGACATTCACATATATTTGTCTAATATTCCAAACTACTAAAAAAATAGTAATGTATCACGTAGTTTTCTAAACTGTCTGAATACTGAATGTTGAGGTATTCATTCTCATCTAATGTTAAGTTCTCTGAAAGCAGTTAATATTTTCATTTTGCTTTTATTACTCTAGCATGGAAGAAACTACTTATGATGAAGTATGTTGGTGAAACAGTCTTCCGAAATGAAACACAACTACTGCATGTTTGATAATGTATTTCTTTATTGATCTTATCAATCTTTACATGTCTTATTTCTTTAGCAACTTTTCCAAGAATATATTCTGGAATCCTTTTCTGGTTGCTCATTATATCTTAAATATTAAGAATAAATTAATATTGTCATAGATGTCACTAACAAAAGGGCAAAGTGGTAAGATTTACAAAAACTAGAGTGCATGATGAGCCTAATGATGAATTAAAACAAAGATTTGTTCTCAATATATGCATAACTGATGACCAAATACCTGCTTATTTACATCTCTTTCCTGCCATGTATTTTTAGGAGGAAACGGGGAGACAGGGCACATTTTTTTTTAATTTAATTCCGTATTTTTTAAAAAAAGTACTTATTTGACTTTTGATAAAGGCCATGTTGGATTGAACATCTTTGTCAATTGCTGGGTGTAACTAGTAACATTTGCCAGACACATGAAAGTTTAATATCCATCTGCATTCTCTTCTCTTTCTTTTTAAATTCTATTTGTTAGCATTGCTGGAACTTATAATTTGTCATTCATTATAAAGAAAATGACTTATTTTAGTTATTAATCTTTAAGAAAATTAGTTATTATTTAGAAGAAATTGTGCATTAATTTTCAACTACTGCGTAAGGAAAACATTAAACAATCACCAAATGTATTATATATTTATTATCTGAAACTTTCCACAGTTCAGAGTTCCAGGAAGGAGTTAGGAAAGTGTTGTATCTATGTAAGCTTAAACTCAATACATGACACTGTCAGACAATAGTACTTCATGCTCCAAAAAACTAGCCAGGCTTCCTTACACCAAAACATTTTCATACGGATTTAAGACAGATGTTTTTTGTTTTGTTTCGGTTTGGTTTGGTTTGGTTTTTGGAGACAGGGTTTCTCTGTGTAGCTTTGCGCCTTTCCTGGATCTCACTCACTCTGTAGACCAGGCTGGCCTCGAACTCTCAAAGATCCACATGCCTTTGCCTCCTGAGTGCTGGGATTAAAGGCATGTGCCACCATCACCTGGCTAAGTAAGATGTTTTAATTATAGGTTTCTATGTGTAGTTCCTTTCTTTTGAATTCATTTATTTGTGTATATATATATATACACATATATACACATATGTGTGTGTGTGTATGTATAGATAGATAAATAGATAGATATGTGCATATGTGTTCCAGTTGCCATGGAAGGCAAAAGAAATTGTCAGATATGCTGGATCTAGAGTTACAGGTTATTTGTGTGGCATCGGATATGCTAGAAACCAAACACTCATCCTATGCAAGAATAGTATTTGATCTTAACCACTGAGTCATCTGCTCAAACCCCCCCCCCATCCCTATCATGTTTAGTTCTTAAAGCAGAGCTCTGGAACAATGCATCTCTCTCTTTCTCTCTCTCTGTAATGGATATCAATATTAGGTTTCTTTCTCTGTTCTGCATTTTAGGTTTTGGAGGTAGGGTCTATTTCTAAGAAATATAACAAATATTAATTAACAGACAATTTATTAATTTCTAACTATTTAAGTTTATTCACAAATCAAATTTTACTTCAAATATATGTGATTTGTCGAACATTTCCTTTATATATGTATTCAACTTTGGAATAAGCCCTTTCTTCTTATATTCATTTACAATTTTGTTTTATTTTCTTATGATATTTCTATATTCTTTATATATATTACACTGAGTTCATGTATACATATATATATATTACATATTACTACACACACACATATATATATAAATAGCATGAGTTATAAATTCTGGTAATTTTATTCACAATAGAAAATTGTCACAGTAATAATTGAATATTTTCTGATTTCCCCACAGATTTAAAACATCAAGGGTATATTTTAAATGAGATTTCAAGGATGTAGAAGGCTTAGATGTGAAAATAAAGCAAAAAGTGATTGTTGGTTTATTTAAAGGGACAGTAATACAAAAGTTATGAAGTTTTGAATATCAGAGTTCATTGTCATAATAATCAGACATGGATGTTAGTGGTATTACTCATTTTACAGAAGAAAAATGTAACCTAAGGTAGATTAAAAAGTTAAACCTGATTATGCATTTAGTAATATAGATTCTTCTATGTATTCTCTTTTTCCTTACTTGGACATGGCCTATCAATATGCAAACATCTTCTACAGCCATGATGCTAGGTGCGGTGCCTCTGCCATTGCCAAATTGCTATTTTCTATATTGCCCCCCTGTGTTTAGATATCGGAGCATATATGAGTATAGATTTCAGTTTCTTTCCTATCACTCATTTTACATACCCTCTAGGTTGTTGTATAAAAAGGATAAGGTGGAAAATAAAATCCATTATGTGGGGCTAAACTGCTTTAACAGGTGAGATACAGTATACTGAAACTGTGGTTCATAAAAGTCTATGTTTTCATTTTATTGGTTATAGATCCATGTGACAAGAGGCTGCAAGATACTGTCATCCAATGGGACATAATGTGCACTGGTAAGAAAAATAGAGGCTGGAGGTGTGGGTAACAAGGCTAGTCTATGTATGGTGCTGTTAAGGCTTACAGAATATGTGTTTATTATCAATGTCCTTTAGATAAAGCACAAGCAAAATCAAATTTTAGAAATGTACTCATATGGAGATTAGATTGGTGATTTTTAATATATGGCTGGATAGTTCACTAGTAGCTACCTACATATTGAAAAGCCAGAGATCGTGATGTCTATTAGGAGAGTAACCAATCCCTGTCCAGTTATGAAGTTCTGGTCGCAAAGAGCTGTGATGTCCACTGGTACAAGACTTGACAAACATTGAACTGTATTAGAAAGAATGCAATATACACATGTGTGCCAGCTTCCTTTTCCTCTAATTTATTTTAGGATTCTCCTTAACCTATCACTGTCTTCCTAAATTATCACTCCTTCCCTTGATTATCTTCCATAATTTTTCCTCCTTGTTCATAGAGTTTTTAAACAACTCTGTAGAGGTTGATTTTAATTTTCATTGTTGTTGTTGTTTGTTTTTGTATGCTTCTTTACTTTATCTACTGGGTTATTTAGTCAGTAATGTTTTAGAAGCAGGTGAAATTATCCAACCACTACAGAGCTAATGCATAGAGAGAGGTTTAGAAGTATTTATTCTGGACGGCAAAAAAAAAAAAAAAACCTTATTGGAGTCCTCATGGAGCAAACCACTATCTCAATCGCTTAAACAGTAAAGCCATTTCAAAGTTCAGGAGCATCTTAATTGGGAAAAAAAAGAATCTATTCAAGAAAAACATTCTAGTATAATCATTAATATGCTATCTTTTATCTTCTTTTAAAATTTCTTAAGTTGAATGGAAGATGGAATCTGTATGGAGTTGCATTTCCTAGATATGACATTCTTCTTCCTATTAAGAACAAAGTGGGAATTGTATGGAGAAATGTGATAAGAGAATTCTTGGTCCCATTAACCTTAATTATAATCTTAGACCCACTGTAGGTTTATGGGTTTTTTAAATATATAGATATAGGATTCAACTATATCTAATAACTACCAGAATCCCTTTTGTGGTTTTCTTATTTATAGAATTAAGGATGTTTTATATGACAGCTAAATAGAAGGCACTGGATTGGGGCCTGATTAACTTTCCCATGTAGGAAAATAGAACAAAACAAAAACACTTAATCTCTAGAGAAATTACGCAGATTAGTGCAGCCATAAATGACTGCAACTATGCAAGAGTGCTAATTCTTACCATACCCCTATTTAACATGTCTATTTGGACAGTGTAAAGCCAGATGTGTCAAAGAGAATGACAGTTGATTATCATCTGCATAATTAGGTTGTGATTCCAATCACAGATGGATTTCCAGATATGGTATCTCCCTCAGAGAAAATTAAGAGAGGCCTTGACACCTGGTATACAACTATTGAACTGACAGCACTTTTTTTTTACCTGTCTTTGCCAGCCAAAAGAAGCTTAAGCAGTTTTTTGTCACATGATAAATGTCTTATTTCATGTCTCTGAATTCTCTGTATAGCGTTGTTGTTTGAAACTGCCCAGACTGAAATTCCATTGAAGAATGTCTGTGATGGTGAAATTACTTCATTCCTGATTGTAATAGCATTACAAAGTGGGTAGGCTTAAGTAAGAAATATTCAATATCCTTATAAACAAATGTATTAAAAATGAGAAATACACGCCTGATATTCAGGAATCTGCAACATTTGTGAAAATATTGGAATTTCACGAACTATATACTACTTAGTAATGTTGTAAAACACAAAAACAAACAAAAAATGGTAGTGCAAAGCAAAGATCAGTATTAGTTAGCTAATAGATATAGTGAGCCACAGTTAGATTTTGAAGGCAACAGGTATTTGTTTCAAATTTTGAATATGTTTTGTAAGTATTTTATTGAGAATTGTTGCATGTTCATCAGAGATATTGCCCTATAATTTTATTTATTCATTTGTTCTTTATCTGAGTTTGGTCTTGCAGTAATTCTAGGTTCAAAAATAGTTTGTAAGTTTTCCTTTTTTATCTATCTTACTGAATATTTTGAGGCTTCTTAGTGTTAGCTCCTGTTTGAAGGACTGATGGAATTTTTTACTGAGTTAGTTTGGCAATATAGTAGGGTGGCTTTTTGTTGCTTGAAGATATTTAATAATAGTTTTTTGTATCCTTGTTTGATATGAAGATGTTAAAAATTCTAATGTTGAAAAGACAGCATCCTCAATAAATGGTGTTGGTCAAGCGGAATAACTACATGTGGAAGAGTGAAACTATATCCAGTCTCTCACCATGAACAAAACTCAACTCCAAATCAACTGAAGACTTCAGCATAAGAGCTGATACTCTAAATTTCAGGAGTGACAGACTATCTCCTGAACACCATAGGCTGTCAAGTAAAAAGCCTCACGTCCTGTGCAATTTACCATTTTTCAAGTTGATGGTCAGTGGGACCCCATAGACCTGCTAATCTTTATAGGTTGTTTACAATATGCTTATTTACCTTACAGAACATGATGGTAAGTTCCTGTTGCTGAAAACACTACAAATTTTTAACATAGGTCATGGAAATATTAAGCTAATACCAACCTGGAAGCTTATTTCTAGCGGTTAGCTTGCATAGTGTTGTAAGCATCTATTATTCTACTGGAGAAGAAAAATAGTCATCTTTCTTACCCACTTTGTGAAACATGAGAATCACAATGACAACAAATATTTCCTGATATCCTCATTGGTACAACAGTGATACAAATATTATTTCTGTAATTAGCAGCTTCGTAGAGGGACTCAAAGACTGATCCACAACACAGAACTCAGAAGTCTACCTTTAAAGGTTGACAAACTTGTGACAGGTATGATTATAGGTTGTATGTGATAACCTAGTACTATGGTTTTACTAAATATACCTAGAAATAAATTGCTTCCAAAGTCTTTCTTCATACACAAAGACTTGTGCATCTCTCATCCCTCAGCAGAGAAACTTCTTTTTGCAAGAGATATAGTTAATACAGAGATACACAATTGTATAACGTAATGCAGAAGACAGGGAACTGTGGAGTGCTCGCGTATAAATTGTGCATCCTTAGCTCCTTTTCTCCTTTCCTCCCTTAAAGGCTAAGACATAATTGAAGGACATAGGAAGAGCCAAACACAGCTGACATCAGCACAAAACAGTGCTTAGCTATAAATTACCTGTTATCAGTAAAGATCAGCTGAATACTATACTATATTAAAATTGATTTCCTCCTATAATCTTAATTTTATTAGCAGAGGATAATAGATTCAGTTTTAGGTGGATAATGAGCTGTGTTGCAAACAGCTAATACTGATATGCAAGCAACGAAAACTAAAGTTATCTTTGTTACAAAATTAAAGGTGTCAGCAGGAGTAAATGAAGAAAGATAGTAAACTGACTTGAGTTTCTCATGTGTGTCTTGTTTCATTTTCTGCTTTCTTGAACTCTATATATACCTGTCTGATTCATTTTATATTTTCTTTTTATGTCTATGTTCTGAGAGAATGACATGTGCAAATTGCATGAGACCCACTAGTTTTGGTTTGGGGAGGCTTAGACAAACTAGAAACACTAGCACATTTGAGAGAACATTATTAGTAATACTGAAGTCTTGGTGTTTGTTTGATTGGTTGGTTGGTTGGTTGGTTGGTTGGTTGGTTGGTTGGTTGGTTTGGGTTTGTTATGCAGTTATTGTTCTTCTTTGCATGACTGCTGAATATATCTGGAAACTATGGGAACCTCAAATCCACCTAAAAATACTTGATCCTGTATCTTATTATTTCTTATCTTATTTTGTTTTCTTTTTATTCTTTTCTTGTCTTTTATTTCTTTTTTGTTAAATTTTTTATTCATTTTACATACCAACCACAAATCCCCTCCCCTCCATCTTCCCACCTTCCCAAACTTCATTCCCACCTCCTCCAAGGCAAGGTCTCCCATAGAGAGTCAGCAGAACCTAATACACTCAGCCGAGGCAGGTCCAAGCTCCCCTTGGACCAAGGCTGTGTAAGGTGTCCCACCGTAGGCAGTGGGCTCTAAAAGTCAGCTCATGCTCTAGGGATGTATCCTGATCCCACTGCTGGGGGCCCCTTAAGCAGATCAAGCTACATAACTGTCTCACCTATGCAGAGAGCCTAGTCCAGTCCCATGGAGGCTCCACAGCTGTTGGTCCACAGTTCATGAGTTCCCATTAGTTTGGTTTAGTTGTCTCTGTACATTTCCCCATCATGATCTTGATGCCCCTTGCTCATAGAATCCCTCTTCTCTCTAATTGACTGGATGCCTGGATCTCTTTGATGCTTGGGTGTGGATCTCTGCATCTGCTTCTATCAGTTGTAGCATGAATCTTAAGGGGTCTTATTAATAAAACAAACCCAAGAACTAGATATTGGAGTGAATGATGAAAGGTCAGAGAAAAAGAACCAGCCACACCTAACCTCACCTCACCAAACCTCAGCTGATCTCATTTCCTCAAACTGGAAGCCTCTGTGACCTCATTCGAATGGATCTCAGCTGAACTGCTGCTGCTCAAAAGCCTAAAAGCTTAACAGATTAATTAATTCCTGGTTCTCACACCTTATATACCTTTCTGCTTTCTAGCATCAGTTCCTGGGATTAAAAGCAAGTGTCACCATGCTTGGCTGTTTCCAGTGTGTCTTTGAACTCACAGAGATCCAGATGGATCTCTTCCTTCAGAATGCTAGGATTAAAGGGTGTGTGTGCCACCATTTTCTGGCCTCTATATCTAATGATGTTCTGTTCTCTGACTCCAGATAAGTTCATTGGGGTACACACTATATTGGGGAACACAATATCATATCACCACAATCAGTTAAAGGGTGAAGACTCTATAATGACACAGTGTATTCAGTAATCTGAATGCTGGGGTAGCCTAATTCAGGCACCCTCTTCATTTTTCAATTCTTACTTATCTTGAAAGGTTGTGGCTAACTATATCACATAGGGGCCTGCAAATTATCCCTCCTTATTTTCTTATATATTGGTGACAATGTATTTTCTTTATTTAACTCTTTTCAGTGTTTGCAAGTTCCAGTTTATTTCATTTTTCTTGCTGGATGTAGATGACACCTTTATTTACCCTTTGCCATGGACTATTCTTATGTTACTGTATGATAATGGGAAAGTAAATAATATTTAAATTATATACTAGTTTTCATATGATACAGTGCCAGAATTTCAAATGTCTCAGTATATTCTTTCAAAAGGTAGACACACACACACACACACACACACACACACACACACACACACACACACAGAGAGAGAGAGAGAGAGAGAGAGAGAGAGAGAGAGAGAGAGAGAGAGATACTTTGAATAAGAAGTAAACCTAAATAAACCTAAAGAGAGAGGGAGATCCTAGCTGGATCAAGAACAGAGAGGTAGAAAAAGGAATAGGAGACCATGGTAAATGAAGAGCACCCGAGAAAAGGAAGACAGAAAGTGCTAAAGAGGCCCACAGAAGTCCACAAAGATACCCCTCAAAAGACTGCTGGAAATGGTCGAGAGACAGCCCAAACTGACCTACTCTGGTGATGGGATGGCCAAACACCCTAATAGTTGTGCCAGAAACCGCATCCAAGGACTGAGGAATCTGGATGCAGAGATCCACGGCTAGGCCCCGGGTGGAGCGCCAGTAGTCTAATTAGCGAGAAAAAGGAGGCTTTATATGAGCAAGAATTGTTGAAACCAAGGTTGGATAAAGCACAGGGACAAATAGCCAAACGAATGGAAACACATGAACTATGAAGCAAAGGCTGAGGGGCTCCCAACTGGATCAGGCCCTCTGAATAGGTGAGACAGTTGATTGGCTTGATTTGTTTGAGAGGCATCTAGGCAGTGGTACTAGGTCCTGGGCTCATTGCATGAGTTAGCTGTTTGAAACCTGGGACTTATGCAGGGACGCTTGGCTCCATCTGAGAGGAGGGGACTGGACCTGCCTGGACTGAGTCTATCAGGTCAATCGCAGTCCTAGGGCGAGGCCTTGCTCTGGAGGAGGTGGGAGTGGGGAGTGGGCTGGGGGAAAGGGGAGGGGGGCAGGAAGGGGGAGAACAAGAGAATCTGTGGCTGTTATGTAGAACTGAATAGTATTGTAAAATAAAATAAAATAATAATAAAATAAAATAAACCATATCTAGTAGGTAAAGGAAAATTCAGAAACACAGAGCTTCCTTTTATTGGATGGTGTCTCAACCACCATTAATGCAGACTATTGAATATACCAAATGCTGCTCAGTTCCATCGCCTAGTGTCGACTGGATATTTTAAAAATGTACTTAGAGAGGCCGGACATGTTCTCTACAATATTATGGGAAATACAATAAATTTTTTGTGTCCATGGACTGTAAGAAAAAAAAAAAAGAAAGAAACCTAACGATCCTCTTCTTTCATATTAAAGAATGTCTTCAAAATTAAGTCTCTAAAGGTGATAAAAATGGATCTACTTAAAAGGTAGACGGAATTATACAGGGCGGGGGAGAGAAAGAAGACTCAAACCATTCAGAGCTTGTGCTGTATTAAAAATAATTCTTTTTCATTGAACTATTTATTTTAACTATAAATATATAAAAAACAAAGTGTCATGCTTCTAATAACTGTTCCAGCTTCCTTACTTGGAAACTTCCTGTGAACCACATGTAGTTGTAGGTATGGACTTAAACTACCAGGTATTAATTTTTAAACCTGCTATTAATTTGAATTTGAGATAAAGATTAACTTGTACATTTTTAGTAATAATTTGGGTGGTTCTTGTAAAAAATGATATCATCATTCCATGTTAAAAAAGTCATATTAGAAAAACTGAGCAAGTGATTAGTAGATTAAATGTGGTAAATAGTCTGTGATAATATGCAACAGGGATTACTTTTAAGAACTATTTTTAACATAGACTATAAAAATGCATGTTCAGTCAGGGCAAGATACAGAGGTATCAATCAATAGCATCCATTTAAAATGGTCTCAAGATGTGTTCAAGAGTTGAGTAGATCACTAAAGAACTATAAATAGGGTTTCCTGAAATTTGCAGAAATTGAAATTTAGAGAGTGTTAGAAAAGAAATAAGAGTTTGTTAAACTGAAAATAAATGTTTAAAGTCATGGTATTATATGTTTCAATACATTTTGATTAAGAACTTTAAATAGATGTTAAGTATGTGTTATCTATTACAGGAACTAAACTCTACAGGAACATGCTTACTAACATCCTATATACAGATACAGAAAGTACAAAATATTTTATAAAAAATTTAAGGAGCTTATTTTCATGAGCATAGATAGTTAACATTAGATAAACATTTAAAAATGTTACCAATACATTTTAGTTGCCTAATTCTTCATACTTAATTTAGTAGAATCTACATGAAATGCCATGGCAATGTTTTGTAATATGTTCTAAAGAACAATGTGTTTTTAAAAAACACAGCATACTGATGGAAGCAGATTTTCAAGCAAGTATGTGAATACATTGTCTTTGATGATGTGATAATCATGCAAATTCTCACAGGCAGAGATGCAGAGAACAAGCAATCAGACTGAATGCAAAGAGTCTTCAGAAGGGATATTTTCATGTATGATATTCACAGAAGAAATACAAAATTTACAAAATCAGAAGAGCCAGGAGAAAGGGAAACATGTTATGTATTCATTCAAATTTGTCTGAATAAAGAGATTAAAATTAAGTATAGTTTGATGAGAAAATACTGCTTTGTCTCTCCAGAAAGGAGGGCTGTCCTATAAGGGACTCTATCTTTCTGAAACTGATGTGGAATTATCTTATCAATTTATCTCAAAGAAAGTGTTACAGCTTATTTTCAGATCAAATAATTAAAAAAATGGCAAAGAGCCAAATGAATAAAATATAGGATTTATATGCTTGATTGTTACATATGCGCACATTACTTAAGAGGTAAAAATTTGACATTTAAAAAAGTATAAATGTTCAAAATAAATCTAATTGCCTCTATGAAATTAACAAATAGACATTTTTAATCATTACTCTCTGTGTTACAAAAAAATGTTATTCTCCCACTTGACCATATTCTTACAGCCATTACCATTGTATTGACATGACTATGCAGGTTTTTTTTTTTTTTTTTTTTTTTTTTTAAATACAACTGCAGAAGACTATTGTTGCTATGGTTTGTGAGGCTGGTGGTTGAGTTCAATACCTTGGCATGCTTGGTATTCTCACTACCACCAAGCTACATTTTAGTCTTAAATATTTGTTGTTACAGTTAAATACACAGTGATAAATGAAGATTTGAAAGCTAAACACAACAAAACGGAAAATGAAAAGCACAGGCTTTCATATTTATTTTAATAACTAATTGCAGATGATCATAGTATAACTCACAAATTTTTGCTTAACATTTATTTATTCTTTTGATCATTTCCTAAGTCTCATTATGTAACATAAACAAAGCTGGATTTAACTATTGAAATTTGAATCACCATAATTATACTAAAAACAGAATACTTTACACAGAAAATATTAATAAAATAATTGTTATTACTATTAGGAATGTGTGCCAGTATGCATGTTAATATACAGAGAAAAATTAGAAAAGCACATTTGAAAGATCCATTTTTTTCCCAACTGTGTATTTTGAAAAGCTTAAAAACAGTGACACCCAAATCAGCTTCTTTAAAGCACTAAGAAGTGAAACCTAATAAACTGGCAGAACAAGTGAAATATAATTTTAACATGTGTATGGTTTTCAGTTAATAAGTGTTAAAATAATAGATTTACTTGACAAACATATTTGATAACGAATTCTGTTGTGTAGTATGAATTGCATTTCTGCTTTAAAGTGGGAAAGGAAGCATGTCCTACATGAAATTTGTGCCATAGGCTTTTACGAACAGTAGTATAGAAGCCCTTGTCCAATTGATAACATTAAATTTTATGTAAGTACTATTTTGACTTCACTGAATTTTTATTTGGAAATGTCCTTATTTTATTTAATGTTTCTCATCTCAAAAATAAAACAAAGGAAAACAAAAACAATAACAACCCAACTCTGTAGATTTTCTATGTACCATTAATAAATGTGATTAGAAAGGAATGAAGAAACAAAAACTAATTGATAGGTGCTTTGGAAAAAAAAAAAAAAGCTTACTTAGAAAGAAACCTAAGCTACTAACTCAAAGATTGCTGTAATGAAAATTTAAAATCCTTGGAAAAACAAATTTAATTGTATACCTGATGATGTTAAGATTTACCATATGCACACATTGGCAAAATATTCTTATCATGATAATATTACCTAAAATTTTCAATAATATCAATGTAATTACAACAAAAACTCCAAAGATTTACTTCATAAAAATTGAAAAAATCCCGTAAATTTATAAAGATAAACACTATATTCTATATACCCCAAATAATACCTAGAAGAAACAGAGATGTTAAAGATGTAAATATCTGATTAAAATTGTACAAGAATGCAATTAAGAAAAAACAAACAGTACTGATATGCAGGAAAATGAAATAGAATAGAGGAAGTAGGAACTAATCCATATAGCAACTGTTAGCTATTTGTTGAGAAAGGTGAGAAAAATGATAATGGAAAGTCAATAACCTTCGACAATGATGCTGGGAAAACTGTATGCGGTAATAATTTATCTGTGTCCCCCAATAAAATTTATCTGAGGATCAGAGGATAAAGGTCAGTCGACTATTAGTAAAAGCAGAAGTCATGCAATGTTAGCACACACCCTTAAACTTTCTGTATCTCTGTGAGTTCAAGATCACACTAGGGAACAGAGCCAAGTGTGGTAACACATGCCTTTAATCCCAGGATCAACCATAGAGTTCAGGAGGTCTGTGCAGACTGACAGGAAGTGATGTAGCTTGGTGGAGAGAAGAAATGAGTTAGCAGAATGGAAAGATATATGTCTGGACAGGAAATCACACGCTTTGGAAGCTGCAGCATGGTGAGGTAAGATTAGCTCGTGGTTGTTCTAATTCCTCTGATCTCTGTCAGATTTTCACCCCTATTTCTGGTCCATGTTTTTTTAATTAGCAAGACTGCTTAGTGTGGAACCAAAATAAGACCAAAATCCTTTCACCCTAAAACTAAAGCCTAAGATTTCTCCTTTTAGGTACAGGCCATGAGTTACTGGAATAGGCTATGAGTTACTGAAACTAGTCAGTTCAGATTCCAGAAATCAGAAAGTGTAAAAGTATAAAGTCACAAGGTAGTCAAGAGGTAATGACTGCCAGACTATGGAATGTCCTCTCCCTGGTTCCCTAGGTAACTGTTTGACCAAAGAATGTTCCAACCCTGGTTTCTAGAGTAACTGACCACAGAAATGTCCCCACCTGAAGGCAGCCAATGATAAATGGTGGCAGGCAACTACCCCTTAGAAGTAAGATTAAGCCATGATTTCTAGAAAGTCCCTAGAAGCGAGCCAATCAGAATTGTAGCCACACTAGCATCCCTAAATGATGTAACCTTGTGGTTTTTGCCTTTAAAATCTGAGCTTGCAGAGAGGCGGGCACTTCCTCCAGCCTCTACTGCTTTGGATCTATTGGACAAAGTCCCTGCCTAGGCTTGTATTGCTTTTGGATATCCTGAATTAAACCTTGCTTTTGCATCCCAGCATGCTCATCGTCGGTGATCTCTCTGGAGGTCGCGATCTGGGCACAACACTTAGAAATTTGTCTCCAATTATATATCCAAATGTAGACAAAATGAAAATTGTTATCTGTCAACCTGTAAAAAATTAAATTAGAAAAAAGAACAAAGGCTTTTTAATTTAATACATTAATTGTTCAAAATGTTTAAGGGGGAATTGCCAAAATTATTCCAAACTTAGACATTAGCACAGACTTTTTAAAAATGCCTCAAAACACAGAAGACATTTATAACCGACAAAGTGATTTGGATCTAACAGCAGAAAACACTAAAGCCGATTTCCTAAACCAGGATAATTCTTAACCACATTCTAGATATTGTTCTTAGACCCATAGATTGACGTAGATCTCGTTTCCCACCAAAGAAACTATTGTGAGCAGCAGTACAAGGAGAGCATTACAGAAAGCCCTCGCTAGTTAAATTTCTGTAAACCCCTGACCCTGTGATGCCCAGACCTAATAGATATGTCTCCATTATAACTTCTCTACTCAAGTCTCAGGAGTACATCTTGGAAGAGGGACTGAAAAGATTTTAATAGCCAGAGGACTATAAAGTCTGTGGTGAGACTGTGCCTTCTAGTTATGAAAGAGAAGCTTTCCTGAAGAATTTTCCACCATGTGGCTACCTACACAAGACCTGGAAGTTCCATTCAGATTCCACATTCCAGTGTCAACAGAGAAAATCTCACAGGACTCTTTCCATAGATGAAGACCTACAAGCAATTAACACCTGTTGAGAGGGGGAGAATTGTCTTCCCCTGGCATGCACTGTCTGATTTGTTGTCTAACACCAAGTTATCAGTCCTAAATGTCTACTTTAGACATCACTGAATGATCTCAGTAGGTTTATTCATTTATGTGCATATGTAACAATGGTTAAAGAGAAGGTAGTGATTAATTTGGGAGAGTGTTGAGGTGGGGCAGATGTGATGAATTGGAGGGAGGAGAGATGGGGAAATTATATAATTTTATTTTAATTAAAATAGGAGTTCATCAATGTTAATTTAATCATTTGAAATCTCTCAGCGTTATGATTTTTCTATATTTGCTTAACAAGAAGCACATAGTTGGTTAAGAAGAAAATTGTGAATGATATTTTGGAAATCACTGCATTTGAAATATAACACTTGGGGACTAGGAAATAATCCTTTCCCCAAACCTATTCAGCTACCTGTCCACAAATATTCTACACAATAAAACAGTTCTTTTAAGGCATTCATGTCCCATAATCAAATAATGTCTCCTGCAGTTCACCCTGCGAGCTTACCATATTTGCTATAGTGTATATGTACATTAAGAGCTAAATGATAATAAGAAATAGAAGTAGTCCAATATTGTCATTTTGCATTAATTTTCACCTTTCTAGAATTCTGAAGTCATTGAAAATATTAGTATGAAGTTGAAATATTTGATTAACTGTATTCACATTAGACTTGCTGTGTTTTTTCATTCATGTTTTGTTCATAATAGGAAAAATAAAATAAATTGGAGGTTTAAAAGCAAATAAGACAAAATTAAACTTTCTTAACTATATTCTACTGATTAAAATGAAAGATAACATAAATAGGTAATTTTAAATATGCATAAATGTAACCCTTCTTATACATTATCATTGTTATATTGAGATATGTACCTGTATTCCTATACGTTTCAGTTTTTTTTTTTTCAAGAAGTGACACATTTTGTCAAATGTCCTTTCTAACTTTAATGAGATGACCATCTGGTTTCTGTTCCTTAGGATATTCACCTCCTGGACCATGTTTATTTATTTACATATGATAAATCATTCCTGCATCTTTAGAATGAAGTCAGATTTGTCAGGCTGGATAATTTCTTGATGTGTTCTTGAATTCAATTTACAAGTATTTTAATGAGATGTTTTACATCTATGTTCAACATATTTTTTGGGTGGTTAGGCCTCTGAGTTTGGTACTAGAGAAACAAACACTAGCTTCATAAAAGGAATTTGTAACCATATCTTTCTTTTTCTATCTTGTGGAATCATTTGGGGAATATTAGAGATTTTTCTTTGAAGTTTAGTCAGATTTCATGCAGAATTTAACTGGTTCTGGGTTTTATTACTTGGGAGAGGTTTGCTTCTAGAATTCAAAAACAATTACAAAAATATGCTTCAAGAAAACAAACCTAATTAAAAATGGACCATGGAACTAAACACTGAGTTATAAAGATGAAACACAAATGTTTAAGAAACCTTTTTAAAAGGGTCCAACATCTGTAGCCATTAAAAAATGCAAATTAAAAGCACTCTCAGATTTCCTCTTACTCCAGCCAAAATGACTAAGATAAATTCAAACAAACAAAGAAATGATGACAAATGCTGGCTTGGATTCACCTTGTTTACTGTAAGTGGGAGTGCAAATTGGTGTTCTTTCTTAACCCTGTATTATCCTCTAGTCCAGTGAAGAGGAATGTGAAGTCTAAGTTGAGTCCTGTTTCCACTCCTGCATATACTGTGACTAACTTCCTTTGAGGGTGGCATGTTCTGGCACACAGGCTATCAGGGAGAGATAATGTATAATCAAGCAAACGGTGTTCTCTTAAAAATCAAATGCATTTATACTCATTCATCAGGGATTTCCTTTTTTATTTTTCATTCAGAGTCAAACTACCAAGTGAGGCAAAACAGATTGAACCGATTCTTTCTTGCCATAAACCCTTGCTGGATTTAGTCTCAAAGGTTTAAGCTATGATTTGGAGACAGTCTGACTCAGCAGCTGGATAAGCTTTCCTACATGGCTGGGCTGCATCCTGAACTATTGCAGAGAATTCAAAAAGATAAAGTCTGAAAAGGGTCCATTCAAATTAGGGACAAAAAGAAAAAGTGACCTTGGCAACAAAAGCGACAATAGATTGACAGGAAGGGAGCCAGATGGCTGAGCATGGAGCAGTGTGAATTGGAAATGAGGCAATTCAGACAAGGGAATAAAACGCTTATTTAAAAAGCTACATGTTTTTTCATAGAAAAGCAATCTTAATGAAACTAGCTGTTTTCTCAACTTAAAATTGCATAACTGTTATTATCACTATGTTGCAGAATTAGTAGTAAGTATAAGTTTGTTCATATTTCATTTTCAGAATTACTGAATTATACACACTGGGAACATCAATTTCTAGTTTAAAAACAAAAGCAAAAACAAACTTACTTTTGAAGTAAGCTTTTAACTACAAGGCCCAAATACTGTAAGAGAAACAAGGTACATCAAAATCATATTCTGGTTTCTGGCATTCATCCAAGAAGATGGACATCTGTATCTCCTAGAGGAAAGAGCTATGTGCTTGGCCCTATGGCTTCAGGGAAGATCCAGTAAATTTACCGCAGGGTTCAGGCTATACCCTGGAGCTGTTATGGCAACCTGTACATCTAATTGACAGCATTTCAGCTGAAAACATCAATAATCTTTCGTTGTGGGTTCCAGAACCCTAGCAGGACTCTGAGGGCTCATTTCAGTAAGTTATTGCTTTATAGGTCACCTTTGCAGCAGATTTATATTGGGATCTCTCTTACTCTCTGAAAACCTGGGCTAAAGTTCCACCTAAAATCAGAGTGAACCAAAAAACACAGGCACAAAACACATTCATTGCATCATTTCCCTTCTTATCTAAAATGTTATCATGAAATAGCCTATAAACACATTACATTATTCCTCCTTTCTCTTTCCTCTCTTCAAACCATCCCATAAGCTCCCCATCCCCTGTTTCAAGTCCTTAGCCTCTTTTTCATTAATGGTTATATTTTTCATTCCCTCCAGGAAAAAATAATGATAATAAAAATTACATACTAAAGCCAGTAATAATTATAGCTTGAATAAGGAAAGGTCCTTGAAGATCTAACCTTGGAAGTGCTCGTGTCCACTGACATGTTCCTGGGAAAGAAGAGTCACTACTTTGGGATCTGGTGACTACTGTGCTGATTATAAATATGACCCACCAAACTTGAATAAAGATGAACTTAATTCTATACATTTTATGTGATTCCAATTATATGACATTCCAGAAAAGAAAATCCAAGAAATAGAAAGTAAAATATTTTCGTCTGACTCCAACTTGGAACACACAATGATGCTTTGTACTCTTGTTGCAAACCTATAGTGAAGCACAGTACAAAGGATGATACACATTAATCAGGGCTCATGTTTCATGTTTAAAGTATAGCACCAACATCTTTTTGTTGACAGATATTTCATTGGGTTGTCAGCTCACAAAAAGACACTGAGACTTATTATTAATTATGAAAGCTCAGTGGTTTACACCTAACAAGTTCTTATAACTTAAATTAACCCATATCTCTTAATCTATGTTCTTTTATGTGGCTCCATTACCTTTACTTTCTACTGCCCATCCTGCTTCCTCAGATATCTGGTGGGTGACTTCACCTTCTGCCCCAGGGTCTCTTTCTGCATTAAAATCCCACTGATCTCTTCTGCCTAGCTATTGACTGTTCAGCTTTTTATTACACCAATCACAGGAATACATCTTTACAGTGTACAAATATCCCACAGCACCTGTTCATCAATTTTATCCTGGAAACCATTAGAAAAAAATCAGGCAAAATCTAGTATACAAAGTTTACTAGTAGCCTAAGTTTCAAAGATTTTATGAATAAGACTGTCATAGAGAATCAATGGATTTAAAAATAAAGGAAATATTGAAGCAAATTTTAACATATTTCATTAATAGAATACTACAAATTAAAAATTAGTGTCATGCATTAAAATAGACAGTTTCTTCAGTTTCTCGTGGTTCTTTGTGTAGATTGGATGAATCCTGAGTTTTCTCTCATTCACACTAGCGTGTTCACTGGTGTTGTCTGTGTTCTGGTTATGTTTAAGCAGCCATTTCAGTAACGTTTCATTGATGTACTTTCTGATATTTCTACAAAATGTGTGTAGAAATACCTATATATGAGGAGGTAAGGCCAAAAGCATTGGGCCATGACTTAAGCAAACAAAGAGCTGTGATATGCACAGTAGTGTCCTGACCCAGAGGACCCTGAAACTCCCAAGATGACAACTGCTGACATAAGACTCAGAGCCAATCAGGAAACACCACAGCAGCAGGAAGCAGAGCCTGCCCAAAACTACACACGTAAGTACCTCAGTCCTTCATTCATAAACCAGATTGCTTGAGTCTACCAGAGCCTGTGCTGTTGATTCTGTGTCTATTCACCCCCTGCCTCCTGGATCACAGACAGTGGGATCCCAGCTGCAGAGCCAGCAACATATCTCTATCTGTCTGTCTAACTCGCTATCTCTCTGTATGTATATATCTATGTATGTACACCAATAATTAAAGGAAAAGAGGCTAGGAAGGTGAAAGAGAGGAGAGGGAATATATGGGCTGGTTTGGAGAGAAGAAAGGGAAGAGAGGAATGATATAATTAAAACAATAAGGGAAATAGTCTAAAGAAGAAAAATGGAGAGATGTTGTAAAATTTTTTGAAATTAAAATCATGAATAGGCAATTTTACATACATGGGTTCAAATAGATTTTCAAAGACAAGAAAAATTGACCAAATTTTTAGATGTTAAAACTATGTTAACTGATTGGAAATGGTCAGATAAGGTAAAAAGCAATTAAGTCTATCTCCATAATTTTTAATCTTCATTTTATTTAATATTTTAAATATATCTTTCTTTTCCTCCCTCCAAGATCCCTCATATGCTCCTCTTGTTTTTATTTAAAATCATAGCCTTTTTTCTATTACATTTTTATATTATAATTTAATTTTACATATTAGCCACAGATTCCCCTGTCCTTCCCCACCCCCACCCCGCCTTCCCCGCAGCCCACCCCCTATTATCATCTCCTTCAGGGCAAAGACTCCTCTGGTGATTCAGTTCAAGCTGGTAGATTCAGTCCAGGCAGGTCCAGTCCCCTCCTCACAGGCTGAGCAAAGTGTCCCTGTATAAGCCCCAGGTTCCAAACAGCCAGCTCATGCACTGACAGGTCCTGGTCCCACTGCCTGGGCGCCTCCCAAACAGTTCAAGCTAATCAGCTGTCTCATTTATCCAGGGGACTTGATCCAGTTGGGGGCTCCTCAGCCACTGGTTCATAGTTCATGTGTTTCCATTTGTTTGGCTATTTGTCCCTTTGCTTTATCCAACCTTGGTCTCAACAATTCTTGTACATACAATCCCTTCTCTTTCTCACCAATTGAACTCCTGGAGCTCAACCTGGGACCTGGCCGTGGATCTCTGCATTTGCTTCCCTCAGTCATTGGATGAGATTTCTAGCAGGACAGTTAGGGTGTTTGGACATCCTGTCACCAGAGTAGGTCAGTTCGGGCTTTCTCTCGACCATTGCCAGTAGTCTGTTGTGCAGGTATCTTTGTGGATTTCTAGGGACCTCTTTAGTACTTTGCTTCTTCCTATTCCCATGTGGTCTTCATTTATCATGGTCTCCTATTCCTTGTTCTCCCTCTCTGTTCTTGATTCAGCTGGGATCTCCTGCTCCCATAAACTCTCTTTCCCTCGAACCTTGCCCTTCATTACCCCCACTCACGTCCAGGTTGTTCAAAAATCATAGTCTTTTAAAACAATGTATCATGCATATATGGGCATGCATATATATATACATATACATATACATATACATATATATATATACATACATTATTAGATATAATCTGGTCAGTCTGAATAGGTATGCTTTCAGGACTGACCATTTTGTAATAATTAATGAATTGGTATGATCTTCATTGAAAAAGACTATTTCTTCTACTCTTGGCATTTATTAGCTCTCTGTAGTTATCCCCCCCTCATCCACTTTGTCACTTCTATTATTTATTTGTTCTGTTAATATTTAAGCAGTCATGTTGGTGAAAGTTTATGGGTGTAGCTTCTCACATTACTGGGAGACATAATCTCCCAGTAAACTCTTTGATCTTCTGGATCACACAATCATACAAGCTCATTTTGCTAAACCTTCAGTTTTACTAAAGATGCTTATAAAATATCAAAAATTTCTGCAAGCATTAGAATCGATTGAAAGTATAATCATGTCTTATGTAAATAAACATCATTTGAGTTCTCCTTTTATTGTTATTACTTTTTATCTCTTAAACTTGCCCTACTACTCTGGCTAAGATTGAGCAATCTGTTGAAACCCAACACTGTTTTAATGTTCCTGATTTTTAAAGAAAACAATATTGTTTAAGCCCCACTTGGTACAAAATTGGTCATGTTTTTCCTTTAAAAATTAATTATTTGATATGTATTCTTTTTATGCTTTTTTTCTTTATTGACAACAGATTCTTCTCTCAGACAATATATCCAGCTTATTGTTTCCCTCTCCTCCTCTCAGTCCCTTCACACCTCCTCTCCCATCTAGCTCCACTCCCTTCTATCTCTTACTAGAAAAGAACATGCCTCTGAGAGATAACAATCAAACGTGACAAAATGAAATATAAAAAGATGAAGCAAAAATATCATATTGAAGTTAGACATAGCAAACTAACAAGAGAAAAAGAGTCCTAAGAGGAGGCAAAAGAGACAGAGAACCAGTTTCTTACAATCATGTGCCTCATAAAAATACTAAGCTAATATCTATTATATACTTGTGTGTGTGTGTGTGTGTGTGTGTGTGTGTGTGTGTGTGTGTGTGTACTTGGTGTAGATACATGTAGGGCCTGTCCTTTCTGTTTCATTCTCTGAGAGCTCAAAAGTGCCTGGCTTATTTAATTCAGAATATTTTGTTCTCCTACTGTCCTCCAATCTATCTGGTTCTTACACTTTTTCTCTCCTTTTCCATGGGATTCCCTGAGCTCAGAGCTGATGGGTTAGATAGATAGATATGTCCAATTTAGACTCTCACACCACATAATGTCTGGCTGTGTGTCTCTTCATCTGTTCCCATCTCTGTTTGAGGAAGCCACTGTGATGATGTCTGGACAAGGCACTGATCTATGAATATAGTAGAATATAATTAGGAATAATTTGTTTTTTTTTAAGACCAGTTCTATGAGATTTTACCATAGGCTGTGGTAATATTGTGTTCTCCAATATATTGTGCAACCTAATAAATTTATCTAGGGTCAGAGAACAGAACAGCCACTAGACATAGAGGGCAGAAAATGGTGGCACACGCACACACACCTTTAATCTTAGCGTTCCAGAGGCTGAGATCCATCTGGATCTCTGTGAGTTCAAAGCCACACTGGAAACAATCAGGCATGGTGTGAGGACCAGGACCTAGAGCCTGGTTAAGCTTTTAGGCTTTTAGCAGCAGTTCAGCTGAAATCCATTCTGGATGAGGATTCAGAGGCTTCCAGTCTGAGGAAACAGGATCAGCTGAGGAATTGGCAAGGTGAGGTGGCTGTGGCTTGTTCTTCTTCTCTGAACTTCCAGAGTTTGCCCCAATACCTGGCCCTGGGTTTGTTTTTATTAATAAGACTTTTTAAGAGTCATGTTACAATAGGCCTCTGGGCTATCTAGTCTTTAATTATTTGTGACCCAAGGAGTGTCAAGCATGGGCTCCTTCTCGTGGAGTGGGCCTTATATCCAATCATATTTTTTGGTGACTCCCATAAATTCTGTGCCCCTTTTGCCCTAGTATATTTTTCAGTCAGGACAGACTGTAGGTCAAAGGTAGCTTGTAAAGTACCTTCCTGCACCAAAGAGAACATAATAAAGTGGTAAGGGTTCCATGTAGGTACCAGTTCTAGTTCTTCATGTTAAATGAGTTCTGTGGGTGTTGACCGTGGCAATGGAGTCTGCTGTCTGTTTGTTGAGAACCATGTTTTGACTTAGCTATATTCTGGATTTTTGGGGGATTCCATTGGAACCCCCTGACCAACAACTTGAATGCAATCTAGTCCTAGCAAAGGAAGCCTCAGTTGTCTACAAGAAATGGCTAGTTGAAAATCCCACTCTCAGTATGTGAGGGTCAATAAGCAATTTAAGCCCTAGAAGCGTTTCTTTTACAAACATAGTTAACCATGTGTTGGAGCAATAAAACTTATGAACTGAAATGTATTTAGGGATTTTTTTTTCCTTTGGTGAATAAGTAGTGCCCATCCCTATATCCTTTGATGAGGTTTAGTTGGAAATCTAATTTGTTGGATATTAAAATGATTATACTAGCCTGCTTCTTAGCTTGAAATATATTTTCCTAATTCCTTTAACCTGAGGTACTGTCTATCCTTGATGCTGAGGTGTATTTCTTGGATGCAGCAAAAGGATGGGTCCTCCTTTAGCATCCATTCTGTGAGTCTGTGCCTTCTAATTGGGGAATTGAGACCATAGATATTAAAGCAGATCAATGTTCAATGATTGTTGATACCTTTTATTTTGTTGTTGTTGTTGTTGGTGGTGGTGTGTTTGTATATTTGCCTTCTTTTGGTTTAGCTGGTATGAAATTTTTTATTTCTTATGTTTTCATGTGTGCAGTTAACCTCCTCATGTTAGAGTTTTCCTGCTCGCACCTTCTCTAAGCCTGTATGTATAGATAGATATTGCTTAAATTTGACTTTATCACAAAATATCTTATTTTCTCCATCTATGGTGATTGAAACTTTTCTGGGTACAGTAGTCTGTGATGGCATCTGTTGTATCTTAGAGTCTTTATCACAACTGTTCAGGCCCTTCTTGATTTTAGAGTCTCCATTGAGAACTCAGGTATAGTTCTTATAGGTATGTATTTACATATTACTTTATCTTTCCCCCTTGCAGCTTTAATATTCTTTCTTTGTTCTGTATATTTAATGCTTTGTTTATGATGTGCCAAGGGATTTTTTTTTTACTGGTCCAATCTATTTGGTATACTGTGTGCTTCTTTTATCTTTATAAGCATCTTTTTCTTTAAGTGAGGAAAATTTTATTCTATGACTTTGTTGAAAATATTTTCTGGGTCTTTGAGCTGGGTTTTTTCTTCTCCCTCTATTCACATTTTTCTTAGATTTGGTCTTTTCATTAGTGTCCCATATTTTGTGGATGTTTTATGTCAGGAGAGTTTTAGATGTAACATGTTCTTTGACTGATGTATCCATTTCTTCTCATATCTTCAGTGCCTGAACTCTCCTGTATTCTGTTGATGAAACTTGCCTCTGTAGTTACTATTTGAATTTCTAAATTTTCCATTTCCATAATGCACTCAGTTTAGTTTTTCTTTATTGCTTTTATTTCAATTATCAGGTCTTGAATAGTTTATTCATTTACTTCCACTGTCTCTGTTCTCCTGGATTTCTTTATGGGATTTATTCATGTCCTTTAAGGAAATCTGTCATATTCATAAAAGCTGTTTAAAGGTCTTTTTTTTTTTCTAGTGCTTCAGCCATGTTGGAATATTTAGTTTCTGCTATGGTAATATAGCTGAGCTCTAGTGGATACGTATTGTTCAGAATGTTGTTGATTGTGTTCACACTGGCATCTCAGCATCTGGGTTTCAAATAATTAAAGGTATAGGTGCTGATTTCTGGATTTGTCTATGTTGGGTAGGTGGGTGGATTTTCCTTGGTTTCTGTTTCCTTTCTGTATTAGAGTTGGGGATGATACTGAGGATATAGTATTTCAGGTGCAGTAGGAGAAATGGGGGTCTCCTTTCATCCCTCTTGTTGCCCTGGGTGCAGCGCTTGGGTAAGCAGAGGGTGCCTGCTATAGTTTGGGTCTCGGGCAAAGCCACATGTTGGGGCAAGGACGTTAGGAGGGGATGCTTTGTGGGATCCACAGAAGATGTGGGCAAGGGTAAGGGAGAGCTGAATCTGGTGTTGTGTTGAAGTGCTAGGGATGAGGCTAAGATTGCGTCTGGAGGAACATCTCAGTGGGCAGCTTACTTTGTTTTCTGACAGGCATGGCTTGTGGTTTTGCAGGCACTGCCTCCTGCGGTTGGTTGATGAGATCTTGCTATAGTTGCATGAAGGGGGTTAGGAGGGGATGTTCTGTATTATCAGCAGGACATGTGGGCAGCATGGTGTCCCGTTGCAGTTTTAAGGACTAGACTGGGACACTGAATCTGGAGGAACACACAGAGAGTAAAAGGTCTGTGGCCAGTGTTCCTTGAGCTATATTATTTTTATTCCTAATTTCTTAAATACTTTCATGATGAAGGGATGTAGAACTTTGCCACAGTCTTTTTCTGTATCTACTGAAACAATAATGTAATCTCTATCCTTCATTATGTACAGTATCACATTTATTCCTAATTCTTAGACATATAGATCAATAAGACAGTGATAAACAAGAAAATCTCATCACTTGAGTATTTAATATAATTATTAAGGCTAAAAAGCAATGTGTGTATTTGTTAAGAAATTCTGGAAAAACATTTCTGAGTAATTTTAAATTAAGTTAACCTCTAATAGTATGATGAACAAGACATTCTTTTCTAACCCACAGAAACTCAAATGGAATGTGTGCATGGACATAAAAGAAATATTTATATATATCCTGTCAGATTCTACAGATAACTAGCAAGTAGAAGTAGATATTGTATCTAATATTATGAATTTAAATAAAGAGAAGCTTAATTAAATAGGCACTGATTTTTAGCAAAAAATACTAAATTTAGAAGACACTAGAGATAGATCAGTAACAACCATATCTAACACTGAATTTTCAGATTAATGCTGAAGAAGTGAGAAAGAAAACTCCCTTGTAGATTACCTACAAAAAAAAAAAAACCATGAAATGTTTTGGAATAATGCAAGCTAAAGAATACCCAGAAGAATAAATTTTTCTTAAGATAAATATTTTAGCTGATATTTCCCACCTTGCAGTGTTCTCTACTGTTCCTATAGACTGATTTGTTTCATATAAGGAAACACTGCCAAACAGCTGTTTTTTAATTTGAACTGCATAGCTCTGGGGCTCAATATATTCTCTATAAGATCTACATACTAAACACGTTTGCACCTGTGAAAGCGAAACAATTCCAGGTAGACTTATCCCATTCAAAGATTAAGAAGGCACAATTTATATGAACTCCCAAGTATAAATGAATATAATTAATACAAGAACATATATTTAATAATTTTATTATTCAATTACAAAGTATTAAATAAGAAAAATATCTTTGTTCATTTAAAACTACATTAAATGTTCTGGGAAGTAAATATGTGATTTTCCAATATATTTAATCACTCCAAATTAATATACTTTAAATAAAATGAATGTATATATGGACATGATACAACAAAGGTTGTATATTTTAAGAAACTAATATAGAAAACTTGATGCAAATGATAGATTCTGTGAAACAACGTAACATGAATTTCTAAATGGTCTAAATAAATAAAAAACATGGAGGCAGAAATTTGGGTTAAAGCCTGAGAGATCAGAGGAATAGGACAAACAATGAGCTAACCTCACCTCACCAACTCTGCAGCTTTCAAAGAGAGCTTCTTCCTGTATACTTACATTTATATGCCTTTCCTGTTCTGTTCTCTCATTGGCTTTCTTAGCCCAACTACGTCATTTCCTCCTCCTATGCAGCCCTGTCACTTTCTGTCTGTCTGTACAGACCTCTAGACCTATATGGTTGGTACTGGGATTAAAGGCGTGTGTCACCACACTTGGCTCTGTTCCCTAGTGTGGCATTGAACACACAGAGATCCTGCCTGCTAAGTGATAGGATTAAGGGCATGTCCTACCACTCCCTGACTTATTTGTTTACATATAATGGGTGACCTTTTTCCTCTGATCTCCAGGAGAGCTTTATTTATTAAAGTACAAATAAAATATCACCACAGAACAAGTTTTCATTCCAAATTTTCAGTGCCATTGTCCATTTGTGTTTCTCTAATGAAATATATAAAACTGGAAAATTTAGAAAACATGGATATGAATTATCTTATAGTTGTGGAGCTGTGATGTGTCAGCTGAGTGGGGGAATTGGTGTGGTGCTGGTTCTCCTTGATCATATTTCTTCCTATTTGTTTCAAATAGCGTAGAAGGACCCTATATTCCAATATGGAAAAAAGAACAGAGTAAAAATGGCACAAACCTTTTTCAAAAACTTTTTTTTGTTTGTTTTTTGAGACAGGGTTTCTCTGTTTAGTTTTGCGTCTTTCCTGGATCTTGCTCTGTAGACCAGACTGGCCTTGAACTTATAGAGATCCTCCTGCCTCTGCCTCCTGAGTGCTTGGATTAAAGGCATGCACCACCACCACTGCCTGGACAAAACCTTTCATAAAACTAACAAATATCATTGTTGAAGGTGAAACATTTAGACTCAAAAGCCTTCTAAAGAACATGCATTATAATATTGTTTCATGAGTGATAAATCTTAAATATGAATTTTAGAAAAGATACCAACATTAAAACTACAGCATTCTGTATAGACCACTGTCTATTCATATCCTTCTCACATCCAAACTATGTTCATTTCAAGTGAGATGTTCCAAAAAGTATTATTCATTCAGCATTAATATCTTCTAAGTACCCTCTAAATTGAATATGGAGCAATGTTAATATAAAGTTCATCACAATACAATATTCTCCTCCTTCTAGTTGTGAGCCCACAAAATCAGTAAGTCTTGTGCTTTGAAAGTAAAATGGTAGAATAGGCTTGGGATACACACAGAAGGAATCACGGAGCACAAAATAGCAGTTCTCAAGGAGGCCTAAAACCCAACAAGGAAAACCAGAAACTCAATTATGAAATACCTGTTTTCTGCTTTGGTCAGGAAGTGTCTCTCTGGCTATTCTCCATCTCAAGGTAACTGTTTTACATAGTTTCAAATCCTCCTATATTCTTATTGGCTGTCCCATACTCAAAGTTCCTGGAAATCTGGTAAAAGTTATAGAAAGAGTTACTTTTGTCAAGTATCTATTGTAACACTGGGTGAAAGACATAATAAAAGCCTAACTTGGTATGGAATACCACATCTCACAAGACTAGGGATATATGGTGAAAACAGACTGTTGCTGGAGAATTTCTCTCCAGCTCCTGTCACCAAGTCCTGCCAGTCCTAGAGACCACTTATAAAATAAACACACAGACTCTTACATTACTTCAACTGCTTGGCCATTAGCTCAGGCCTATCATTGTCTAGCTCTCACTCTTATATTCAGCCCATTTCTATTAATCTGTACTTTGCCACGTGGCTCGTGGCTTACTGGTACTTTACATCTTCCTTGTCCTGGCGGCGGCTCCAGGCAGTCTCTCGTTCCTTCCTCCTTCCTCAATTCTTCTCTCTCCTTGTCCCGCCTATACTTCCTGCCTGGTCACTGGCCAATCAGTGCTTTATTTATATAGAATGATATCCAAAGCAACAGACTACTGGCCCAGCCATGGTTTTGATACAGCTCCAAGCTTTTGATCATTTTTTTTTAAAGTGCCTGGGGTCACAGTATGGGAAGAAGTTTATAATGGAAAGAAATTAATATTTACTTTTAAAAAGTAAATAATGATATGCTGAGGGGGTCTATAATACAGAAAAAAAAACTTAGATGACACCATTCAATTAGATTTACTTTTAAGAAAGAGATGTAGCCTGAATTGATAGAAATACAGACTTTCTTCAACATAAAACAGGGATTTTACCCCAGTTAACTCCATTGTGATGGTTAATCTTGATTATCCAATGGAAGGTAAATCCTCTGTAGAACTAAATAACTGAGTACATCTATGAAAGAAATTCTAAATGAGGTTATTTGAACTGGAGTGACCCCTAAAGGTGGGTAGAGTGGCAGACTAGACAGAAAGGAGATAAATAGCTGTGACCTAGCACTGACCACTCTACCTACTGACACTGAGCAGAAAGTGAACAGATACTTCAAGGTCCATTCACAGTGACTTC
The DNA here is from genome assembly GCF_049852395.1 of Peromyscus maniculatus bairdii. Lineage (NCBI taxonomy): Eukaryota > Metazoa > Chordata > Mammalia > Rodentia > Cricetidae > Peromyscus > Peromyscus maniculatus. The sequence continues at coordinate 22,034,485 of NC_134866.1, read as the reverse complement.
TTTACCGGGATGCATTCTATACTTAAACCTAAATACAAAATAAACCCTGCTTTCCTTAAATAGTTTTGTCAAAATGTTTGTCCCAGCAGTGGTAAAGAATAATTAATATAGACATAATAAATTAGAATTTATCTTAATTTTGCATTTAACACACCTAACTTACAAGATATCACATATTACCAAATCAATACACTGTACAATATCTCATTCTTACCATGACAGAATATGCACTTCCTATCACCAGCCTGGCAGAAGATCAGAACTGAAAACCTAAATATTATTTCCATATCTATAGATTTCTCCATTATATTGCTACAAAAATTTAAGTAAAGTACTCACCAGTTTGAGAACATATGAATGAGGGCATGATGATCATGTTTACAAAATAGATGCTTATTTTTTATTGCATCTGTGTTGTGCATGCTATGAACTGAAGATAAACATTGGAAAGCTGAGAAAGGTATTATTACAGTAATTTCGACAGAACCTGTTGTTCACTGAAATAAACTGATGTCAATGAAAAAGAAATATGTACTCATAAAAATAAATGATGACTAAAAGAAAAAAAATGTGTGTATCAGTAGATAAAGCATTGTGGGGTCAAGGAATAATGGGTTGATTAGAAGGAAGGCTGTATTGTCACTGAAATAATGGCAAAATCTAGCCTGGAGACAGAGTTTCAAAATTATTCAACATAAAAGTGAATATTTAAGTAGTAAAAAATTGATTAGATAACCTGAGAAATATGTGTTGATTAAAGAGATAGAAATGATTAACTTTAAAAATTATTCTCTGCTAGACTAATTATTAATCATAGAGTGATTTAAAAAATTAAGTAAAACTTAATAATCAATTCCTCAGCATATGAAGCTACAGTTATGTGTCCAAAAACTATACAGCATTGACTTCTCTACTGGACACAGCTCCTTAAGAAGTGTTTATTTATACTATCTAGAAATATTAAAACTATCTGCGTTGCCTTAGTACATCTGGCTTCATGAATGAATAATGAGGTAATAGCTATCTAAATACTGTGATTCAGATGATAAGAAAAATCGGCAATAATTAGAGTAAATGATGGGACAGAAAACAGACTGTAGATGGTGGAAATCAAAACCCATCATAAGTGGATGGGAGTTCATGTGGCATGAAAATTAAACACAGAACTTTCCCAAATTCCAACCACTCATTTGGCTTAATCTCCAAATCATTAAAATCTAGAACGTGAGCTGACTAAAATGCTCATGGTAAGGTTTTCTATTTAAGAAACTGCTAGCACTCTGTGAAGAATATAAGTAATCAAATTGTATTTTAGTAAGAAACAATAACATTTCAATATCTGTTGTATTCCTCTAAGTTAACTAATACATACATGTTATTAATATTTTATATATATTATATAAAGAAAATTTAAAGAAAAAATTAAATTGAGGATATAAATTTCTAACTAGAAATAATACTATTATTGACATCATATGAATTGACACCATCTGTAAGCACACACTGTCTTTGTACAGTTTTGAATTTCACAGGGGAGGCTGAAATTTTCTTCTTCAAAATATTAGTGGATAGAAGGTAGTTTTCTGAAACACTAAGTATAATCCCTTCAATTTAATTTTCATTTTTTTATTTTAAAATGTTCATACAATAAGTTTTTTTTGTCATATTGTTTCTCCTCTCCAAACTCCTTCCAGATCCTCCCCCAGCAAAAACAAACAAACAAAATGCTTGAAGTCTACTTTTTTTTGTTTACAAGTCCTCCTCGGCATAGGACCGTCCCTGAATTGTGTTTGATATACCCAGTTTTATAAAACTCTGTTGAAGAAAACTGATTTTTCTTTCTTCAAAATCTATCAATTTCAGGGATCTTTCTATCCATTTCCACTTCCACTTGCCAGGATTTTTTTTAGCTTGAACTCGTGAGGGACTTTTACTACACACTGTCGCGTTTTGTTAGCTCACATTTCCACAAGCCATGTTCTACCTAGAAAATACTGTTTCCTTGTAATTGTTCTTTAATCACTACTTTATTATCTTTTTGCCTCTTTATCATCATAGGTCTCTGAGACTTGGAGAAAATGTTGTGAAAAATATATTTCACTTAGAGATAAGTGGTAGAAACTATGATTCTCTGCACAGTTTTCAGTCATGTGTCTCCATGTTAATTTTGTTTTAATTCAAGTATACATTTCTATGATGAAGTTTGAATCACTCATTTTTCTATGGGTATAACAATATGTCACAAGTAATTTTATTGGTATGTTCATTTAGGATAATCATCTTAATAGATTTTTTTTTTCCTTGAGGACCTGGACCTATGTAGTCTCAGTTCTAGACCTCATAAATAATGTCAGGTATATATTGCATTTCGTGAAATGGGTCTTAAATCCAAACACAAAGTGCATGGTTACTCCATATCAATTGTCCCATTATTGTTACAGTGGGTATAAATTGCCATTTTAGCTCATTTAGGATTCATAATTGATGAGAATGAGGATTATTTTTCTTCTCCAATAGCTTGTATAGTACCTTCCTGCTCCAGGAATGCTGGTAAGTATGGTGAGGCTTCTAGATGAGCACCAACTCCATTTCTCCATGTTTGATTACATAAGTCTGTGCTGCATCTAGAAATGTCTTAACATAAGATTGCAGATGGCTACCAATATTACTGGCCACAGCCTGGAATGCTGTGGATGGTCTATGTGATCCCTGACTATGTGACCCTTGGCCAGTGACACTAAAAGTTGTGACCAATTCCTGGTAGTTTGGGTATTATTTGGTACTAAATGATGTGTAGATAGAATTATCTCCTCTGTTTTATGATGATTCCATTTTAATTCCTCTTATATATGTATGTATTTTAAAAGCGTATTGTGCTATGACTTTTCAACAGGCCTTTAAAGTTAGTTACCCCCTTCTCGATTATAAAAATAAATTCTTGAATGGTTTTGTACCTCTTGTTTTGCATTATAGTCATATTATCTTAAACTTTATGTTTTCTATTAAGTTTGTTGCATTTTTCCTTTTAGATTATGCTTATTTTTAAAATGAGCATCTTCAATGTCTTGATATTTATACTTTGCAAGCTCCATAATTTCTTAAGTGGTTGTTTTCATGGGGAAAAAAGACAATTATCCTGAGAATTTAAAAAATTTTAGATTTTTAGTGTAATTTTAGTAATGTGTTGTTATAATAAACAAAATGCTTGAAGAAATTAGACATAAATTATTATGAAGATAACAGAAATATTTTTATGGTACATCAATGTTACTCCATGTGAGCATAAATTTATTCATAATAATAACATTTAATTTTATTAAGTGCTCAAATGAATAAAAGGAAGAGTAGAGAAGACAGGAACTATACATCATCACACAAATGTAAGAAAGGCTTACATTGCTCTAAATTTCTAAATATATATACTTGATATGTTATAATTTGTAATTGTCAAAAATTATTTATCATGACTACTTGCAAGCAGAGACTGTATATTTATAAGAGCTCAATAATTTGGTATATAAGGTTAAAACAGATAATTTTTACACTGTGTTAAAGTTTACATATGCACATGTTTTTTGTCCACTTCATTTACATTATGAATGTCAGCTATGGATTTTTCTTTTATCTCTTCCAATTATTATTGTTAAATTGTTAAATTGTTTAACACATGAATAAATATTTGTGACAATTTACATTTCTTTTGAAATCATATACTTTAGGCATAATTTTTATTATAAATGTCAGTAAAATTGACAGAAACTTTTGAAATGTGATTAAATAAAATTTAAATGAGGGAAGTACAGGTATTTGAAACAGAAATTGATAATTAGAGAAACGTAACCAACAATTAAGCAATTCTGAGCAAACAATGTTGATACCTGAGTGGAAAAGTCAAGGTTGTTATTTATCATGGGTAGATTATTTGAAAAGAGTATAAAGTTATAGTCCTCCTATATAATGACAATTAGAGTGGGGTGTGGTTTAATTGGCATAGAATGTGCCTAGTCTTCCTAGATTGAAAAAGAGTGTTTTATGAATCTTATAAATTTTATGAAATGTGTGTTACAAAGGACATATGATACTTGCTCCAACAGAATTTCGCCTTTGCCAAGGACTGTAGAGACCATGCAGTAAATTTAGAGGCTTAACGTGAATAAATTGTAGAGACTCCAGATCTTGGAAACCAGGAAGATCTCTCAATGCTGCCTTTCTTCACCTTCTGTGGAACAGAAGTTACTGTTGTTGTGAGGTCCTCGTAAGACTCAGGGAAACATCTGAACTAACACAGTGGAGACTAACCACTTGAAGTATTTTCAAATTGTTTGAAGATATAACTTACTTCTCAGTAGAGGAATCTCAAATGGCTGGGAAGCACTTAAAGAAATATTCAATATCTTTAGAAGTCAGGGAAATACAAATCAAATCTACTTGGAGTTTCCATCTTAGAGCTGCCACCATGACTAAGATCAATAACACAAGTGACAGCTCAAGCTGGTGAGGAAATGGCACAAGGCAATACTCCTGTGTTGCTGTGTGAATGCGAACTTTGTACAGCCGCTTTGGAAATCAATATGATGTTTCCTCAGAAATTTGAGATTCGATCTACCTCAAGACCCAGTCTTAGTTGGAAGTTTTATTGCTGTGAAGAGACACCGTGGCATGGCAAGTCTTCTGTAAAGAAAACATTTACTGAGGGGGCTCAGTTCATTTCCTTACCATCATGACTGGGAGCATGGCTGCATGCAGCCAGATGTGGTGCCCTAGTTGAGAGTACTGCATCTTGTAGGCAACAGGAAATCAACCAACTGTTGACACTGAGTGAATCTTAAGCAAAAGACCTCAAAGCCCACCACCCACAGTGTCACACCTTCTCCAGCAAGTCCCTATCCACCCTAAAAAAATGCCACACCTCCTAATAGTACCACTCCCTGTGAGATTATGGAGGCCAATCACATTCAAACTACCACAATAATTCTTGGGTATGAAATCAAAGGATGTTCCATCCTACCACAAGGACACTTGTTCAACTACATTTTTTGTGGTTTATTTATAATTGTTAGAAAATGCAAACAACATATATGTTCCTCACCTAAAGAAATTGTGGTACATTTTCTCAGTGGAGTATTATACTCAGTGCTTAAAAAACAATGACATTATGAAATGTGAAGGTAATGGATGCAACTAGAAAAGATCTCTCTGAGTGAAGTAATTCAAAGCCAGAAAGACAAATATGGTATGTATTTACTTAAAAGTGTATATTTGCTGTTAAGTAAATGATAATCAAGCAACAATCCACAGACCCAGAGAGGTAAAGAAGGGGAATATTGAGGGAAAATATGGATCTTCCTGGGAATGGAAATTAGAATAGATTCTGCAAGTGAACTGGAGGCAGGTAGAGACTGAAGCAGGAGGGATAATGTTGAGGGAGGAGGGATGGAAGGAAGAGAATACAGAGAGAGAGCTGGAATTGGGGACATTTGGGAGATGGAAACCTTGTACAGTGGAAATTTCCTGGATTCTATTTCTGAGGGCAACTTCCACTCAACTCATTGAACATAGAGAGTTCAAACTGATGTGGGAATGGAGCCTTTATCCATACATTTTAGTCTCTTTGATGTGAGCAGCTACTCTACAGGTTATAGAAAGAGAAACTTAGACACCAACCTAGCCACAAACACTCCCACCCACCCACCTACAATCTGTCCTGCCTGCACGATATGTTGGGGTAATGGTGGTGCAGAACATGTAAGAGGGGCCAACAATGTTTGTTTTAACTTGAAGCCCACACCACAAGAGAGAGTCTATGCCTAACACTGCCTGGCCAAAACCAGGACCTGGATACTGGATAACTCAGAGACCAAGAGTAGAAGCAAAAATAACTGGCAAAAAAAGAGAATTTTTTAACAAGGAAAACTATAACTATAACCGTCTAATCTTCAACTCCCTCAGAGACCCGAGAAGGAAATAATATTACCTAGTTAAACAGGAAGTGTAAGTAAGTGACTTTCCAAAAATGTGAGTTATGACAGAAACAACTGACCACCTGGACAGTCGCCCAAGGTTTCTCTGCAATGTTGGGGCATCCATCTTTGGCCTACAGGCCTACCATATTTGACAGCAGGATTTTCTAAAAAAACCTTCCCACCTTGTCTTGGCAAGGATGGGCTATCCTTTTTTTTGTGTCCTGCTTGTCCATTTTGGATAGCATACTGTCAACAATCAAGGTGAGGGCACTTTCTTGCTCAGTGGCTAACTTTTGCCATAATGAAAGTAAACTTCATATGGAGTTTCTTCAATGTCTATCTTCTTTGAAGTAAATTGGTGCTGCCAGGAGCAGACATGTTTCATAGTCATAAAAAAATTCTTTAAAATCTATGTTATTAAAATATCTTAAGTACCATATTCTACAGATTTCTGAAGTGTTTTAAGATTACTTGTCTATCTAAAATATATCTCTGCTTGACCTTGAAAACAAAAATAATATGACTACAAGTTGATTGTAATGACTAACTACTATCCTGCATTTCTTTATTATCCTAAATATTTGGTAATAACTTTCAAGGATTAGAAAATGACATTACATTGTTAAATGAACTGTACGGGTACAAAACCTTGAACAAGATTAGAAATATATGTACAGTATTTTCTAACAAAATTCATCTCAAATTTATATCAATATACATAATTTGTATACAATATACAAAAATCCAATCCAATGTAAAATATTTAAAACTAGTAGTTGCCTTTTAAAAGTAGATTAAGTAATCTGCCTTTTTATCTTATATCTATATTTTCTCTTTTTTTTCAGAGTAAATTCAATAATCTACCCCTTATTCTATCATTTCTATATTTTTTTCAGAGTAGATTCAATAATCTACCTCTTATCTATACCCTCTCTTTTTCTTTTTTTAAAAACAAGAACCCTAAAATTAATCTTCTTTGTTTAACTTTTCCTGATCATTAACAATTGACAACTTGTAACCAACCATCATGAACAACAATTATTCATAATCCATTGAATGACTAAAAACCACCCACCTCACCTCTTGGAATGTGAGCATTGTGCTCTTAAATTTTATTTCCTGCTGTTTAGAGGTGTAGGCATTTTTAGGGCATCCTGAAAAGAAAAATTGTTGGTTAATTATCAAGTCTTAGGAGAGGTAGCTATATCATTTGTCTCTGCATAATGTAAAAATGCAGGGCTTGGCTCAAGTCCTTGCTGGAGTAGTCTGTGATGCTGGATCATCTCATCTAGCCACCTCAAAATTGTCCTGAGCAGTTTGTAGTCCAAAGTTGATCTTTGGGTGGTGTTTGTCAGCTTAATGGTATTATCATTGTTCTGATGGAATCATCATTGTGGGGCACCATATATATTTACATATAAAATGACATGGATTCAGAGGAAAATAAGGTGAAAATTACAATTTTAATGTGCCCTGCTAAACTCATGTGAGTTAGCCATATTGAAAGATTCAGGTCATTATCAAAAAAAAAAAAAAAAAAAAGAAAGAAAGAAAGAAAAAAAAGAAAAGAAATGATTATAGGAGTTATTTATTTTTACAGTTTTGCCCTTCCAACTTCTATCATGTGATAAAGAAGCAAGAAGGCTGTGTCAACTATCACCACACATGTTCTTGAACATTGTAGTATCCATAAAAGTGAGCCTATAAAATCCTATTTACAAATAGCACCCAATCTTGATGACTGAATTAAAGAAACAAACTTATGAACTTAGATGCATATGTTCAGTGCTCGAGAAACATATGTATGTTGTAACAAATGCAACATTTCACTTTTAGAGTACCTTGAGATTAAGTTATAAGTATTTGTCATAAATTGCCATATTCTCATTTATTGGGAATTAATAAAACTGGAATATGAATTCAAGAGTGGAACTAAGGTTGTGGACAGATAACTCAGCAGTTAAGAGCACTTACTGCTCATCCATAGGACCTGAGGTAGGTTCCCAGCACCCAAGTTTGGTGACTAACTGCTCCTTATAACCCCAGGTTGAAGGGATTTAATGCCTCTGACATCAACATGCACCAGCACTCATGGATACATATTTAAATACAGATAGAGATGAACCACAAACACTAACAATTAAAAATAATAAAAATATTTTTAAAGAATTAAATTTCATCAAAAGTGAAATAGAAGCACCAATAGTATATAATCAAGTAAAGTGAATTGTAATTCCTTGGGAATTGAAATTTTGTATGTTTAAAATATTTGTGTGTTTATATACACATATTTTTGCATTACAGGAAGGCTTGTCTATACTGGGTAAATGATTTCTGTCAATCTACTGGTCCCTTAAAGAAATCACATGTAAGATAATAAAAAATTCCATTTATTCAAAATATCCCTAATACATCAATAATATCAGAGCAAATTGTTTTATTAAAATTTTTTAAAATGTGTAAGTATAAATTGTATACAGAAAACCTCCATTCTTATACATTGTATAATCTAATGGAATTTGTGAAAAAGGTTGTTTTGTTGTTGTTGTTATTGTTGCTGTTGTTTATGTCAATAAAACAAGTGGATAAAAATGTCATGTATTTAGGCAAGCATGTCACACAATAAAAAGAAAAGAAATGCATTATATAAATATTCCTTAATTTGTGTGTATTCTTGAGCTAAATTTCTGCTTTCCATTTATATTGTCTATTATTTTACAAAAATAAAATAAAGGTTTTACTTAGAAAAATATAATTATGGATCAATAATTCACATTTATAGTATCTATAGCAGAACAATATATTTAGATTTAGATTTGGTCAATGCAATTTTTTCACCTTTGCAGAAAAGAATATGTATTATTTATTTTTTGATTGAAAATATATTATTCTCTCATTCAAAACATCCAAACCATAGTTACCCTGTAGCTGGAAGGTTTTTTTGTGTCCTGCCTGGCCCATGATCGGGACAAATCTTTCACCCATACTCCTGCAGTCTTTTATAAAATAATCACACAGAGGCTTAATATTAATTATAACTGCTTGGCCATTAGTTCAGGCTTAATACTGACTAGCTCTTACACTTTAATTAACCCATAACTCTTATTTATGTTCAGCCATGTGGCTTGGTACCTTTTCTCAGTTCTGCCTTGTCATTTTGCTTCCTCTATGTGTGGCTGGTAACTCCTGACTCATCCTTCCTCTTCCTAGAATTTTCCTTGTCTGCTTATCTTGCCTATACTTCCTGCCTGGCTACTGGCCAATCAGCATTTTATTTATCAACCAATCAAAGCAACACACATTCACAGCATAAAGAATGACATTCCACAGCAGTACCCCTCCTTCCCCTTCTCCTAGCTCCCCTCTGTGGTAATATTTTATTTGTCAATCCCAATAAAGGCTTTTACTTGATTAATCCCTCCCTTGGTCATACAGAATGAAGTTTCTAACTTACAACTTCTTGGCTGATGTTCTAAACTGACTTCACAATTCTAGTTATCACAGATTCACTTGATGCTTTAATTAGCCATTTGTTTTTTGTTTTGCTTTGTTTGTTTTGCTTCTTTTTTTTTTTTTTTTTTTTTTTTAGCAGAGACTCTTAGGGTGTTCCATAATCCTTCAGTATTGCATAGTATACATTGGTAAAATTTGTACATTGTTTATATTGACAATGTTTAAAGCTTGTATTTGTTGATTTTCAACCAAATACACACCCTGGGACACTTTGAGGCACAGCTTGTTTGCTGAAGAGTGTATTATTCAATTTCAAGACATGGAACCAAAGGTGAAAGTGCAAGCTAAACTTAAAGGTGTCATGAGCACCCAATTGGTGCCTCGATTTGAAAATATGTCTTGAAGCCAAATTTATAGTATTTTGGCCTTTGACTGAAATAGGAGCTGGAAAGATTTTTGTTAATATCTTTGGAGTCATTTCTGAATTTCCTTGGCAAATATTACTAACAATTACTTAGCTATACTTATTAGTAAATAGTCAATAACCTCAGTATGCTTTCTCTCTTTTATATTGTGTTATAATCATTAATATAAAAAATCTTTTAACAAAAAAGTCATCACATGCCAAAGTTAATCATATCCCAAATCTATACACATTAATGGACTTACAAAAAGTTAGAATTGCCTTTTGAATTGGAAACTTACAGTATAAAAACTTAGAGTATAAAAATTGCAACAAAGTGCTATCTTAAGCATATCTTTTTATTCTACCCACGGGTAGATCAGACATTTACAAAATCTACACATTCTATTTTTCTTTTGATTAAAATGTAATAGTTTTCACTCAAAATAATGGCTTTAAATCTTCATTCCTCATGTACCGTAGTATGTAGTATTGGCCACTATTTAGCTCCTTCAGTGCTTTGCTACTGAAATAGCTTTTCTGCTAGACATCCTAAGTCATCACTGTAAACTCCTTCCTTTTCTGCAAAGCCCTACAGCATGGGTATAGCTAGTTAAAAGTCCTTGTCACTTACTTCAAGGATGGTCTTTCCTTCAATTCCCTGTTCTTTATCCTCATGTGATATCTCATCAGAATATTTTTTGAATGCATATATCCACCATCATCATCTGCCTTACAAGATGTATGATTAAGATGACAGGTGAGATTCTGCAGGAGCTATCTAGTTCTTCTAAATCCTTACTAATTTCATCTTTAACTCTGTATTCATGGTAATATAGTCTTGTTTATAGAATGTCTCTCTAAATCGTTTCACAGTGTTCCTTCACACAGATTTGTGATCATTCCACTCGCTGTATCCAGTTACACTCTTAAGTCATTTTGGGTTAAAATAATAGACAAATGAGGTCCACTAATTTATAAATGAACCTATTTTCACTGGCTCAGGGTTCCAGAGTAAAAGAAATCCAAAATCACCTTGTCTGTATCTGGGAAGGTCCTTTTCCTACTGTTTATGACATGGTATAAAGTGGAGAAGCAAAAGTAAGAAGGAAACCACATCATCATAACCATTTAAACATCTATTAATTAATTGCTTTATTTACTTATTTATTTACTTTTGGTATATATGTATTAATTGTGCATGGGTGGGTGTTAGTATGCATGTGAGTGTGCGTGTGTGTGTGTGTGTGTGTGTGTGTGTGTGTGTGTGTGTGTGTGTTTCTCTCTCTCTGTGTCTATGTGTGTTTGTCTGTGTCTCTGTGGAAGGAGATGGAAAGGACAGAGGCAGAAAGGACTTTATCACTCTCTGTCTTATTTACTTGTGACTGAGTATCTAATTCAGAGGTTCTGAGCCATTGGGTTTTGACCCCTTTAGGGCAATTTGAATAACCCTTTCACGGTGGTCTCTTAGACAATCAGAAAACATTATGGTTCATAACAATAGCAAAAATTACACTTATAAACTAGTAAAGGAAATAATTTTATGATTGAGTTCACCACATGATCTCCACTTTCCACAGTGTTGGTATCACATGAACTCACTTATGCCCCATACTCTTTTATACAGTCACCAAGAGTTGAACAATGGTCTGCACACTTGAGCAGCAAGTGCTCTTACTGACTGAGTCATTATATCAGGACCAAAAAAAATTTTTCCAAATTAATTACCCCCAGTTAAATGACATAATCCAAAATAATTTGGGAATGAATTTAGACTCATTAACTTTGGGGTATAAATTTATCAAAAACAGCAATGCATATTCATGTACTGCCAGCAATATTAAATTACTTTTCATTATATGTATGGGCTGCTAAAAATATTGCTGAAGATTTTGTCCCTCTGTTCACATGAAAAGAAATCTTGATGGTTGTAATCATTATATGCCTTTACATTACAATAGAGATGATTACATGCATATTGACTTCCATCTCTCTAAATACCATAAACTGGTGGAGTGACATTGATGCTCAAGCCATACTTATAATTTGGTCCTATTAACATAATTATAATATAAAATACAGTATAAGAGCATGAATGTTTCCCTACTTTTGAACAGTCTTTAATAATAAATTTTGATTCAGACTTTAAATTTATCATCAATCCAAAAATTCATAGAATATGTTTTTCAGACCCTGATGATCTGTGTTTAATGAAGGGCAGACACTTTCTCATATTGCTCTTAAAATTAAATTGAGAATAAATCCATGTATAAGTAAATGTATAATAATCTAAATAGAGAAATGTGTTGTCAGCAGACCAGATAGTTTGAGGATTTAGGATCAAATAAAATGCATCATTATATATAGATAAACTAGAGGAAGGAAAGTTGGCGAATACACAAAGAGGAGGAATACAGGGCAAGTGGACACATTTATTTCATTAAAAATGATTTGCCTCTGACTACAAATTACAGTATCAGCAGTTCTGAAAAAAGATCAGAAGTCCAGGCAGCATTAAAGAGAATTATTTAAATTACTGTACAGAGGGCTCCTGATGTATCTCAGTGGTAGACTTCACGCTGAAGAGGAGCAAAGCTTAATTTCTATCCCTAGCACAATATATAAAATTTGTCTTTTCTCATCAGATTTATCAAATATTTAAAGAATATTATGAATAGTGAAATATGAGAAATATGAAAAACTCTAAGTATGAGAACATCTTTTTTCATTCCTTTAATATAATGTATTAAACTGCACTTAAAAGGGACATGCCCAGTATTCTTGTAAAATAAAAGAAAATCTGTATGGTCATAGAAATCCCTATTATAGATTGCATTTTAATAATATAATAACCCCCAAATTAAATACAACTGAGTTAGGTATCATATAAGGACAGATTTAATTTATGTTTTTAGTGTATTTAATTTAAAATTATCAGTAATGACATTTTGTTCATTTTTTACTGAATTATTCTACTATAAGATTTAGACTTATAACACTTTTGAAAGATCTTTGCTAGGTGGGCTAGTTCATTTTCATGTTCAAAATAAAGAAATGAATAAATACATGAGTGAGTGGCTGGACACATACTGTCAGTTGATTCTCCTGCAAAATAATACATAGATGCTAGAATATGTAGTTTTGAGTAGGCCCTATCAGTGTCCTGATCGGTGGTTCCTGTGTCATCTGATGCCACCTGCTACATTATTCATTCTATTGTCCTGTTTTTTTTCTTGTTTCTTCCCTTCTAACACTTTCCCATCGATTCCCTGATGCTATAATTTTCTCTCTCAGCAATTTCCACTGAGATAAATCATTCTATTCTGAGATATGCTCCTTTAGACACAGAATGCTGTATGGGGATCAGAAACATTCCATACTTCAATCTCCCTAATATTAATAAGTAAACAGCTCAAAAGTTTCATGAAGACCCTGAAACTGACCAGATTCACTAGGTCTCTCCCTTCCCTTATATATAAACATTTAGTGCTGACAAGAGACACTTTCAGACAAACCTAGTATCTTTGAAGACTCTCAGACAAAATATCTTCCTAGAAGACACTAAGAACACCTGAGCTCCCTGGAAGAGGTGGAGACTAGTCAGGCATTCTGGGAGAGATATTGTCTTAAATGCTGATCTGCTACCTGTAATTGTCCACTGAGAGTACATTTGTTAAAATGTCACAGTAATTCCCACTGTTCATTCACTATCTCCTTTTGATACCTGTTCCTTTTCTTGTTGTATAATAAAGATACAACTTATAATCAGAGGAAATATTTGGGACTCGGACATTAGTCTGATCATCAGCTATACAAAAGAAATTTATCTATATCTGTTGTTTTTGTCTTTTCTTTCGAGTTTAATTTGTAAAAGAAAGAAATACACGACCTGGGTCTGGTGACTAATGTATAATCCCAGGACTCAGGAGATAAAAAAAAAAAAAAACATGGTGTCATTAGTTCACTTCCAGCCTCAGTACTTAGCAATTTATAAAGCAGGCTGAGTTATATAAGGCATTGTATAAAACTAGTGAAAAAAAATTAAGAAAGGAAAGAGGGGGGCTTTACTGTATCCACAATATATCACAGTACTTGGCAACTAATGGTTATTCAAAAGAAGTTCAACATGGAATGATATGAAATGATGAGTTATGTGGTGATATTTTGTTTGTGCTCTAACAAATAAAGCTTGCTTGGAAATGAGAGTGTGGAGCTAGCCACTAATTAACCATAGAGGATAGGCCATGGTGGCACACACCTTTGATTCCAGCACTTGGATCTCGTGCCTTTGATCCCAGTACTTGGAGGGAACACAACTTTAGTCCCAGAACTAGGGAGGTGGAGACAGGAAGTGATACGGCTGGGTGAAGTGAGGAATATAAGATGGAAGGAGACAGGCGTTTACCTTTATGGTCTGAGGATTTGGTAGATGTAAGAACTCCTGTGGCTGGCTGCTCTGCTTCTCTGAATTTTCAGTTTTCACCCTGGTATCTGACTCTGGGTTTTTATTATTAAGACCAATTAGAATTGGCTGTAGAGGGTTATGTGAACATTGTAGTACTCCAAGTTTTAATTATGTCAAATAAGCTAGAGAAACATCTAAAGTAACAATGACACAAATCCAGGAAAAATATCATCTACAACTACCTGTGATAAGATGTTGTGAGCTAGCCGGGCGGTGGTGGCGCACGCCTTTAATCCCAGCACTCGGGAGGCAGAGCCAGGCGGATCGCTGTGAGTTCGAGGCCAGCCTGGGCTACCAAGTGAGCTCCAGGAAAGGCGCAAAACTACGCAGAGAAACCCTGTCTCGAAAAACCAAAAAAAAAAAAAAAAAAAAAAAAAAAAAAAAAGATGTTGTGAGCTTAACCTGTTCTGACTTGGAAGTGATACAGATGAACAAAGGGCAGGTTATATGAGCTTTGAGGATCATTGAGTTAAACTCTATCAGCTTAAGGGAAAACATGGGGAATGGAAACAAACTAAATCAGGAAAGGGTAAAAGATGTGAGAAATGATGCTGTCAGACAGTTTAACACGGGGATGTTTCAGGAACTCTAAAATTATTTGAGACAATCTCCTTGAGAAAGTTGTGAGAATTATATAACTGGGCAGTCCAACAATAAACTTAAAATCTCAATGGACATTTTTCTCCATTAAGACTTCCAGGACAATTTGATTTTGGCCATGAAACTTACAAAGCAAAAATCACCCTTCTTTAGTGATAAAGCAGATTTCTTTCTGTAGTGTGCATCTGATTTGTAAGAATTTGGAACAAAGAATATAGAAGTTATGGACACAGAGACAGACAGACAGACAGGCACATAGAAACACACAGAGATAGATAGATAGATAGATAGATAGATAGATAGATAGATAGATAGATAGATAGATAAGGAGATGATATAGAATACATACATACCCTTACACATAAAGATATGTATACATGTGTATATACATATACAAGCACACTTATATGCACATACATTCACAGACAAAACACACACAGACAACATACATAGATACACATAGACATATGCACACAGACACACACAGACACACATACACGTGGATAATACATTTGTCCTTGAATTTATTTTAGTAATTGATAATATATTGAGATAATTGAAGAAAATACCATGATATATGTGATAAAAGTATAAATCACTATTAATGCTCAGATATTAGATTAAATGTTTCCAATGATTAAAAATGTCCAAATTAATATAAAATTAAATCTGATAAAATCAGAAAGAAAAAAACAGAATAATGTCATAGAAGTATGTTTAGACAAAATTTAAGCAAAATACAAATATGCTATCAAGTCGGAACTATGAAGGTGCATCATTTTTTAAAAGGGAAGCAAATAACCAAAGATGTGAGTAATGATATGCCAAATAGACTTACAATGTTATACAAATAGTATGTCAAAAGCAATACTGAAAACTAATACTCATTAGATACTATTTGTAAAAAGGAAGCCAAATTTTAAAGGGCACCATGAGCTTCTTGAAGTCAAAAAAGTTCAAACTCATTAAAAGTTAAATGAAACTTAGTAGGTCACCCTATCCTTCTCAATACTTGCATTTTGTGCCAGGAGACAATAAGTGAATTATTCATGATACCTTAAAAACAAATTGTGAAGACAGAGTATATCTGAACATTCTTTTATTCAAAATTAATGCCCCAAAACATACTCTTTCTTTCTTTCTTTCTTTCTTTTTTTTTTTTTTTTCTGAGACAGGGTTTCTTTGTGTGGCTTTGCGCCTTTCCTGGATCTCGTTCTGTAGACTAGGCTGGCCTCGAACTCACAGAGATCCGCCAAGCTATGCCTCCCGAGTGCTGGGACTAAAGGCATATGCCACCACTGCCCAGCCAAAAGTATACTCTTATCACATAAAGGGTTTGAAATCAATTTTATTTTGAGCCTTCTTGAAACTTATCCATAGATAATTTGAGTCATAAAATGTTTATATAAAGTTAATACAACTTATTTTTATTATTTATTCATTGTCTATCTCATTGATATGATAAAATACTTCAAAGAAGCAGCTTAATGGGAGAGAGTTTTTGCTCATAATTTGAGGGTGCAATTTATCATGGTAGAGAAGGCAAGGAGTTGATGCTCTTACTGATTCAGTGGGAAATTTTGGCATTTGCTTCGTACATCGTACAGCTAAGGAAGCAGATGTATCTTGATTAAAGGTAAATGTGGGCTTTAATTGTGATTATCCTCCACATTATATTTATGCCATTCACACAATAAAGTAAAAATTGAGTATTTACCCATATTGCACTCTCTCTAAATTTTGGGCAACAAACGTTGGCAATTGGCATTCAGTTTTGTTTACTATTTGGCTAATTGCTATTAAAGGGAAATAAATATTGGTTTCTGGAGGGCTGAATTTATCCTAAGAAAGCAGATGACAACCTCTTGGTAATATTTTCTTTATGGAAATGCACATTAAAAATGATTGATGGACATGATGAAAATAAGAGCCAAACATGTCAAGTTCAGTGTCTACCTGTCTCCAGTGGAAGCACCTACATCATCAGTTGTCATGTCATCATGGATGGAGGAAATGTTCAAGTTTTTACAAATCTGAGGATGTAGAAAAGATGCGAGGGGAAATTAAACACAGTGCAAATATCTATTTCTATATTATACTACAGTAAATCTAAAAAAGAAAAAAAAACAGGACAATAATTTCTTCAGAAGAGAAGATCTGAATTTTGAATTGCAAACTAATGATTTTAATTGTCAAAGGGTAGTTCAGACATAATGACAGACCTAACATTTTGGTGTATTTTGTCTAATGTGTCAAACTTGCAAAAGCTCATGCCAAGGATTTGATGAGAAGTTAAAGAGGCTTTCATCAATATATGAGATTGTGCTCCAGAATATTAGCAAATTGAGGACGCTTCCAACCAGTTAAAGAGAAAGGAGAAAGGACCACAAGAGAGAAGGAGGTATAGAGAAAAGAAGGGGGTGGAGAGAGAAACAACAAATGAACATAAAGGGTGTTTCAGTTGAGCGCATTTAGTTTTGATGTAATGTCTAGTGTAACTGCTTTGTATCAAAACTCTTGCACCAGCACTTCCGATTTCCAGCCTAGCAGCCTACTTTGTAGTTCTTAGGCTTGTCAACCTCTTCATTGTTTGAGACCACTCTATGTAATAAATTTCCTTATATCACCTTATTGCCATCCCCTATGGACTCATTATCATAGTCTTTCAATAAAAGAATGAAACGACATCGTATCACCAGGAACCACTAAATTCCAAAAGAATAAAGGAAACTAAATTATATTTTCAGCATGGGACATGCAGCTAATCTCAGCCTATGGCGGACTGTGTCGGTATATTGAGTCCACTTTATTCTACACAGCAAATTTCAGGTCAGGAAAGCAAACGTGGTTATAAAAAGAATCTAGACAGAGGGAGAACAATGATTAATATTTCCTCCTGAATGATAAAATCAAATAAGACAAAAACATTCCTTTTCTCCCAGGGACAAAGAATGTTTAGTCACATCACTTGTGTCTTATACTGGCGTGAGGCAGAAAGCAAGAAGGGGAGATAAAGTAGGAGAGTAAGAGAGGACCAGGCAGCGTAAGCATGTAAAACAAAGTTGCGGTTCCAAGTGTAATGGGCAATGATACGATTTCTAATGGTCCCATAAAAAGATTCACATGTTATTAAAAGATAATATTGCAGATAATACTTATCGAATTAAAGGATAAAATGAAGCAGAGAGTAGTAATTAAACAGTGACATATGGTAAATTGGCTAAGTTAGCTGGGGTAGGTACTGAAAAATGGACACATTGCAGTTCCAATAACCAAATCTTCCGATCAATGTGCTATAAAGCTAAGCCTTAAATCAGACAGACACAGATAAGTGCATTGCAGTTTGTGTCGCATTGAAAGACAGTTAGCCAGTACCTAGGATGTTAACATCCTGCAGGAAAAGATGCATAGAATATATAGCGAGAATTAATAAAGAATGGGAAATGATTACTATGCCTGAGGAATAGTGGAGACAAAAGCTAAGAGCCAATGTCAGAAATAATATTGACTAGCTAGCCATTTAAAAAGATTCTGTGGTTTGAGTCCATGAAATGGAATGCATACCTGACATGGTTTGAGTGACCAAGAACCACATGATATATAGCCTAGAGTCTTAGGGTAAAACCAGACACTTCTAATTAAAAAAAATGTATAAATAAAATGACTCCTAATGATATTCTGCTATACCCATAAATCACTTCTTTATTCAGTCATCATCAGAGAGGCTTCCAACTGCAGCAGATGGAAACAAATACAGAGACCAACAGCCTGACATTACTATAGAAAGAGACCTTGGAATGGAGCTATAGATGCGATGTCTCCCCCCTCAGAGCTCAGAGAACCCCAAAGAGGAGGCGGAAAGAATTTAAAGCCAGAAGGGATAGAGAACATGACCCTCTAAATCAACTGAACACAACTCATATGAACTCATAGTTACTGAAGCAGTAAGCATGGGTTTTGGGCTAATTAATATACATACATTATATATATATATATATATATATATATATATATATATATATATATATGCTGGATGGTCTCTGATTCTTTTGCTTTCTCTTGGGGCTTTTTTCCCCCTCTGTTGGTTTGCCTTGTCCAACTTCAATGTGGTGGGTTTTTTGTTGTTGTTGTTTTATTTATTATATTTTTTATTTTGTTGTGTTTTGTCTTTATCTCTTCAAAGTCTTGTATTTTCTAATGAGAGACAAGAAGGGAATAGATCCAAATGAGAGGGGATGTGGGAAGAAATTGGTAGGATTAGAGGGATCAGAATATATCGTAGGAGAAAAGAACCTATTTTCAATAAAAATGGGAAAAAAGCTATGGCCATTGAAATGGGATATGCCCCTATGGGCTCAGGTATTTTAACACATGGTCCCAAGTTGCTAGTGCTGTTTAGAGGAGGTTTCAGGGATTTAGCTTGCTAGAGGAAGTATATGATGGGGGAGCTTGGACTTGGAGAGATTTTAGGCCTATCATACTTCTAGTATACTGACTCACTTCAAGTATACTGCTTCCTCCTGCAGTAGATGGGATCAAATACAGGGATCCACAGTCAGACAATGTGCAGAGAATGAGAGACCTTGGGACACTCAGTTTCAATATGTGGTTTCTCAGCCACCCTCTATTGCCACTGTGCCTGACATTTTTCTGTCATACCTCTCCACCATTCTGGACCCCTCTTGAATCATAAGCCAAATAAACTTATTCTGCACAAGCCATTTTTGTCATCGTATTCTCTCACACAGTCAGGAAAACAAATTATATACAGAGTTATAAAAGAAAGCTAAAATGGTGTTAAGAAACATGCTTATGATAGTTGAAATAAAATTCGTCAAGAATCAGGATGCTATTCAGAAATACCAACAGTGTTTAAAAGAAATTAACATTGGAATAATATGATCAGATTTGCTTTTCTAAAGTTCATGTTGACCACACTTAAAAATAAATAAATAAAAAGCCCTTAAAGAAATATCTTGTTTGAAATTTATTGGAGGAAAACTAACAGCTAGTAGAAAAACAGTGATTGAAGTTGGGTGTGGCAAAGAACTTACCTAATTCACATACAATGTGTGACTTAGCTTTTAGCACATTGGTAATCCCATGATGATTTTTCATACCATAATTTTTCTTTTGAAAATCGATTTTAATACGATATATTCTTGTTATGTTTCCCCATTTCTCACATCTCCCTGATCTTGACCACTTCCCCACCCATCCAAGTCCACATACTCCCATCCTTTCATCCTCTCTCTCACTAAGGGACAATCATCCAAAGAAAAATGAAAAAAAAAAAAAACAACCAAACAAAGCAGAAAACAATGCAAACACAAGAAAGTGAGCCAAAGAAAAAGCACACACACACACACACACACACACACACACACACACACACACACACACAAAATTTATAGACGATTCCTCCTGCAGTAGATGGGATCAAATACAGGGATCCACAGTCAGACAATGTGCAGAGAATGAGAGACCTTGGGACACTCAGCCCTAAATGGGATGTTGTGGTTGATATATTGTGAACCCCAATAAACTTATCTATCTGGGGGTCTGAGAACAGAACAGCCACTATATTAAACATAGAGATTAGGCAGTGGTAACACATGCCTTTAATCCTAGCATTCTGCAGGAAGAGGTCCAGCCAGATCTCGGTGTGTTCAAGGTCACACTTGAAACAGTCAGGCATAGTGGCACGCACCTTTTTATCCCAGGACTTGAGATCTTTTGTCTTGCTTGGAAAAGACCCACGCCTTTAATCCCAGGAAGTGATGGCAGGAAGCAGAAAGATATATAATGAGTGAGGACCAGGAACTAGAGCTTTTTAAGCTTTTTAGGCTTTTAGCAGCAGTTCAGCTGAGATCCATTCAGATGAGGACACAGAGGCTTCCAGTTTGAGGAAACGGAATTGGCTGAGAAGTTGGCAAGGTGAGGTTAACTGTGGCTTATTCTGTTTATCTGATCATTCAGCGTTCACCCCAATACCTGGCTCCAGGTTTTTTTTTTATTAATAAGATCTTTTAAGATTCATGTTGCAAGATGTCTCCAGAAATTACATTCCCTTGGGGATCAGGGAAGCCTGGAAAGTCAAAAAGATTGGAAAAGACAGAGGAATTGGAGAATGCCAAGCAAACAAGCCTTCTAAACACAGCGGATGGATGCTCATACGGACTAACAGCAACTGTGGCAAGAGGAATAGGGTCTCCAAGGGGCTGTGCACGCTGGGGCCCCAGCACTGAAGGGTAGTGGAGAAAAGCCCATATTTCGGGAACAGGCACTATTTTCAGTTGATTAAAGCTCACAGCGGAAAAAATAGTTTTTTCTTTAAAGGAGTCTCCCTGGGGACACAATCCAGTCTTAAGGAGAGGCTGCATGCCCATCAGTAGAAGACCGACGCATAACAAGCTCAGTGGAGGTTGTTTTTCTCATAATACCTTTTCTGGGCATATTTTATTTTGTCTTCCCTAATATATCCATAATCTATCCATTAGTCATAATCTATCCATTATTAGGAATCCTAAGGAAAACTTACATAGTCTCAGACTTATATAAAAACTACTAGCACATTTCACTAATTGTATACATGAAGTAGTTAAATAAAAATGGCAAAAATGTTAATATTAAATTTTGAACAGTGAACATTCAGACCTTTAAATTCTTTCCCCTTTTTGTTTGGATTGTGTTTTAACCTTATTTCTTAGAGTGTTTGAAAAACCAAGAAAGAAAAAAAAAAAAAGAGAGAACGTCAAATCAGAGAAATCAGTGATTCCATTTAGGTTTTGGTTTTAGCAGTATTAAAGACAGTTGGATTGGTAGGGTGATTTTGCAAGGTGGAGTTGCTGCACAGTTACAAGTCTTTTTCTTCACACATCATAATAGACTCTACCAGGTTTAAATTGAACAAGGCCTGGAGTGGGCCTCAAGGCAAGAAGGATGGATACGTTCCCATACTATCTAATGATTCTGCTGTCTACAATTATTGTGTGGCTTTTTAGAGGAAAAAAACTTATACAGATTGGAAGTAAACTGAGCTTTTCAAACAATACCAAAGGATTTTTAATTTCTAAAATATAGCATCATTAATGTAAATGATAATTTTATTTATAATCACTGTTTGAAAATTAAAGAATATGACATCATTTTTTTCTATCACTACACAGATGCCATATATTTTCTCGATAACATACAATTCACTAAGTAATTAAGTAAGATATCTAGATAAACAAAATTGTTGAACTTTTGGACTATTTAAAGCAATGAGTAATACTCCTAAACATACAGACTTTTGGTACTGGATATACTGAAAGAATGTTTTCACATAGCTATTTTTTTTCCTGAAGGCTTACTCTATATTTTCTTCTTACCAGTATTCATTAGCCATAACATATTGTTAGTCTACATCCTGACTTAAAATTTAAAAGAAAATGCTTTTAAATATTATTGTAAAATCATACACAAATATTATTGACTTTTAAAGAGTAAAAGGCCATATTAAAAGACAGACCTAAAAAAATCCATAGATTTTATTTGTTATACATTGATTAATACAGCATATTACTCCCTTTTGTAGCATACAAAGATAGATTTATTAACATCCATAAAAATTACAAATTAGGATAATAAAACAAATGTGTACAATCATTGTAATATCTAGTAGATTTTTTTTAGATGGCTGTTATTTTTTTTAAATATGTTGCCTTGTCCTGACTCAATGTCCTGGTTTTTGCTTTATTTTATAATATTTGATTGTGTCATGTTTGGTTAATATCTTTTAGAAGCCTGCTCATTTCCAATGAGAGACAGGGAGCAGAACAGAAGTAGGATATGTGGGGAGGAACTGGGAGCAATGGAGAGAGGTGAATCTATAACCAGGATATTGTGTAGGAGAAAAAAAATATTTTTAATGCAAGGAAAAAGTTCAAAAATAAAATTATATGCTCTTTTCAGATACATTTAAGAACCAATTGTTTGTTCATGTTTATATTTTCTAGGGAAAGTTTTCTTTTATATAGAGAGCAGTAATTCCTTGTGCTCACGATAAGGAATTTAAATACACAGGGTTGATTTTTCAAAGGAAGAGATGTATGCCTGTTTTCTTCCCAGAAGGCAGGGAGTAAACATAGATAAGAGCCTGCTGAGCTGTCCTGTCTATATGGCCAGGTCACAACTGAATCTCCCTGACTATTATGTTTATCCCAGGTAATTCCTCTCTAGACCTACTTTATCTGGAGCATTGTTTCTCAGTTAACAGAACCCACTCTTAGTGGAGTTGGCACATGTACATTATAGCTTGGTGACCTCTTCGCTATCGTTTTTACTGAGACCATACTAGATTCTTCCTCAGCTTTAAGCTACGGAACCCATTTTTGTGCAAGAGGTCACATGTACTTTGCAAAAGTTCTCTAAATATATCTAAGACCCATTCAAGAAGAGGGAAACCATGTTTGTTTCTGGAAGCCTAGCCAAATACCCACAGATATTGAAAATAAGGATCTTGGAAGAAAACTTACAACCAACAGTTTGCTAAATCATTTTAATCCTTAACTATGCTCTAAATATTTCTAATATCTACAGATAAGTGTAGTACTCACACCTCATCAAAAACTATATCTATGTGACAGATGGAGACTACTACAGAAAATCAGAACCAATCAAAATGTAGAGCTGTGAAATCCATCCCAACAGATAATTCTACAAACCCACTACCATACCTATGGTTGGGGGGATATTTTGGAAGAGGGGGCAGGAAGATTGTAGAAACCAAAGAATGCTGTGAAATTTTTACCTCCTAGAAATGCCAGAAAGGACACCGATGAAGTGCACCTAAGCACAAGATGAATAAGGACAATAACAATAGACATGCTAATATGGGTGGAGAAAAGACTGTGGGACCACAACTAAACCCAAAAAAATATCATCAACAAAGGAACTCAGAACTGGAAAAATAGTCTTTTCCAGAAAATACAATGGGGAGGGGGGTTATCCAATACCAAATAATCAGCCTTCAATGCATAGAAACAAGCAAAATGACACACGCATTGCAAGTTACATTTAGGAATATATAAGTATATGACTATACATATGTGAATATAACAACAATTAATTGAAAAAGAAGCCATGAAATAGAAAGAGAAAAAGGAGAAATATATGGGGAGGGTGTGAAGGTAGAAACAGAAATGGGCAAATTGATCAAACTTATCTCAGAAATAGCAAAAAAAAAAAAAAAAAAAAAAAAAAGAACTAAATTTGAGAACTAATGAATAATCCATTAATAAAGTTTGACAAAATTCATTAGAGTTCTAAAATGTGCTTTTATATGTTTCCAGGGATGTTCAGCTTCTATCACACTGTAGATTTTAGCTTTAGGGACAAATATAAAGGGCCCATGTCTCTCCGAGTTGTGCATGCCTTAGGTCAGAATATAACTCTCTTTGGAAAAGAATATTTTGCCTTTGATTACTTTTAGAAAATTATTATATGTCTCTAGGTTTTAGAAATTCTAAGATAATATTGCCTTAATTCAGTTTGACAGCCTCTAAGTTTTAAAAGTCTGATAGTATGTTTTTAAGTCTATTCAGTTTCAGGAATTTAGTTATTTTTATTCCCCACGAGTAACATACCTAATTTGCCTGTACCTCTATGTTGGTGACAATTTGCTTTTGCTATTACACATTGGAGGAATACATTTTAAGGAAGAATGTTATGCATCTGCAGTGTTAAGCTTGTGTAGGCTTTTATGTTACTTCTCAAAACAAATTTGCTGGTTGAGAATCAAGATAAGCTCTATTTGATTGATCATCAGTTAAATTTATGTCTGATCACCCTTAATCTTCTTATATTTACTTAAATCATCATCTTTATAGTGCCTGTTTAATTTTATCATTTAATTAGATAGTTATTTTTACTTTCAAATTCCTCATCAACTCTTGAAAATCACTCATTTTATTGTGAATAAAACCAACAACTTCAACTGTCATTAGTCTGGTATAATGTTCCTGGTCATTATTCATAAAGTGAATGTGGTATTTTGCCACACACTTTTTTATGAGGATTGTGAATTCCTGTATATAAAAATTTTGAAGTTTCTTTGTCAAAACAAAACATAAACATTTTTAAAAACTCATACATTTATATATGTATATATATATAATACATATATAATAATTCAAAATAAAATACTAAAAAATTGTGGAGTCTGAAATTTAAAGTCATAATCACAATATATAAAAAGTATACATAAAAGCAGCAAAAATATATTCTTTTAAGTTATTCCATAGAGAAAATACTTATTAATCACTGAGACTTCCCATGGAAGAAATATCTTAAAGTATTTGAGATCTTTTTATTTAAAACGTGTTCAAAGACAACTCCCCATAGAATTAGGTAATAAGAAAATACCATGAAGGTGCACAAACATAAACAAACAGAGATACACATGCACAAATGCACACAGAACCACACATATGTATGATGATAGAAGAAAAAATAACTACCACAGAATATAATAAATTCATGATTGTCCATGATTATTGGAGGTTTACTATAAGCTAATCATTTGTCATTCCTTAGTTAAATTTTATTTGAAATGCTTTTTAATGCATTAATTAAGACTATTCATTATTACTTCTTCATCTAAAGAAATGCTAGAACTTTTTGTAAACATGCATGGTTAAACTTATTCAAATAAATAGTTTGCTTTCTTAGCCTGTAATCATGTGTACTAATTTATGTTCATTAGTAGTAGAATGAAAAACACATTTGGTAGAAATATTAGCAAACATTAAATAGTGTCCTCATATTGTACAGAAAGCTTGAATAAGCCAGTCTGAGGGCATATTTAATTATGTATTCATGCTGTGTTTCCTGGACTAGCATGGAAAGAATAATTTCATGAGGAAAACATTTTTTCTGCCAATAAAGCAATGTAGAATGTATAAAGTATTAAAGAGACATACAGTGTTCAAGCACAAATAAAGTTACCTCAGTAATGGAATAGCTAACTCTTTCTTTAGAAGCACTTGAATTTGAAAGTTAGCCAAGAGGGGTAGATGGGAGAGTTGAGGGGGGAGGAAATTGAAGGGAGAGATGTTGTATGTTATAATGACAATCTTAGAAAGCCAGTGTCATCAAGAGGATCTCAGTTTGCCATTTCACTTCACAACTTCACACTGCTCTCTTTCAGTCCTATAACAACTAGTGAATTTTCCATTGATTTTATCTCCCTGAAGAAAGATGCCATAACAGTATTGAATCTAAGACCAAATCCACAGACTCTGCTTCCAGCATTGGAATTGATGACTAAATGCAGCCAAACTGAAAAGTGCTCAGCAGTGGATTATAATGTGTTCTTACAATTAGATTGAGCTAAATATTAATAGCAGTACTGGAGCAAGAACCATTTTGGCTATCCATAATTTCATTCTTAATATCATCTTCTTCAGTGAGCTATTCTTTGACTGTTCACATTGTTTTCTTGCATGTACCTGAAAGAACAAGAATGTTATTTGAACCATTGTGTTTATCTAAGTTGGCCAATAATTTAAAACAGATAAATTACCTCCTTTCAAATACAAATCTTGTTCTATCATAGTGTTGAAGTCTGTTGGGTTATATTATTATATGCAAATTTTAACACAAAACTGGAAGATACTGTATTGAAAGTGTGATAAGAGAAAATTATAAAGGATACACTGAGAAATTATTAAATTTATTCCTGAATTATTGTGTGGACTCCACTTATGCTTCTCTTAAGAATTTGGGAGACTAATGAAAATACACTGAGGTACTGTTATCTTTTGAATTCAGTCAAATACACTGTTTTTGTAAAGATGTCCTCAGAAGTAATAAATAATAAAAAACCTGTCTTGATGTTTAAAATACACAATAGATAGATAGATAGATAGATAGATAGATAGAGATAAATAGATGATAGATAAATAAATAGATATATAATAGATAGATAGATAGATAGATAGATAGATAGATAGATAGATAGATATGCTAATTAGAAAAAGTACTTCAGAGCACACCCCAGCAACTGGCCAGTAGGCAGTACCACCACTGGCACACACTGGACTCTGTTTCAACATGATGCACTCTGCCACCCAACCAACCTACCCCAGCATCTTCCCCATGGACTTCCCTCTTCTGTATCATCATCATACCCTATTATGCACACAAGTTGGAAGAACAGCATCCTCTTCTTGGACAGCCCTTTCAGGCAACATCAGAAGGCACACAAGCACCACCCACATTAGTTGGAAAAACAGATGAGTGACTGGTTTCCCTACTGAACTGTCCCCACCTCCATGCTTTAAACATCAGGGCACATCCTTTGCCCCTCCCACTACCCATATCACTCCAGCAAGGCAGCTGGACCCTGCTCCTAATTTTGATGGAACTTCACTGCTCTGGTGCAGATTCCATGCAGCCAGCCAGTAGGTGAGAGAGTTGTAGGCAGGCCACATCAGAACCTCTGCCATCCAGTGGACTCTGTTCCCATAAGACCCACTTTGCTGCCCAAACCCACCTACCCCAACATCCTCCCCATAGACAGCCCTCTATGCAGTATCAGGAAAACTGATAGCCACAAGCACCACCTATACCAGTTAGAAAAACAGCCCAGGCAGACACAAGAACCACCTACACCAGTTGGAAGAACTGACCCACTCCACCATGCATTCACACCTACCCTATCATCCTCCCCATAAACAGCACTCCCCAGCAGTATCAGTAGACCCTATGGGCACAAATGCCACACACATCAATTAGAAAAACAGCAACCCCTACAGGCACAAGTACCACCATGTGGTAGAGTTGGAAGAACAAATAGGTAAACACCAGTGTAAGAATACATTCAACAACATAAAAAGCAATATGGCACCACCAAAACCCAGTAGTCCTACAACAGCAGGACCTGAACACCCCAACACAGATTAAGCAGAAGAAAATTACTTTAAAAATAAATTTTTAAAAAATGCGAGAGGCCCTTAATGAGGAAATGAAAAATTACCTTTAAGAAATCTAGGAAAAGACAAACAAAAAACTAGAAGGAGTTAATAAATCCCTAAAAGAAATCAAAGAAGAAACTATCAACAGGTAAAGGAAACAGCTAAAGATTTGAAAATTAAAATGGAGGCAATAAAGCACAAACTGAGGTAATTCAGGAAATGGAAAATCTGGGTAGGTGAACAGAAGCTATAGATGCAAGCATCACTAGCAGAAACAAAAGATGGAAGAGGGAATCTCATATGTTGAAGTTGCAATAGAGGAAACAGATTCATGTGTCAAAGAAAATGTTAAATTCAAAAAATTCTTTACATAAAACATGCAGGAATTCCAGGACACCATGAAAAGACCAAATTTATGAATAAGTGTGCTTGGAGAAAAATTCTACCTGAAAGGCACAAAAAAATATATTCAAAAATCATAGAAGAAAACCTTCCCAACTTAAAGAAGGACATGCTTATCAAGATAACAGAAGATTACAGAATACCCAATTGACTGGACCAGAAACAAAATTGCCCAAGACACATAATTCTCAAAACACTAAACATACAGAATAAAGAAAGAATATTAAAACCTAAAAAGGAAAAAGGCCAAGTAACATATATAAGTAGACCTATTAGAATTACACCTCATTTCTCAATGAAGACTCTAAAAGACAGAAGGTCCTGGGCAGTTATTTTGCAGACCATTGATGCCAGTCCACTTATAACCCCTAAGAAAATAGAAACAGTCATTGAAGTACTCCCAGTCAAAATAACTCAGGGCCAGGTGGTTTAAGTGCAGAATTCTACCAGAATTCAAAAAAAAAGCTAATACCAATACTCCTCAAATTGTTTCACACTATGGAAACAGAATGAACATTGCCCAATTCTTATTATTAGGCTACAGTTACCCTAATACCCAACCCCAACAAAGATGCAACAAAGAAAGAGAACTACAGCCCAATCTCCCACATGAGCATTGATGCAAAAATACTCAATAAAATACTGACAAACCAAATCCAAGAACACATTTTAAAAAATCATCCACCATCATCAAGTAGGCTTCATTCCAGAAATACAGAGATGGTAAACTATATATGAGAATCTTCAATAAATAAACAAATTAAAAAATGGAAACAATTGAAAGACCATGACATAAATCCTCACACCTATGAGCACTTGATTTTGACAAAGACGTCAAAATGATACAATGGAAAAAAGGAAAGTATTTCAATAAATGGTGCTGGCATAACTGGATGTGGTCATGTAGAAGAATGCAAATAGATCTATATCTATCACCCTGCACAAAATTCAAGTCCAAGTGGATCAAAAACATCAACATAAATCCAGTTACACTGAACCTGATAGAAGTAGGAAGTATCCTTGAACCAATTGACACAGGAGACTATTTCCTGAATATAACACCAGTAGCAAAGACATTGAGATTAACAGTTAATAAATGAAACCTCCTGAAATTAAAAACAAGAACAACAACAACAACAACAAAAACTTCTGTAAGGTAAGGAACACTGTCAGTAAGATAAAAGGGTAGCCCAGAGAATGAGAAAAGATCTTTACCAATCCCACATCTGACACAGGGCTGATCTCCAAAATATATAAAGAACTCAACAAACTAGACATCAAAATATACCAAATAATACAATTAGAAAATGTGCTACAGATGTAAATGAAGAATTCTCAATAGAAGAATCTCAAATGGCCCAAATATTCTATTCTATTCTATTTTATTTTATTTTATTTTTTATTTTTTTTTTTTGGTTTTTCGAGACAGGATTTCTCTGTGTAGCTTTGTGCTTTTCCTGGAACTCGCTTTGGAGATCAGGCTGGCCTTGAACTCACAGAGATCCACCTGGCTCTGCTTCCCAAGTGCTGGTATTAAAGGTGTTTGCCACCACTGCCCAGCTAGGAAAACATGTTTTTGTATATTCTTAAATATTCTTAAAATTTAGTCAGCATCCTTAATAATCAGGTAAAGTTAAATCAAAATGGCCTTAAGAAACCATCTTACACATGTCAGAATGGCTAAGATAAAAATCACTGATGATATCTTATGTTGGGGAGGATGTGGAATAAGGGGAACACTCCTCCACTGCTGGTGGGAGTGCAAACTCGTACAGCCACTTTGGAAATCAGTATGGTGGTTTCCCAGAAACATGGAAATCAATTTACCTCAAGACCCAGCTATGCCAGTCTTGGGCATATACGCAAAGGATGTTCAATCACACCACAAGGACACTTGCTCAACTCTGTTCACAGCAACATTATTTGTAATAGCTAGAACCTGGAAACAACCTAGAAATTTGCAGGCAAATAGATGAAACTGGAAAAAAATCATTCTGAGTATGGTAACTCAGACACAGGAAGATAAAAACATGATATGTACTCTCTCATAAGTGGATATTAGGAGTAAAGTATACAATTTATACCACCAGAGATGCTAGATAACAAATTGTGCCCAAAGAGGGATGCATGGATTTCCCTGGCAGGGGAAAATAGAAGAGATCTCCTAGGTAAACAGGGGGCAGGAGTGAAAGGGAATAGGACAATGGGAATATGAAGGATGAGGTTAGGTGGGCTTGGTAGGAGAGGTGGATTGAATGCAGGATGGAGGTAGAGAGTACCAAAAATAACATTTTGTTAGGGGGGCATTTTGGAGTTAGGGAGAAACATGGTGACAGGGAAATTCCCATTAATCTTCAAGAATGACCTCAGCTAAGACTCTTATCAATAGTAGAGTATTCCTGAAATGCCATCTACTGTAATCAGATTGGGGATTTGACATCATCTATTTTTGTTTAAAATAATTTAAAATTTTTGTTCATAAAAGTTTAGTTATTGTAAAGTCAGAAATTAGAAAACAACGGATTTGAGATTTAGGTTTTTGTTCATCTATATGTATGTGTGAGTATTTACACCTGTGTGGTATACTTAGGTATGTGGGTAGGCACACAGTTTAGCATCTACATATGGAGAAAAGAGTTAGACACTTGATGCTATCCTCAATGCATCTCTTCTTCTTCTTCTTTTTTTTTCTCATTGAGGCAGAGTCTCACTCAGTTCCTAGAACATGTTCATCTGGATCATCTAGTTAATCAGATTGTTTCTAAAATTTACCAATAAAAACCCCTATTGCTGGGGTTGCAGGCAGGATGTCACATGTGAATGTTGGGTTTCAGACAGCAAGAGCTTCAAAAACAAAGCCATCCATCCAGCCCAGAAAATAGACTTCCACAGCAACACAAAAAAATATATAATAATTTTGATGAAATAATTAAATGGAAGAATATGTTTTTAATAAACAGAAAATATTATGAAGCTAGGTGAGTCTATTGTATTTCTCAAATGTGTTTTTAACTCATCAATTATGCCTAACTCCATTTACTTATAAAAGGTTTCCTATAGTTCTCACAGAAATGAAAAAGTCAAAAGATATGCATGTAAAAATAACTTGTCTCTTTCTACTATATGTATATCAATCTTGACACTAGCCCACATTTATCTTGTACAGTTCTGTGTTCATGGTGTTTCATTCATGACTTTTGTTTACATGTTAAGTCACTGAACTGTAGGATCTTTTACCTTTAAATTTACCAACAAGTTTACTTTTGTAAAATTCAAAGATGTGAATTTTTATGATTAGATCATGGGAACACTGCTTTCCTGGAATAGAGCTTTTTCTCTCATTCTCTTATTTGTTTACTTATTTATATTCTTTGTCTATATACAAAAGCATAAATATCATACCTAATAAATGGGTATACACCATGTAATATTTTTGATATATGTAGCATGTTTTTTAAGTCAGCTTAATATCTACTATCCTAACATTTCTCTAATTTATATTAAACTACTTTCTCCCAGGTGGAAAGTTATATTACATAGATATCTATGGATACTACTATTGGTGAAATTATTAAGGCCATTCCACGTGTTAAAAGGGAGATTTATTTAATGGCATAACTTACAAATAAAGGGATTGGTAAGTTGAGGGTTCTGTGAAAGACACGGTGCAGTCCAGCAGTGTTCTCTGGAGAACCCTCCTCGGTCTACCTCTAGCTTCTATGGTCCAAGAAGGAAAAGAGCATGGCACATTCTGATCTCTGGTCTTCAGGGCCCTTCCTTCACCCCGCCTTGTAGGAGTGATAGTTACCTAAGCCTCAGTGGGGGTTGGAAATTCCAGACCAAAGCTGGAATAGCTACCCACTACATCTCCCCCTTTTTGTCTAAATAAGAAGGTTCTAACTTAATGCAAGACTATATACAAAGGAATGGTTATCAAATTTTGTCCAGGAGTAATGAGGGATAATGACCTAGATAAGATGGAACTAAAACCATTGCGAACAATATCAAGCAAGAAACACATACTAAAATCCAGAGAAGTCTAGAGCATAGGTAAATGGTATGGTACAAAGATCATTCCAAAAGGTATCCTATCCTAAAGAACCTGAATCTAATACTTAATATGTTCTATCTAAGATTATATGTATATATATATTAAGTTGTAACTATAACTGCTAGTCTTCAATCCCATCAAAGACCTGAGATGGAACATAATGGTACCTGAGAAATGGTAGATGGATGCAAGCAACTTTTGGGAATCTTGCAAGAGTAGACTGAGACAGCTGGCAGCCTGCACAGTCACCTAATGTTTCTCAGCATTGTTGGTGCATTCAAATTGGCTGCAGGCCTAGAATATCCGACAGACCATTTTCAGAAGCAGGAATTCTGAAAGCCCATCTTACCCTGTCTTGGCAGAGTACAGTGGTCACTTTCCTTGTGTCCCGCTTGTCCAGAAAGGACAGCATTCGTACTGTCAGCAGTTGACACAAGGGCAGTTCTTTGCCCAGTAGGCCATTTTGTGCCAAGAAGACAAACTTCCAAATTGAAATGTCTAGAAGCCCAACATTTTCTCCGGATCAAATTGGTGCTGCCAGGAGCAATTGTGTCTCAGGTCAACAGAATTCTAAGTTATTTAAATGCCATATTCTCTAGGTCTATGAAGTGTTTGAAGATTACCTGTCCATCGGACCTATGTATCTGGAAATCTGAATAACCTAACTAACATAACTATAGAGATGACAAGCATAGGTGACTATAAATCTATAAGTCTTATCTACCAAAATAACCTAAGGACTAAGGCTTCATGTAAACAAGGTAAACAATTTATAAGCAAATGTATGGTAAAGAACGATGGCTTCAAAATTGTGACAATACACAAGATATTTATAACAGAGGTAGGAATATATAGTGCGATATGCAATATGACAATAATCTTAAATATATATCAATATGCTGAATATTCTAAACAGAAGTAGAACATACATAAAGTATGACAAATATAAATTTACATTTGCATCAATATACAAACATTTCAAATAAGAGTAGAAATATATGTACATTATAACAAATATAGTTCTGTATTTGGATCAATATGCAAATTATCTTAAACAGGAATATAAAAATAGTTTACATTTGTATCAATATATAAGAATCCATAACAGTGCAAATTACAGTGCAAATTACCTAAGGCTGCTATTTTACAAAATTTATTTACTAGTATATACAATAATCTACTATAATATCTTATACCTATCCATTCCATTTCTTCTTTTCTATTTTTTTTTTTGGAGAATACTGAGTCTAATATTTTCTTCCACCCCCAACCCTATAACCATCATCCATAACCCTGAGAAATATGAAACCTTAGGGAGAAGGGGTGTCGTTTTCTTAGAATTGCTTCCTGCTGTTTAGAGGGTGATGGTATCTCTGTTAGGTACTGTGAGAAAGCTCAGATAGTTAAATCTCAGTTATACTAACTGTAGGTTCTGCAGCAAGTCATAGAGTAATGGGTAAGATTATCTGAAATTCTGGCAAGAAGTATAGTATGATGATGATTACCATGGCATCATTCTGGATTGGGTAGAGTTGTTGTTGTTGGGGCCCCATCTTTCTTCTGGAGATTTCAGAGATTGCTATTGGAAAAACTTATTTGTTATCAAATGGAAAGTTTGGATTTAAAGAGGACATAACATGTAAGAAGGGATCCTGAGAAATCAAGAGTAAGCATGTGTGGTGGTAATCTAATTGTACTGAAATGTGATGTTGATTGTATGTTAATAAATAAAGTTGTCCGGGGGTCAGAGCTATTAGAGCCATAGCAAGAGTGTGGCGGTGGTGGCACCAGCCTTTAATCCCAGGGAGTGGTGGTAGATAGCAGAAAGATATATAAAGCGTGAGGACCAGAAACTAGCGGCATTTGGCTGGTTAAGCATGTGTCTGGTTAAGCTTCAGGCTTTCGAGCAGCAGTTCAGCTGAGAGCCATTGGGATGAAGACACAGGAGCTTCCAGTCTGAGGAAACAAGACCAGCTGAGGAACTGGTGAGGTGAGATAGCTGTGGCTTGTTCTGTCTCTCTGATCTACCAGCATGGACCCCAATAACTGACCTCGGGTTTGATTTTATTAATAAGAACTTTTAAGAATCCTTCTACAAGCATGGAGAGAATTAGAATCTTGAAGACAATGGTCCCTTTTTTTTGGTTTCCTTCTGTCCCACACAAGAGGGATCTTCTGATATGGAACTGAAGAATCTCTCAACCTTTTCTTTCAGCAATATGCTTGGGTTTAGCGAAGGAGTGAGCCAATTCCATCTCCAAAGCCAGCTTGGCTTATAATTGGATTGGAACCACAAATTTTCTAGATTGATAGAGATATAGATGTTAGACAGTGAGATTTTTACCCTGTGTAGATTGGTACCAATAGATTCTTTCTTTCTGCTGTAAACATCCAGATATCCAATGCCTTATGATTTCTGCAAGATGGGTATTTCCATTATTCTGGAAAGACAAAAACAGAACCCTACCCCAACCTTTGATTTTAAAATTTTTCTTAACTACTTGTAGAGATGTCACATTGGTGGATGATCTTTTACTTCTCCTCATCAAGGAGTTTTTCCTGTTCGAATCAAATTTTTATTAATTTTGTTGGTATCCATAGCTTTTCTTCTCCTGCAGAAACAAAAGCAAAACCCCTTTCCCAACGTAGAACACATCCAGGTTTCCATTCTGAGGTCAGCACATCCTTGAAATAAACCGGTTGGTTTAGCTCGGGAGTTTTGTCTGTCATCCAATGTCTCTCTGCAGCTGTTGTTCCTTTCTCATCAGCATTGAGAAAATTCAAGGTTAATAAAGCACTATGTAATCTATTTCTAGGAGTCATTGTTGCCTGTTGCTGTTTATTTAGCATGTGAAACAGAACATCAGAAATCCTTGTGCCAACTTTGCTTTCATTTGATAACTGTTGTTTAATCACTCCCCATTTTCCCCTCCACCTATTCTCCTCACATTTCATTATTTTGGTCTCAACTCCTATTGAGAGTAGCTTATGGGATCTTCCATATGAGTGAGAAGACTAGACACTTTGCTGTCTGTGTATGTCTTATTTTACTTAACCGGGGGATCACCTGTGAAGTCCATTTTGCTACAAATAGCTATGTTTGTACCATACCAGTGTTATGATTGAACAGCATTCCAATGTTGCAGCCTAAAAATTTTCTTACATGCTCATAAATGTACAGTATTTCTGTTTCCATTTCTTATCCATAGAGAATTGTGGGGCACTACAAAAAGGGCAGAGATTTGTGTTGGAAATGTTTATTTCATTTGTGTAGATACACAATAATGATATACTTCATTATATGATAATTCTATCTCTGTATAATAATTATAATTCTATATTTTGAATACTCTCCATGCAGCTTTCAACTATGAAAGGGGCAATCAATTCAACATATATTTTCTCAAAAGCAGTTATTAATGGCATTCATTGTTTTATTGTGAAAAAAAAAACACTCAGTACATAGATTAATACTGTTTATTATGTATTTGTTTTTAATGATATTGAAAATAAATTCATTTTCTGGCCATGAGAAGAGTCTTTATGTTTGGAGATGTAAAAAATTCTTTAGTAAAATCAGCCATTTTAATTTTGTATTTATTGGATGCCACGAATTTCATAATTAATGTCATGAAAATTTAATTAAATATTGTGTCTTAATATTTTGCTTCATTCATTGAATGTTTAAATGAGTTCCTTTCAATTTATTTTTAATATTTTACCTTGTTATAAATATGTTCAATGAATTTTTATTCTCCTCACTCTTGTTACTTGGTCTCTTCTGTCTTCAGGAGTATAAGAAAACCTTTCTTCCCAACAAATCTACTTCCTATATTCATCCTTTTGTTGAGTGTGACCTACTGATTTTAAGAAACATTGTTTTCTGATATTTGATAATCTTTAGTTATTTATTGACTATTAGTGGAAAGCACTAAATATTCAGCATACAATTTAGAGGAAATAATTACATAGAGGATAATTAAAAGAAGTTTGTGTCTTCATTTTCTTAGAATATGTCAAGTAATTTTCTGTTTTTAAAATATATATGCATGCTTCAATGTAATTATGGAAATTATACATTATTGAAGGTAAACTCATTGTATGTGTCTAAATATATAACCTTTTCTATTCCAAGGTATCTTAATGATCTTTAATCATGCAAAAACACTTGTCTTTAATAGCACCACATGCCATCTAAATGACGCTATTACATAACATTTCACATATCTATTAAGGAAAATGAAATATTAACCTCATTTTTTAATCTCTATTTTTGCTTTACAATTACTAGAAATACCATTGGAATAAATGTGGTAGTAACTCTTTAAAAATGAAGGTTTTTTTGTTCATAACTTGACTCTTTCCCCATATTCTCCTTAAAGTTATATTATAAGGCAAGTAAATCTATAATGTTATAACTATCAGATATAAGAAAATGATACTCAATGCATGTATTTCTATTATTTTACAGTGAGGTCAGCAATTATTCATCACATCATCCAAAATCAATAGTGAGAAAATATTTTGAAAGAGGAACATTTTAACAAATTGCATAATATATTTGAAAAGCACATGTTCACCCTTCAAAATGTATTTATTTCTGTTTAATAATTAATAATTATGATCTCAGTAGGAATTCAGAAGAAAAACATTTCATAGTATAATAATTTTTGTACAAATAGATTAAACAATAGATTATATACACACAGCATTGAATTTTGAATATATGCTAAAGGAATAAAAATAATAAGTAGTTTAGCTTCATGGTATTTAACATTTAACACAGCTTGCAATATTACATGCAATATATTTTTCTAGGTATCAGGTTATCAAAAATAAAAAGTAAGAGCAAGGACTCCTAATTGGGCTTAAATTATAGTGGGATATTACTAAGTCTTTTATCAATTGTTTTATGTATATGACATGTATATATTATGGCTTCTCAACTACTTATAATAGCAATTAAGTGCATATTATGCCATATATCATACATGTATATACTATATACATTTGTGTACAATAGTAATTAGTGCTATCCTATAAATATATATAGGATAATAAAATCTGTTTATGTATGTTTATGCATATTCATATTAGTTTAATAAATTTCAGTGTACTTAGCAAGCATCCCCATAAAAATATAAAGAATTTTGTACATAATTGAGAATAATTTATCAGAAACTAACAAAAGGGGTAATGCATTATATATATATATACTATACTCTATGCACAGTATATATGTTTATGCTATTACACATACTAATAGTGTTTTCTGGATATATATATAAATGTGTGAATGTGCACATATGTTAATAAGTCATAAGAAAACATTGTTACTACAGAAAATGCACAAAAATACTGAATTATTATAGAACTATTACAAATGTATTAGTTGATAAAAAAAACCTTGGTAGTTTTATTAAAATATAATATCTAATTATAAAAATGATAAAACTTTACTAAGAAAAATTGACAAAATATTCACAGAAAAATCTATGTGAATAATATAATAATATATAATAATATAACATTATACACCAACTTAAATGATACAGAAATCTTTCATACTGAATGCACAGATAAAG
Organism: Peromyscus maniculatus bairdii; assembly: GCF_049852395.1. Taxonomy (NCBI): domain Eukaryota; kingdom Metazoa; phylum Chordata; class Mammalia; order Rodentia; family Cricetidae; genus Peromyscus; species Peromyscus maniculatus. Next base: position 21,996,604 of record NC_134866.1, on the reverse strand, counting down.
TCTCTTCTTATGATAGATACACAATGGACTACTACTTTTGCACAAATTAAAAACAAATGGCTGACACTCATTTCAGCTTAACAAAAATCTTAATGATTTTATTCTCAATAAAACTTCAAATTCAATCACAAGGGCTACGTAAAAAATTGTCCTGTGTTTATATAACTGAAAATTTAAAGGGGAGTGATGGAGAGACCTATATTAGGACTTTGTATCAAGAAAAGACTATGAGGTTCCATGTTAGGGGGATTTCTGTGTCCTGATGTAAAAGGTTTATTACGTGACTATTATACGGGTTATTCTAGTATATTCATGTGATAAAACCTCAGGGACATGGACATCTATGAAATATTTATGACTTACCTCCTCCCAAAGTAAACTTGTAAAATCTCCCAAAATCCATATAATACAGATAAATGTGTTGACAATACCATACCATGGTGAATTGTCTGACATTTGTAATATCCCATTATGATACAAGATGTTATTTATTGTTGAACATGAATAATTTATGCTCTTTTTGAAAACGTTGGGCTAAGTAGACAAACTACTATATTTAAAAATTAAACAAAATACAGTCATTAGATTTATATGTTGATTAATTATTGCATTTTAAAGCAAGATGTTAGGGCTAGAGAGATGCTTACGTGGTTTAGATGACTTGCTGTTCCTGTACAGTACTTAGATTTGGTTAGAGCACCCACATCAGGCAGCTTATAACTACATGTAATTTCAGCTCAAGGGGATCCAAAATCCTCTGCCTCTTTTGGCATTAAGTATATATGTGGTTTTCATAGATACATTCAGGAAAACAAAAAAATAAAAATAAAATTTTTTGTTAAATTTTACTGTACACTTAAAGAACTACAAAATTTGTAAAATTAATATGAGTAAAATATAGTATACTCTCACATATATTTGAAGTTAAATAATCAAGATGTATCTGTACAAATTGGTGATAGCTACAGTCTGGTATTGTCTGTATTTTACATATATCTGAGGTGTGAAAATACAGGAGTAGCATATGTGGAGAATAATACTAAATTTAATTAATCCATGCTTCACCAAATACATAAAAAATATTTTTCTTTGTGAATGGTATTTCATTGACTTGTACAATTGAGCATTCTTCTAATGGCTTTACCTACTGTAACAGGCAAAGACAAAAAAGAAAATGTTAGTAAGTTAAAGGAACTGTTTTTTTAAAATAATATTATTTATTAGAAAGTCATACAGTATTTTCAGAGAAATTGTTAGTGTAAAAAAGGCCTACCATTTATTATTTGTAACGATCTTATATAAAAAACTACAAGATATTGTTGTACACATTAGGAGGATTTGAATTAACGGAGTCTTGATGTGTTGTAAATATAATGTGAAGATTGGAATTCTGCCCAATATTCAATACATATTTATGTGAAAGCATCAGTATCTAATTATAGAATTTATCAAAATTATGTTACTTCAGTAAGAGTCAAAATAATATTTAAAAGGAAAAAATGATATATTGTCAAAGATGAATATGGGTACATAAAAACATTCCTAATAATATGGCTTCATCATAAGTATATGCACAGAAGCGAAGGTGATTACATTATATTATAAACTAACAAGACATAGAATAACACTTATGAATTTTAAAATTCATTTTATATATAAGATTCTATTTTCAATATATAGTGATAATAATTTGAAATATCTAGATATAAAAATAGTAATAAAAACCTGATACATATTTAGAAGAATTCAAATAAATTGTTTGAAAAAATATATGTTATGAAATTCTTCCTCACTCTCTGTTTAAAAGAAGAGCAACAATTACAAAAGCTCTACAATTTTGGGTTCTTAAGAAAGAGTATTTCCATGGTTTTGGTGCCAGCCTGAGATAGTGAGTTCTAGGCTGGCCAGTGCTATAGACAAAGACTATCACTAATTAACCAAACAGCCCAATGAACAGAACTTCAACAACAACAACAACAAAATAGATTAGATGATATAAGAATAACCTTACAATTTTTAGAAATTATAAACTATATTTCAGTAGGTCACTTTGCTATTTCCTCTCCGAAACAGAATATCTGAATTTACCTTCTCCTTTTAAGGCACTGGAGTTGATTTAACCTGTTTTTCAGTAAAATTAGTCAGAAGTTGGCAGGGTACCTCTTGTGATTTCAGCACTTATATGACTTTCGAGTGTTTTACCTTCCACCTGTCCTCTCTCCTGGTGGAGTACATTCACCAGCAAGCCTTTTCAAATTAGGAAAAGGATAAGAGACACTTGGAAAGCCATTTCCAACTGTGCTGAAGCCAGTGGATGAGGCATACCACTGAACAGCAGATGTGGAATGAAACGAGCCATTCTGCTAACACCCTGAAGACTTGGTAGAAAAATAAAATGCTGTTTGATGTTACTGAATATTAGGGTGATTTAACATTGGGATTTCTTTTGGGAAAAAGAAATATAAATATTGAGAATGAAAACTTGGTTTTCTTTTACATAAACAAGTAGTACTAAGAAATACTATCATTGAACCCTATATCAATTATGAAATTTACCAAAATGTTTTTCAACATGTATTTAATCATGTTTATTTTAATATCTTTTAAATTTATCTTTGAACTGTAGGAGAAATAATTACTAAGTTAAATAAGTATTGGACAAAGATAACACATGATGATAGCCAATAAACATCAAAGATGCTTAGAGAAGAAAAACCATAAAGTTACAAAAGATAAATGCTGAAGTCTTAGGCACTGTGTCAATTTCAAAGAGGAAAGTAGATAAGAGAAAAAAATGTAAGAGAATTATCATAAGAGAACAAAATCACAATTAATAGAGCTAATTGATGATGACAGGTTAAAGTGCTGACTTAAACTAGCATTTAATACTCTTTGTCTAAATTCAGTTATAATTGTAGAAATAAGACAAAGTTAAAAGTATTGTCCCAAGTAGTGCATTCTTTAGCAACAAGTGAAAAACAAGACTAACAGCAAGTGCACATTGATAAGAGAGACCTGATCATCTCAAGTGATAAGTGGACCGGATCTTGACTTTCCTGCTTTTCCTTGCTTGGATATTTATATGAGGCAGTGAAAATGGCATAATCCCGAAGTCACTGTATCTGTTATAGTTAGTGACAAACTATAGAATGAATTATTATCATAGGATAACCTGTGACAGGTTACCTCTACAGCAATATAATATATGGTGGAAGTATTACATCTTTAATAAGAAAAATATTCAAGTGCCTAAAACATCAATGTAAGTCAAATACAGGTTTTTGTATATTTTTCCATTAGTTGATGACTCTCTAAAGGAGAAAGACTTCAGCAACACATTTAAACTGGAGATATCACTGCATCAGTAAACACCTTTCCCGGGAATGCATGATATCAAGTGTGGTGTTCAGACTGAGAAGGGCACTCATAGGCTCCTGGATTTGAAGACTTGGTTCTCACTCGGTGGCACCATTTATGAGGTGTGGCCATTTCAAAACTAAACGTTTTAGTGTATCCTTTTCACATTCTATACTATTTTATTAGTGGTGTTATTATCATCATCATTATTACATTTCTGAATTATTAAACATTTATAGTATGTTGTAATCATATATGACCTATAATTAAAACCTGAATGTTTTTTAAATGTTGAATAATTTATATATTGCATGACTTTAGATATTTTTTTATTTCTACTATTATTTTCTAAAATGTTTTTACTTAAATGATGTAAGATTATTTTAAATGAGTTTGTTTTCTTTCAATTTGATATTTATTTATTTCATTATTACACTGTGAGGACCAGTAAGTGATTTAAACTGTAGTAGTGTTTCTTTTACAAAAAAGTAAGGAATTACAGACTCATTTCCGTTATGAACATAGATGCAAAAATGATCAATAAAATACTTACAAACTGAATCTAGGAACACAACAAAGAGCTCACTCGCCATGATGAAGTAGGTTTAATCCCAGAGGTACTGGGAAGATTCAGGATATGTAAATTTTAAAATCTAGTCCACTGCATAAAAAAAAATGGAAAGATAAAACAGCACAAGACCATCCCATTGGATGAAGAAAAGACCTGTGACAAAATCCCACACCTCTTTCTAATAAAAGTCTTGAAGACATTAGTGATACAAAAGACAAACTACAATATAATAAACACAGTTTACAGCAGGCCAATAGCTGTCATCAATTTATACAGAATAAAATTCAAAGCAATTCTATCAAAATCAGGAATGTCATAAGTTTATCCATTTTTCCCATACTATTCAATAGTACTTGAAGTCTTAGCAAGAGCAAGAGAACAACAGAAGGTGATTAAGAGGCTTCAAATTGGAAAGGATAAGTCAAAGTGATTTTATTTGCAGATGGTGTGAATATATATGTATATATGTATGTATATATATAATATGTAAACACATATGGAAATTAGCATTTTGTTGTGTTTTACCCCAAAATGACAATATTAAACAGCTACTGAAGTCATAACTATTATCATAATTACACTCATATAGTTGAACACCTGCAGTGACCATGGAAATGTTTAGTCTGTTTCATTATCTTGGACAAGGCATGGATGTAAGAACTTTTGAATTCAGAATTTGTATGTTTAGAAGTTTTTCTGCACATCAGAACAACAACAATAACACCATTCATTTTAATGTCACAAAAGTTTAAATTTGAAAAGAATTTATTTGTGAATAATTAATAGGACAATTTGACAAATATATATTTACACACATATGTAATATGAGTGAATTTCATTTTTATATAAAATTACTATGTATTTTGGGAATGATAATAAACTAAAATTTCCACACATCCCTGTGAATATCTATGCTATCAATGCATATGAACACAGCAGGTTCAAAAATAAGTAAAATATAACAAAAATATTTATTTTAGAATAGTTTAATTAAAAATAAATGTTTTATTTTTTTACATTTTAACCTTTTGTAGGACTTCAATTACCATTAAATTTTATTACTAAATGAAATCTTTTGTTAATTATAGTAAAAGGATATAGTGTTCTGAAATTTTCAAATACGGAGTAATCAATTTAATTGGTATCTTCCTCAAACACAAAATATAACTGATTAAAAGTTTGCATGTTTATTATCATACTTTTAAGTCTTAGGTGTTCACAAAGCCTCAAGTTGGTATTTCATTTAATTTGACTTCAGGGAGGAAAAGAACAAATTTAAAATATAGTGATTCTACATTCTCCCACTATTTGAATACTTTAAATGCGCAAAAAGAATGTCTAGTTTGTTTATATATTCCTATGTAGAGGAAGCAAGATTTTTTTTTAATTCATTACTGTTCATTAACACAAACTCACAGAGATTCTAGCTAAAAAACCTAAAAACTAAGAACAAATGTCTTGTGTAAGGTAGTCCCAGTTAGACATGGAGCTATCAGAGACACTGTCAAAAAGGAATCTAACATTCTAGCTAGAATTCTAACACTTTCTGTTCATTGGGTTACCACTCTCTCTCATTACAGGAATACATAGTGAGGCAAAACTGCTGACCTGATCCAAGGTAAGGATCATATAATCCACTTACGGACTTAACCCTAGGGACTCAGGGCCTTTCCACAAGCCCCCACTTATTGCATGTCTTAACACTTCTTTCAAAATTTGCCACCCACCTCACTAAGTGTTTTTTAAAAATCATTTGCCTTTACAGGGCATTCAAAAAACAAAATGTAATAATATTAATTGCTTACTTTTCTAGGTCTTTTTTATACTTATGTGCTATTTACACTTTCACAGTGCAAATAACTTCCTGGCATTCCTTTTCTCAAATATATGGAGAATACAGATCAATTTAACTGAAACTTTAAATAGTTTTTAGCTGTTTTCTTAATGTTCATATCTATATAAGTTTAGACAGGTGCTACCATCTGTTTTTAAAGCCCTTAGGAAAATTTAAACAAAGATTTAACTATAAACAGAGAACAGCATTTGTTCCACATTAAAGAGAATGGAAAATTGATGTAAGTAAAAGTGTTTGGAATAATCTGCCAAGAGTCCTCCAATTAAACCACTGTCAATCAAAATTGGTTACAGAGATTCTATATTTTGAAAAAATGGACTACACTGTATGCTAACTTATTTGCAGTGTTTTGCCTCTTTTTATTCAAATATGATTAAAATAGAAACTAAATTGGAAGAAATATAGCTGTGGATCATGTTCCTTCTTTAATAATTAAATTATAATTTAGCATCCTCAATAATATAAATTATTAGTATGTAAACATGTCTATGTAAGATTACTTTATGGCTAAAAAAATCTCAACTTAAAAATGTTCATATATATATATATATGTATGTATATTATAACACAGGAAGAAAATATATATTTACAAATACATATATATATATTCTTCATATGTTGCAAACATTATGTCTCAAACTAATATTCAAATAAAATTAAATGATTTTTCTAAATAAAAATTTTAAATTATTCCTTGAAAAATTTATATATGTGTAATGAATACATGGTCTCTCTGCCTTAACCATTCAAGTACTTGGGGTTATAGGTTTGCATCACCAACCTTACACAGTTTCCTTTTAAGGTTATAATACAATTTTTAAAATTATTAAAACATGGAGAAATTCATTTGAGTTTATTTAAATTTCACTGTAAAATAATTTTTGTTAAAAATAAATTTGCTTTTGCCGGGCGGTGGTGGCGCACGCCTTTAATCACAGCACTCGGGAGGCAGAGGCAGGCAGATGTCTATGAGTTCAAGGCCTGCCTGGGCTACCAAGTGAGTCCCAGGAAAGGCGCAAAGCTACACAGAGAAACCCTGTCTCAAAAAACCAATAAATAAATAAATAAATAAATAAATAAATTTGCTTTCACTTAGGAATCAATAATACTTAACCATAAAAAATGAATGACAAACATCATAAATGTATATTGAGATCATGGGATAATCAGTAATACTAGGACTTTTTTTAATTTGAAAATGTAAAACAGAACAGAATCCATGACTGCTTGAAGGCTTAGATAGACAATAAGTAAAATAGTGAAAAAATATAGTCACACTTGTCCAACTTAGTTGAAAAAATCAACAAAAACAGAAGGTACAAACTCATGGGATTCTGGGAAACACCCTGTTCCTTTAATTCTAACCGCAGAATAAATTTATTGTAGTTCGTTCCATACACTAAATTTCCATAGAAGGGGAGTGCTCCTCAGGTTCCTGTCTGAGAAAACAATGGACCACATAAATACAGTTTTGTTGGGACCCTTCCATAACCGTAGTTAATATCATCCAACTTGATGTTGATTTCTTCTCTGAAAGTTACCCAGACTCTGATCTGTATGTTACTTATTAGATCGAGTGGACGGTTTTTCAGAATACTCCTTGTAATTGTGAATGATGATTTGGGGAAAAATCAGAGATGATGTCCAGAGGCAATCCAGACTGCCCCTTCTTTAGAACCGATGCCTGGAGAATAATAAAGATAGAATTTGTTTTCAGAATCACAGCTTTCCCTATTTACCTTTTGGATACTTCCTGCTACCTGTTGTGGGAAGTTAAGGATTTGTTCATATCATAACTCAAACTCCATTTTTTTCTTTAAATATCCTTGTTTTTAAAATGTTGATATAAGATTTGTATTTTCACAACTTCTATTTGACATGTTCATTTTAAAAAACTGTTTTATGCTACGATTTATTATTTTTAACATCCCACAGGAGCTCATCCACAAAAAATATAAAACACTGATCGAATATATTCAGTTCTTAAATGTTATTAAATCTGAATTATTAAATGAATATGTAAGTATTAAGATGTGAAGAAAAGAGCAAGCACTCCTCAAAAAAAAATAGCCCTAATACTGGACTGAATGAATGTGTTTTCATTTTATATGTGAAAATTACATTACGCCCAGACCTTGTTATTTTCTTTACTTTTACATTAAGCATGGTGTAAAGATATATAATTGGATGTCAGCCTTCATTTGCCCAAGTGACTAAATTAAGATATATGTCTAGGGCTGGCGAAATATATATTACTATAGCTACTTTAAAATTTCTCACCATTTTCAGTATCTTTAGATCATTTAATTTTTATATTTTGCTTCTCTAATTAAACTATTTTTATTTCTCTTTTCTCTTACTTCTACATTATCCCATATTTTATGTTTTCCTTTCAGTGAATCTTTTTCAGCACTTATATTACCTTCTATGATTTTGCAGAAAAGGGATTTCCAGTGGACTCGTTTGCATTGTAGTTAGCTGTAAGATGCATTAATACACACGGCAACAATACCTCTGAAGCATCTGAACCTTTCTTCCAATATAATACACATTCCTAACCACTGAAAAATTGAGGTATAAGGTGGAAGAGGGGAGAGAAGATTATAAGAGCCAAAGATCAGGAAGGATTAAATTTAAATAATATATTCTGATCATGACATGACTTACACACATAAGAACTCACAGCAACTGTGGTTGCTCCTGAAAGGCCTGAACAAGATAGAATCAGTCAATATTCTATCAGGTAAGATGGAAGATCTCACTAGCCCAAAACCCTGACAAATGTCTCAATCACCATTTCTAAGAATAAAATTATATTGCAATATATCACTCCAAAAATGTAATGACTCCAGAAATGTAAATACAGTGGCTGTTACTACTCTGCTTATAGACTTTTTTCTATTTAATACACACAAGTATTACAGTTTCTTGTTTAATATTGCTGAATGCTCTCATCCAAAAATATGCCTCTCAATAACCTGTTCTTATTATATTTGAATGGATCCCTAATAGGATTCTTCAAGGAAATTAAAATGCTACATATTAAAATATTAAATAATATTGATGCAGTAGTACTCATAATTACCTTTGCCTTTTAAAATATAGCACAGATAGCCAGTCTTCTGAGAGTGAAAAAAGATGGCCGGGATGCTAAGCAAACATAATACTGTGGCTCTTTTTTTTTATAGTTCCTGCTTTAGTCCTTCAACAAGCCTGGTGTTAGCGAAGTGTATTCATCTTCTTTGAGAAGATCCAATCATCTTTCACAGATAGGTCTATTGTTCCCTTTAGTCAATATGGGATTTGCAAAAAGTTCCTTGTTCCTTGTGTTTTTTAATTTCCTGCTGCTATGCATCAGCAGTGTGCAAGAGCCCATGAGGGGATGTGAATTGAATCACATTTAACACTTGGTGACTTGGACGCCACTGTCTTAATACATGATTCTGCAGCTAGCTGTGCTCTGTCTCACAATGTGTGACATAATCAGCTTGCTGCATGATATGTTATAAAAGTTAAAATCTGGCTTCTGCTTCAAAGATGTTTTTTTCTTGTCTAATTAACATATATTTCATGTACACAATACTTATAAAATGAATTATCCATATGACCATATTAGAGAGATATACTTGGAAAATATATAGAAAGCATTTCGAGGAAGAGCATGGACAATGTTTTTTGTTTTGTTTTGTTTTACCAAAAGTGACACTGAATATGTATTCATGTATACATCTTGACCATAAGAAATATATAACCCACTAAAGATATTATGAGTGTGTGGTTGTTGGCTTTGCTCTTTTGGGGGGCCTGCCACTCAGCTCCCAAATAAATCACACATGGAGGCTTATCCTTACTTATAAAGGCCTGGACTTAGCTTGACTGGTTTCTTGCCAGATTTCCTTAACTTAAATTATCCCATCTACCTTTTGTCTCTGGGCTTTTCCTGTTACTTCTGTAAATCTTACTCTTACTCCATGGCTTGATGTGTAGCTGGGTGGCTGGCCCCTGGAGTATTCCTCCTTCTCTGGCTACCTCTTTTTTTCCTTCCAAATTTCTCCTTCTATGTATTCTTTCTGCCTTCCAGCCCTAGCTATCCTTTCTCTAGCCATGCTATTGGCTATTTGGTTCTTTATTAGACCAATCGGGTGTTTTAGACAAATACAGTGACACAGCTTCATGGAGTCTCAGCAAATGCAACCTAAACAGTAGTGACACACCTTAAAATAATATTCTACAACACTTCTTATTTACATGTCTAGAGCTCTACAATGATTCAACAAAATCTCCACATTTCTTCCTTCCCTAAGACTTTGCAAAGCATCAATCCACAGATTGTGATTCTGGTTATTTGAAAAAAATAATGTCTCCTGACTTATTTATACTATAATATGATGAGATTTCTCATGTTTTAAAGTCTGAACATTTTCTTGAATGTCCATGTGTAGTATATATTCTCCATTCATCCATCAGTGTACATTTAGTTGGTTTCCATGGCTTAACTACTGTGAATAATGCTCCCTTGGCTATGTGTAAAAATACATTCGTCTTTTAATAACTTCAGGTAAATATGTACAACTTGTATGTAATACCACATGCTTGCTGGATCATATGGTTGCTCTAATTTTACTTTTTGAATAATAACCATAGTGATTTACACAGTTGATACATCAGTCTACATTCCTCTAAGCATCATATTAATGGTTACAATTACTTCCTCTTAAGATTTGCTAGTATCTATCATAGCCATATAAATGTATGCAAAGTAATCTCATATTCTGATTTAGTCTGTATTTCTGTAATATTTCCACTTTACCCTTTAAAATCATTTGCTCTCTTACTATTGAATTGAATGACCCCCACACACAATTTGAAAATCAACTCACATGATTGAAATATAGTGTATGAAAATAAAAGAATTAAAATATAATAAAATTGACTTATCTATAATAGATGGTATACAAATTCGATTCTGGTAAGAGCTGTGAGACTTCCCTGGGCAATAATGTCTGAGAATAGCATAAATTGCTCTCCTTTTGATGATACATTGGAGATCCTAACCCACTGGGCAAGGACATGTGACATGTGGACCATTTGCCTCATAATTCTGGGCATGGCTCCAGAAGCATGTGTGCTACGTGCTGTCCTTGTTTCACCAGGCTAGCCACAGTGCTGGGCTGAGTGAGTCACAGCTGATCATGACTTTTAATGACCCGTATTTGCATAAGTATTCTGGAAAGAATGATTTAACTATACGAGTTTTAAAGAACTGCTATTAGATGGATGAGAACAGTAGTTAAAGGAAACATTCAAGGGACATGGGATGAAGCAGAGTAATAAAAAAAAATACACAGTTCCCTCATTTCTAATAACTGTGCCAATACCCTAAGATGTTAACAGTATCAACTATTAAGGGAAAATCTCCAGGTTATGTTGTCTAAAGGATAAGTGGAAAAATCTGTTAAGTCCTCAGAGGAGATAGAGTAGTATTTTGTAGACTGTATTGATACAGCTTTGGCTGTTGAGTTGATCTTGAAAACTCAGACATTACCAGATGTAAATATTAATCATAAGACACAATATTGTCTCTAGACTTAAAGTTCCCATTAAACTCTGTATTAAACAAATCTGAAGATGCCTTTTGCATGTGAGATTAAACTGGGACAGATCTTCACACAGTGTACAAAAAGATTATCCCAATATATACCCCTATTAGTCCAATAAAAGCTTCTTTCTGTAACATCATTAAACTATATACAATAAGAACAAGTATCAAGTAAGAATTACATTCACGGTGTCTGGTTAATTTGTATTGGCAACTTTGAAGAAAGTACTCTATTATTTATCCTATCTTGGCAAATCCAAAGATTTGTACCTAAATCACTTTTTATTATCATTGCATTATCAACATAAAAATATCTTTTTTGACCTTAAAACATTTTCTTAGGTAAACAACTTAAGTTTTAATGTATCTCAGCCTTTATAATCTTTACATCTCTTTTGTGAATTTCTTTTTTGAAGTGGTAACAAGGAAAACTGTAAGACTAAAACTATCGAGTCTGCAATTTCATCAGAGACTTGAGAAAATTAGATATTACCCAAGTAAGCAGGAAGTGTAGAGCAAGCAACTTCCATAGGTGTAGAATTGACAAAGTCAGCTGGCCACCAGAACAGTCACTCAATGTCCCTCTACAATGTTGGGGAATCAATTTTCAGCCTACAGGCCTGGAATATCTGATAGACATTTTGTGAGGCAGGAATTTTAAAGGACTCCCTATCCTGTCTTGGTAAAGTCCAAGTTAGAGTGCACACTGTCAGCAGCTGAGGCATAGGCAGTTTCTTGCCCACTGTTTAGCTTTGCCATATTTGAGGCAAACTACATATGGAGATTATTGGATGCTCATTATTTTCTTAAAGTAGATTGGTGCTCAGAAGCAGATTGTCTCACTGTCATGAAAAGCCTTATGTTACTAAAACATTTTAAATGCCATATTCTGCAGATCTCTGAAGTGTTTGAAGACAACCCCTTTATCTAAAATATACCTCTATTCAACCTTTAAAATAAACTTAGCATGACTACAAGTTTGATTGTTATAGGTGACTAACTACTCCTATAACATTTTTTAGTTATTCTAAACAGTTTGTAATAATAGCTTTAAAAGACTAGAGCTTTACATTACATTTTTAAATGAGTTGCACTGGTACAATGCCTTAATCAAGAGTAGAAAAAAATAGATAGTATGTTATTACAAAAATAACTATGGTGGTATTTTATTTGTACTGAAATGTGATTTTAATTGTATGTTAATAAATAAAGTTGCCCGGGGGTCAGAGCTTTTAGAGCCATAGCAAGAGTGTGGCGGTGGTGGCGTACACTTATAATCTCAGCACTTGGTAGACAGAGCTAGGTAAGTCTCTGTGTGTTCAGGGATACAGCCAGCATTGGAGACATACGCCTTTAAGACCTGGAGGTCTGTACTTACAGGCAGTGACAAGGCAGTCATGTGTTTGGGTTTACAACCAATGAGGAAGCAGAACAGAAAGACTTTATTAAAGACAAACACACAGGAAGTAGGTCTCTTTTGGAGAGGTAGGAACATCACAGGAGGAAGGGTAAGGTTTTAGCTCTGAGCTCTGACTTCTTGACTTTCTCTTTTACATTGGTTCTGTGTTTCTTATTTAATAAGACGGTTTGTTACATCTACAAATAACCTTAAATTTGTATCAATAAACAAAAATCCATATTAAATTGTAAAATATTTGAGACTAGTAGTTGCTTTTTATTTTAAAAGTAGATTCAAAATCTATCCTTTTATTCTATCATTCCTATAACCAACTTTTTTTTCTTTTCAGAAAGAGATCCCAGAAACTAACCTCCATGGCTTAATTTTCTCCCTGACAATGACGGGTAATAACTTGTAAATTACCAACCTAAATGATGACAAACATTTATACCTACCAAATGACCAAAATCCACCCACTCAATCTCTTGGGTATGTAGACATCATGATCTTAAAATTGTTCATTGTTGTCTGGGGAGGCAATGACATCTTTCAGGAACTCTGAGAAAATTAGGATATGGTAATTTCCTAGAAGAGATGGCTATAGCATTTGTTGTCTAGTCTCTGTGTGACGGGAAAGTGCAGGGCTTATTTGAAGTCATGGCTGAAGTAGTCTGTGAGGTTGGACCATCTTAGCTGGCTGTTTTGAAACTGTCCTCGCTGCAGATTTTTGAGGAGAGGGCAATGGAGGTAGAATCACCCAAGCTACTTGTCTTGTCTGCATTGGTGTCTGGTTCTTTGGCTCTCAAAACACAAACTTTCAAAGGTAGCATACATATCTGCATTAATACAAGTAGGAAGTGTGTGGTGTGCACAAATCAGCTAATAATGATTTGCTGTTGTTGTTCTGTGTTGAGCAGGTAAAAGAGAGCTGTAAAGCTTATAAGTCTGGTTGGACTGTATAACCAAACTGTCATGAAGACTCTGTGGCCAACAAGATTTATTATGTCTTTTGCAGTCTCAGAGCTGTTCCCATATAGAGGGATTAGCTTATACATCACCTGTCTTGTAGTAGTTCTTGGTTTCTTCATGTCTGTAGCCAAGATTTTCAGGAGGTCTCTCCTGGTCAAATCTGATCTTTATTAATTTTGAAAGAATCCATAGATTTTCCTTTCCTGTGGAAACAAAGGCATGACACTTCTTGCAAAACAATGCATTTGCTGACTTTTATTCTGAAATTAAGACATTCTTTAAATATATATGATGGTTTCATTCAACAATTCTTTTCATAATCCAATGTCTCCTAGCAACTGTTTTTTTTTTTTTTTTTGCTCATTAACATTTAAACATTTGAAGTTAATACAGGTATACATTAATAAAGTTAATGCATATAAGATCCAAACACACTTTTGTGTTTTGGGTTTATTCTTTTATATTACTTTCCTTTCTCTTTAAAGATTTCACTTTATTACTTTTAAACTATTTTTTTCTTTGAGTGTCTAGACTCATTTTCCTTTCTTTCTTCAGCACCTAAGCACATTGTCAAGCATACTGTACCTGTTAAGAGGTTTTCTCAGCCTGTATCAGGCTTTCTGCATGCCTGCAACCATTCTCTGACCATGTGAGTCAAGACTTAAAGGGCCAGGCCAGCTGCCATGTCTGACTCCACAGGAAGGGGTATTCACACTCAGAGAGCACTCACAAGCCTACCTGAATAAATGCTACATCTGTACACAGTGGCACCTAGAAAATGTTCCTTTTGTCCTTCTGTGTGTCTGCAGGCTCCATCTGTTGACCTGCTTAGCAGATGGTGCTGGTGGCTGGCTGTGAAACCTGAGCAGGTACTGGCTGGAAGCCTTGTCTAAATCCTAACTCTGGGAAACTGGGATGTGGCAGGTATTTCTACCTAATCTCCTCATAGACCCTACTCAGGTGCTCAGCTGCACAACAGTGCTTCCTAAAGGAGCTTTGCCTCTAGCACTGAGCCTGCCTGAGACTTGTGTTGCTAGGAAGCTGGGTCTGGCTATTCATCTAGAATTTTCTCAGCTTTCTCAGGCACTGTGCTTGAATAGATGTGCCTCTGCAATGGATGGCAAATACAGCCAGGCTTTCTTTAACTGCCAGCACCTGAATAATGACAGGGATAATTCTTATTAAGTAAGAAAGCTTGGCCTTAGCTTAGACATCTTCCCAACTAGCTCCTACAACTTAAATGAACCTGTTTATATTAATCTACATTCTGCCACATGCCTTGCTAGCTCTCCTCAGTACAGTAGTCTGACTTCCTTTTCATATGTATGGAAAATCTACCACAGCTCAGATTCTTTCCCAGAATTCCTATCTCTCCCCAGAAGTCCTGTCTATTGTCTCCTGTTATTGGCTGGCTATTGACTGTTCAGATTTTTTTTTTTTTGGACAGGGTTTATTTGTGTAGTTTGGTACCTGTCCTGGATCTCGCTCTGTAGATCAGGCTGGCCTTGAACTCACAGAGATCCACCTGGCTCTGCTTCCTGAGTTCTGGCTTTAATGGCACATGCCACTGCTGCCTGGTGCTGTGAAGATATTTATTAAACCTTTCAGAAAGTGCCTTAGGCAGGTAAAGTTAAACAAGACACATCTTCAAACAATGTACAAAGAGATCATCTCAGCTGGGGAGGAAGGGTTGGAGGAGCCAGAGGAGACCAGTACACCAGCAGTATATGAGCCACAGATTCAACAAAACAGGGCTCATAAGGTATCATAGAAACTGAAGTTAGAAACACGGACCCTCTCTGGGTCTGAGCTAATTTCTTTCCATATACCTGCGTTGATATTTTATTTGTGCTCTAACTAATAAAGCTTACCTGAAAATCAGGAGGATCTAGCCACTAGTTAACCATAGAGTTCTAAGATCTGTACAGGCAGAGAGTAAGTGATAGAGCTTGGCAGAGAGAAGAAGTGATAAGTTGGGATGGAAACAGGAGCTCACTCTCTTGAGGCTGAGGATTTTGTAGAGGTAAGAACATGGCTGGCTTGTTCTGTTTCTCTGATCTTTCAGTTTTTAGCCCAATATCTGGCTCTGTTTTTTTTTAATTAATAAAATCTTTTTAGATTCATGTTACATGTACCTTATGGGAGTGGGGAGTGCCTCTGACACTTTTGTCTGTGCTTTTCCTTCTACTTGGTTGCCACATCCACCTAGATATGAAACTCTGTGCCTGGAAACATGTTAGGCTGTGTTTCCTGGATATCCCTTGGGGAATCTCTTTCCTTCCTTCCTTCCCTCTCTCCCTCCCTCCCTCCCTCCCTCCTTCCTTCTTTCCTTCTTCCCTTCATTCCTTCCTTTCTGAAGGGAAAAAGAAAGGTTGATCTGGGGGCCATGGTTGGGACTGAGAAGAGTAGAGACAGGAGGAACTGTTGTTGGGTTGGGATGTAATATATGAAAGAATAAAAGTTAGAAAACAAAAAAAACTACACTACCTTAAAAGGATGATATACATCCTAGTTGTAAATGCTGTGTAGTCATTACATAATGATTTGTGTAAGTGAAACTGAAAAATAGGAGACAACAAGAGAAATATATGACCAGTTAATAAGATTCTTAATTTATTCCCCTTTCTGCCTAGTGATCTGTATATGCTGTCTTTTAAACAGCTGTTATTTCTTTTCATATTGGTGGATACTATTGTGTAGCTTGTCCTAGATCTAGAATTTTAGTGTTTGTCCTTTGTTCTACCTTAATATTGTTCTTTAATTATATGTCTTCATTAGCAATGCCTTTTAAAACCCCATGCTGCTAAAAATTAGCTTAAAAGTTTTAAGGATGAAAGAGATTGTGTAGATGGAGTTTTCTCTGGGCTAGGAGCTGACAAAAATGCATGGAGAATTATTAATTATAAAAACTTGGCCTATAGCTTAGACTTATCCCACTAGTTCTTATAACTTAAATTAACTCATTTCTATTCATCTACAAGTTGCCACGTGACTCATACCTTTACCTCTCCTTCTGCATGTCTTTCTCTCTCTGCAGCTGGAGACTCTACCTCTCTTTTTCCCAGAGCTCTCACTGTCCAGAAGTCTCTGCTGTACCCCCTGTCTAGTCATGTGGGTTTTATTTTATTTATAAACCAATCACAGTGACACATCTTCACACAGTGTAAAGGAATATTCCACAACATGATTGTTCATCAGTTAAGAACATTGGCTTTTCAAGAGGACTTTGGTTCAATTTTCACTATTCATATGGCAGTTAACAACTTCCTGTAATCCCCAATTCCAGGGATCAAATGCCTGTGGTTTGTCATCTGCCTTCACCAGTTAATCATGTGATTTTAAGACACACATATGAGCAAAGAATCTGTACAAATATACACAAAAAAATAAATAAATAAAAATTTAAATCATTGTATGACATATCACATGCTAAATAATAAAATATGGAAAATAAAATTGTTTTATAATTATCTGTATGCATATTGTAATTACATTGTGAGTTTTCTTTCCATGATTATTTTCTTATTAAGTATTATATTTCATCAACTAATAAGTAATTTATATTTACTAAACTATATTGTTGTAAAGTAGTTCAAAAAATACAAATTTTAAGAAAAAATAGCATGTTAGATCAAAATATAAAACAACACTATAAAATTTGGTTCCAAAAACTTGTGAATTTCCCTTAAAAATGAAAAGGACCAATAACAAAAAGAAAATAATTATACCCATTTGTTAACTTGGTAACACAAATGCTTAAGATTAACTAAACAGTTGAGTCTCTATCACTCAATATAAATAACCAGAAAAATGTAAGAACAACATTACAGTGTACAGTATTAATTCTGCTTAAAAACATATCTGAAGTAAATATACATTTATACATTAGCATCTCTTATTTACCCATTTTATCATTATAAAGAATTGCTCATGCTTATGCCTTCTCCCTTTCTAAGAAACCAGGATATTGATTTTACTTTCTTTGGATTTATTCAACATAATTATATTAAGTTTATTTAGAGTATTTGCTACTAATTTTTTTTAGATTATTATGAATTACTAACCTTAGTATTACAATATATATATATATATATATATATATATATATATATCACAATGTATATTTAATTAATTGGACAAAACATAACTAACTGATGAGTATTTTAACTACTATGATCTTTAATATTGAATGAATAAGTAATCTTTTCTCTAGACTTAAACTTCACTTTCAAGTTTCTAGTGGTAAGTTTTCCTGTGTTCCGCCCAGCCCATGGTCAGGACAAATCTCTCTCATCAACATTCCTGCAGCTGCTTGTGAAATAATCATTCAGAGACTTATTAATATTAATTACCAATTGCATGGCCTATGGCAGGCTTGCTGCTAGCTAAGTTTTATAACTTAACTCATTTATATTAATCTATTAGCAGCCACATGGCCATGGCTTACTGACACTTTCATATCTTGCTTCTCCTGGTGGTGACTGGTTTTTCCCAGTCTCTGCCGTTCTCTTTCCTGTCTCTC
This sequence comes from Peromyscus maniculatus bairdii, assembly GCF_049852395.1. Taxonomy (NCBI): domain Eukaryota; kingdom Metazoa; phylum Chordata; class Mammalia; order Rodentia; family Cricetidae; genus Peromyscus; species Peromyscus maniculatus. The sequence continues at coordinate 21,978,332 of NC_134866.1, read as the reverse complement.
TCCTTGGATTTCCGGCCTTCCTCTAAGCTGCCTTGTCATAGGCCAAAGCAGCTTATTTAATATCCAATGGGAACAACAATTACTGATAGTATACAGAAAGACACTCCCCCACTTTCCCTTTTCTATCTAATAAAAAGTGAATGTTTTAGCTTTAATATAGTAAAATTATATATAGTAAACAGTTATGAAGCAAGAATTACAGTTATAATACCTGGTCTATTTGTGTTTGGCAAAATTAAAGATAATATTCTATCTATCCTATATTTTTGGGTCTAAAATTTCATATCTATTTGTCTTTTATCATAACCAACAAAACTTATAATTATAACTATCTAGTTTTCAAGTATATCCAAGACTCCAGAAGGATATAATATTACCTAAGTAAACAGGAAGTGCTTCTAAGCAATTTCCAAAATTCTGCAAATGACAGAGATAGCTGGCTGCCTAAACAGTCACTCAAAGTTCCTCTGCAACATTGGCACATCCATCTTCAGCCTTTAGGTCTAGAGTTTCTCAGTTGCTTTTCCCTGTGTCCTGCAGAACATCAGGCAGTCTCCTCTGAAAAGCAGAAACCTGAAGGATCATCTTGCCTTGTTTTGGCAAATTTAGTGCTCATTTTTCTATGGGTCCTGCATGTCCAGTCAATACATCATTTTGTCAATCAGTTCAGGCAAGAGCAGTTTTTTGTCCAGCAAGCCATTTTGTGCCAAGAAGAAGATAAACTCCATATGGAGTGTCTTCGATGCCCATCTTCCTCTTTGAAGTAAATTGATGCTGCCAGGAACAGATATATCTCATTGTCCAGAAAGTCTTAAGTTCCAACATTTTAAATGCCATATTCTGTAGGTCACTGAAGTGTTTGAAGATTATATACCTACTTGAATATATCTAAAAAACTTAACTAACATGACTGTAAGTTTGATTATCCTAGATAACTACTAATCTGTATTTCTTATTATATATTACAATTTTAAGTTAGCTGCATAAACATAATACTTCAAACAAGAGTAGAAATATACATACAGTGTAACAAAATTAATTTTAAATTTGTAAATAAACTTAAATCCATAGCAATGTAAAACATTTCAAAGATGTTGCTCTTTAAACGTAGATTTAATAATCTATCCTTTTATCCTATCATATCTATATCTATAATCAACCCCCTTTAAATAAAAATAAACATTTATAGATGGTATTTAGGAAATTTGGTTGTAGTGTTCTCATACTACTTCCTGCTAGTTGGGGGTACTGGCAATCTTATAGAGATCCTGAGAAAATTAAGAATTATAGTTAAATCTTGACTGTGGAAATTTGTGAGGATGGATCATCTCAGCCAGTTGCTTTGAAACTTATTTTGGATGTTGAATCATCTGGGTCATGATGTCATCCTAGAACTTTTAGGGGGTCTTGGCTGATCAAACCATATTATCCTAGAAGCAATGTACAGGTTCTCATGTTCTGGCGGAAAGAAAAGCAGAACCATTTTTCCAATGCGATGTATCCTTAGAAACAAATTTTGAAGTCAAGATACCTTTAAAATATATTTATTGGTTTAACTCATTAGCCTTTACAATCAAGTGTCTTTCTGCAAAGACAATATACTCCAGACTCTCCGTGTGATTTCCACCTTTATGTGACTTAACTTTTATATTACTTTTATTGTCTCTTTAAAGGGTTTATTTTTTAAAACTATCTATTTCTTTATATAACTGCATATACTCATTTTCCTCTTGCTTCCAGGCCTATGTACCTGTTTACATACATTGTAACCTTTTGGAGTTTTATATCATCTGAATCTGCCTTATTGGGAATCTATAATCCTTTTCTGCTCAGGATAGATTTTAAACTGTTAAACTGTATGGCCAGGAGGAAAGCTGCAGTCCTGGGTGCTGATTCCTCCCTTCCTCTAAGCTATCTTGCCGTAGGCCAAAGCAGCTTATTTATTAACCAAAGGAAACAACGTATATTCATAGCATACAGAAAGACATCCCCAAGCAACCATGATCTTTAAAATTGAATTAATAAGTAATCTTTCCTCTAGACTTAAACTTCCCTTTCAAGCTTATAGTGTTCCAAAATTTTATTGTATCAATTATTTTTCCCAAGTTATAATATTACATTCTCTTAAACCTTTTGTTTTCCACATACCTCCCCTCCTACAAGAAGGAGTACATTGTAATGTTATCTATGGGCTCACATTTATATAAGCACTGTTGTGATCAACCTGATAGACTCAGTCCAGGCAGGTCCAGTCCCCTCCTCCGAGATTGAGCCAAGCGTCCCTGCATAAGTCCTAGGTTTCAAACAGCTAACTCATTCAATGAGCCCAGTACCTGGTACCACTGCCTAGATGCCTCCCAAACAGATCAAGCCAATCAACTGTCTCACCTATTCAGAGGGCCTGATCCAGTTGGGGGCCCCTCAGCCTTTGGTTCATAGTTCATGTGTTTCCATTCTTTTGGCTATTTGTCCCTGTGCTTTATCCAACCTTAGTTTCAACAATTCTCGCTCATATAAACCCTCCTCTTTCTCGATAATTAGACTCCCGGGGCTCCACCCCAGGCCTAGCCATGGATCTCTGCATCCAGATTTCTCAGTACTTGGATGGGGTTTCTGGCCCAACTATTAGGGTGTTTGGCCATCCCATCACCTGAGTAGGTCAGTCCCGGCTGTCTCTCGGCCATTGACAGCAGTCTTTTGTGGGGGTATCTTTGTGGATTTCTGTGGGCCTCTTTAGCACTTCGTTTCTTCCTTTTCTCGTGTGGTCTTCATTTACCATGGTCTCCTATTCCTTGTTCTCCCTCTCTGTTCTTGATCCAGCTGGGATCTCCCGCTCTCTTTCCCTCAACCCTCGCCCTTCATTGCTCTCACTCATGTCCAGGTTATTTATGTAGATCTCAGCCATTTCTCCATCATTGGGCGATCTTCGTGTCTTTCGTGCGGTCCTGTTTTCCAGGGAGCCTCACTGGTGATGTGAGTAGCAGTCCAGTCATCCTTGTTCCACATCTAGTAAAAAAAAGTAAAAAAAGAAAATAAAATTAGATAATGTTCCTTTTGAATTATATATTCTCAAAACATAACACATTCTCAAATACATTATATATATATACTAATGATCCTATTTTCTAAATGGGAAACAAACTTACTAGGTGTAAATGATTACTTGATAATTTTCTTTAATTTTTAAGTTTATTCTTCTCTCATCTTTTACATCCCAACTGCAGTTTCCCCTTTCTCCTCTTCTTGTAGTCCTTTCCCTCGATCTTCCCTCTCCCAACATTTACTCTTTTTATTTCTTCCAGAAAAGAGCAGGTCTCCCAGGGATATCAACCAAATAAGGCAAATCAAGTTGCAATAAGACTAGGTCTATCATCTCATATCAAGGCTCGACAAGGCAAACCAGTAGGTGGAAAAGGGTTTCAAAAGCATGCAAAGGAGTCGGACATAGCCCCAACTTCCATTGTTAGGAGGAGTCTTATAAGAACACCAAGCTACACCACCATAACAAATAGGCAGAAGACTTAGGTCAGACACGTGGAGGCTCCTTGGTTGTCGCTTCAATATCTGAGATCCCCTATGAGCCCTGGTTAGTTGATTCTGTGAGCAGTATTTTTTTTTTTTGGTGTCCTTGACCCCACTGGCTTCTACAGTCCTTCCTCCTCATCATCTATAGAAATCCCAGAGCTCTGTGTAATGTTTAGTTTTTCTGTTCAGAAAGTTTTCTCCTATGCCCATGTATTCAAGGCTATTCCCCACTTTCTACTTATTACGTTCAGTGTATATGGGTTTATGTTGAAGTCTTTGATACATTTGGATTTCAGTTTTGTGTAAGGTGATAGATGTGAATCGAATTGCATTATTCTGTAAACATCCAGTTAGTTCAATTAACTTTGTTGAAAGATATTTTGTTTCTTCGGTATAATTCTGAATTCTTTATCAAAAATCAGGTTACATAGGTATGTAGAGCTACATCTGGGTCTTTGATTTGTGACAATTAATCAATCTGTTTCATGCCAATGCCATATTGTTTTTATTACCATAGCTCTATAGTAGAGCTTGAAATCAGGGATGGTAATAATGCCAGAAGTTCTTTTATTGTACATGATTGTTTTAGCTATATTGGAATGTTATAACATGATAAAATCTGTCAATGCAATCCACCATATAAAGTAACAGAAGGAAAAAAAACACACATGATATTCTCATTAGATGCTGAAAAAGCTTTTGGCATGGTCCAATTCCCCTTGATGATAATGGTCTTGGACAGATGGGGGAGGTAAAAAAACATGCCTGAAAAAGGTAAAGACTAATTGCAGCAAAGCCAGTAGCTTCCAACAAATACAATGGAAAGAAACTCAAAGCAGTTCAGTTAGGATCAGGAACAGGACAGGGCTATCCATTCTCTCCATATCTATTCATGGTACTTGAAGTTCTAGCTAAAGCAAATAAGACAACCGGGGATGCAGAATGGAAAGGAAGAAGTCAAAGTGTCACTATTTAGCAGATGGAATGATGGTAGACATAGGTTACCCCAAAATTGCTTTCAGGGAACTCCACCAACAAATAGACACCTTACTTGAGGTGGCTGGACACAAGATGGGGTGAAAAAAAGAATCAATAGCCATCATATATACAAATGACAAGCTGGCCTAGAGAAAGATCGGGGAAACAGCACCCTTCACAATAGACACAAATAATTCAAAATGTCTTGGAGTAATTCTGGCCAAGCAAGTGAAAGACCCATAAGACAGGAACTTCAAGCCTTTGAAGAAGGAGGATGAGGAGGATATTAGAGAATGGAGGGATCTCCTATGCTCATGGATCTGTGGGACTGACATGATGGCCATTTTACCAAGGGCAGTCTTTAGATTCAATACAATCCCCATCAAAATTCTAACACAGTTCTTTACAGAACTTTGAAGGAACAATATTCAGCTTCACATGGAGGGAAGGATATATTATTTTAATTCAGATTAATGCCTGCCATTAATGTTTAAAGAATATGACACATAATAAATTTTCATCTTTTTTCCAAGTTAGACATATATCCTTTACTTATATGGTTTGCATATTATTTTCTCTATTTTTGTGGCACTCTGTAATCCTATCTTCCGCTAAAGCAATCTGCTAATTTCCAAGAATTCAATATATTGTCTTAGTTTCCACAGAGCCTAAAATCTATTTGAGAATAAGAAATAAAGAATGTTTTACCTCTTCATCTTAAAATTCAATATTTTCCTTGTTAAAAGCAATAAATTTATTTCATAAACAATGACATAATTATATAATAAAGTAACAAGAACAAATTAATAAAGCTAGATTATGCTCAAGAATCTATGTAATCATTAGATCAGAAACACAGATCATTGAGAGTAGTGAAAAGAAAATGAACCTCCAATTTGGTTAGTGATTGGGAAAATATTGAAGGTGATGTAGCTGATTCAAAGATGAGTTTTGGTACAAAATTTATGCATGGGTCAACTCCTTTTCTCGAGACTACATACTGAAGTTATCAGATTTACTTGCTGATATTAACTAAATACCTGGCATTTTCACACAAATCCATGTAATCTCATTCTTGCATAGAATAAAACCATCAATAAATTTAAGAATAAAAGGGAACAAGTTTGAGGTCTCATGTAAAGTGTCATTATACATGATTATAAGATATTATGTAGAAAGAAATGAAACTTCTCAAGATAATCTCACCAATGTTTTCTAGATGGAATTCTGAAATAAAAAAAATCTATCATGAAGGTCAAATCAGTATGTAGAAGTTCTTAGAGATTTAAATAATTATATCCAGCAGAGCCAAAATCCCAATATATACACATACCTACCTACATATACATATAATGTTTATGTGAGATGTATGTTTCAACAGGTTTGTTGGTTATACAAATCAAGCAGTGAACTCTGTATAACTCAATCCCAGCATGCATACTTAGCATTTACGAAGCCCTGTATTCAGTCTCTAATGTCATTCCCAAACCACGATTAGTTTAACTTAAGGAAAGTGACCAATGTGTCTCATAAAATGTGATGGAAATCTTTCCATTCACAAAATGTATCCAATATTCACATTTGGAAAGTGAAAGACATGAACAAAACTCATAAAACAAACCAATAGACATGCCTACTCTTACTAACTTCAAAGCAGAGGAAAGAAAGATAGTTGACTTTCTAATTTTCAGTGAAATAAGCAGACTCACCATCAAAAGATGTCTTAGTCACTGTTGTATTGGTGAAACTATTAAGGCCACTCCACGTAGTTAAAAGGGAGGTTTATTAGTGCTGTAACTTACAAATGAAGGGGTAGGTAGGTTGCAGGGTCTGGGGAAGGTGTGTCACAGTCTGGCAGTGTTCTCTGGAGAACTCTGCTTGGTCTACCTCCACTGCCCAGGGTCCAGGCACAGAGAAGCGGGCATCTGCATCTCGGGTCTTCAGGGCCCTTTCTTGGCCCTGCCTTGTAGGCATGACAGTTACCGAAGCCTCAATGGGGGTTGAAGCTTCCAGATCAAAGCTGGAATGGCTACCCACTACACTGTTGCATTGCTGTGAAGAGACTCCATTACCAAGTCAACTCATATAAAAATAAACATTTAATGTTCAGCTTGTTTACAGTTTCAGAGGCTTAATCCATAATCAGCATGTTAGGGAGCATGGCTAGCAAGATGGCTCTGGAGCAATAGCTGACAGCTACATCTTGCTCCTCAGGCAGAGAAGAGAGAGATTCTGGGACTGGCTTGAGATTTTGAAACCTCAAGGCTCACCTCTAGTGACACAATTCCTTCAAAAATGTCACACCCACTCCAGCACGGTCACTTCTCCTAATCCTTCTTTTCCTGTCAGTTACATTCCCTGTTGATTATTCAAATACATGGGCCAATGGGAGCCACTCTTACACAAACCATCAAATACATGGGCCAATGGGAGCCACTCTTACACAAACCATCAAATACATGGGCCAATGGGAGCCACTCTTACACAAACCATCAAATACATGGGCCTATAGGGGACACTCTTACACAAACCACCACAGCAGGGCATTAGGCTCAACAATGCCCAGAAGGGTCTCCTCTGCACAAACTGGAAAGAGGATTCCAAGCAATTCTTTACTTAGGCATCCAAACTAAAGAATATAAATGTGTAAGCAAGTAGATAATTAAAAGTTACACCAAATATGTACAGAATGTACAGAGAGCAAAGGCCTGAATATTAGAAATATTTTCTGAGACTTCCATAATTCACCGCCAAGCACAGGATATGAATTCATCACTTTTCTCTCCAGTGAGGACTGTACTCTTCCATTTTGGTAATACCCCTGAGATTTTCCATCAGATTACCTACAGGTCACATGTCCTCTGAGATAATCTGTGGTAAAATAACCATGGTACATGGATTCCTGATGATCAGATGCTCAGTTCTTTCTCCTTAATAACCCAGTACAGACTTACATTTTTTTTATGCAAGACACTTAAGGAAACCCCTAGGTCTATGGGATCTATATCATGTATGGTAACCATCAACCAAGACAGTGATAGTACTGACCCATGCTTAAATGATGGTTGTCGTTAGACATCCTTTTGCCAGGAGCTGTCTTCTCAGTCAAGGCTGATAACTTCTGTTTCTATTCCCACTCTGACTCTGGCCTCTGTTTGTGGACAAGCTTAAGTTGTGGAGTGGCTGGTACAGTTCTCAAGGCTGGGGTGAACTTGTTAATTGCACAATGCACTTTCAGCAAAGTATAGAGAGGAGAGTCCGTTGCCTCTGCAGCCAGACGAGTGGGGCTTTTTGACAATGTGGTCCCTATCGTGATGGAAGACATGTTCAAAGCCGAATAACTTATTCCTTTCTTGAAACAGAGGATTTACCATTTTCATGATATCATACTTATTCAGGACAGAGGAAAACTTCCTTCCTTACTCACATTTCTTTTCTTTGTATTGCTTGTCTGTGTTTAAAAAAAAAAAAGGGAGTTTATCCTAAATTTTCTATTCTAAATTTCCATGAAATAATGGAAAAACATACATGGAATTGTAAAAAACAATACCTACAAAGTAAGAACACTGTTCCTAGGAAGGATATCCTAAATAAATGATGGCACAATACATCTTTCAGTGAGAAGCAGTAACTGAGAAAACCTAGTACTCCTACATCAGCTCTACATTAAAGAATTGCAGTTTGTGAATTTGTCATAGTAAGATACCAACTTAAGCCTTCTTTCCTGAAACTCACTGGAATTAGAGTAGTAACCACTCCTAAAATATAAAAGAAGGGGAAATCAAAAACATCAGAAACTAAAATATAGGTGAGAGGACAGCAAGCTTCCAAAACAGATATAGGCAACTAAAATCACATCTTTGATTTCACCCTTAGTCTAAAGAAATCACCAACATTATGATGACACCAGGTGAAAGTTCCATTATACTACAGCTAAAAGCTACTACCCTCCACAGACCTAGCAGAAGTAATAACCCAAGAAACACATCATCACTTGTTCCTTTTGATCAGTGAAATTTTTTAGTGGTCATCATCTGTTGCAAGATATAAGAATTGATATTTCAGTTGACTTTAGGAATTAGGTTGATTTAGCATGGTTTAACTTATAGGCTGTTCTCCAAAATCAATGACTTCCCTGGGGGACTTACTTAAATTTTCCTGCACTAGGCAGTTTTTCTTGTTGAGTAGGCATTGAGTTGACTTGGAGAAATGTTGATTACCATCCAAGTATCTGTGTTACTATTACATCCTTAAGGATATTGTTATGATGGAGCATTGCTTTATTTCATAAACATCATATCTGGGTAGAACTCTTGGTTGCTCTCCATCTTTGGAAGCTTGAATTTTTTCTATTGGTACCATGAAAACTAGCATTCAGCGAAGAAGCCAACAGATCAAATCTGGCTGGGTTGGATCCTCTGTGTCCTCAAAGTACAAGGTGTTTTCAACTAAGAGACGTACCTTCAGCTTCTCGGAGGCACAGTACACAGTCCCATCTAATGTATCTATGACACAATTCTTGTATCTATATAGGTCAGGGGTAAGAGTGGAAGGGGTGCCTGAAGATTATAAAGACATGACGAATATGAAGTTTGCTGTGAGATTTCAGCTCTAAGGTGTGTCTGAGAAACTACATCCATGAAATTCAACAACATTGATGGCTAAATAGAAGCTTAAACAGGGTGATTCCAAAAGACATGCTAACATGAAAGAGGCAGGATTTTCCTGGGCTTCAACAGGGAAAGTTGAAAAAGGATAAGGAAGGGTAAAAATGTTGTAAAACAGTACGCATGTGTAAAATTCATTAAAAAAATACTTATTAGCACAGACAGATTAGCATACAATTTAGGTTATGAAACTAATCATTACTGTTTATATACAGATGGAACATGGACAAATGATGTAATTTGAGAGGAGAAATGGGAAAGTAGAGGGTTCTGAACAACTCTCCTGCTTATTAGAAAGAAAGATTAATTTATACTACAACCACATAATGACGTTAGTGAACTCTCTGTCAAGGCTTCGAAAGTCATCAGAAGAGGAATAAATAACATTTAATCACAGACTTTAGAACTTTAATAATTTGTCAATATTATGCTGCATTGTATTTATGGAAAGAAACAAGAAGGGACAGACTAATTTTACTGTATTATGACAACACTGTTATGAAAGTAATTTTATGAAGGAAAACTGCTTCTTATATTTAATATTCTGAAATAAATCACCTGATAAATTAAAATATCCCAAATACAAATGTAGCTTATGTGTTTTTAATTATTTGAATCTAAATTGTTCAGAATGGCAACATTTTATCCATAAGTATGTGTGTGTAAAAGAAAATTTGTGAAATTTTTATTCTCAATAACATTATATCCAGAAGAATTTACTCATCTTTTACATTTAGTAGTACACAGAATATTAATTTTGCACTGGAAAAGTACAAACAAATATGAGTTACAATTTTTATTTGGGATGATCCTAGCACCTTCTAGGTCACTTTTCATCCAAAAATTCCATGAGATTAAATGAAATGGTATTTCTAGTTACTTGTTTAAAGCTATCTTTAAAAAAATGTTTTATGATGTGATTTATATGCAATGAGGATTATAGTGAATTCTAGAAAATAATTCCATTATTTTAAATATAACAAAATAATTTTGGTTGGCTTTTTTTTTACTATTTGTTTCATATTCTTTATTTCATTTAGAAATTTCAGTCTGTTTTTAATACAGTATTTTGACAGGGTTTCTGTGTTATAGTACACCAAAGGATGATTACTTTTCAAACAAAAACTAACCTAACAATTTAATGACATTTCTTCATATCTACCTGGATGCGGCCCCCCTAGTTATTATATTCTACGAGACATCGGATAAGGAAAGCAGGACATATTTTAAATGAACTACTGGTCTAAATAAATGGCTATGTGTCCTCTTGGATTCTAGGGTCACCATGACAACCAGTAAAGAGGGGGAGTTGCTTAGCAACTGGTAACATTAATGAAGAGATTACCAAACTGTATTTAAAAAAAAAATTTTGGAAGGACTTCAGGAATTGGCATACATTTATACTAGGACTTATTTATGGAATGCACTGAAAAATTATTCACAAGACCAGAAAATAGAATGCTTCATATGTTAAAAATGCCAGTTGAATACATTAGCTGGTATTTGATAAATTTTAGAAATAAAATATTTACTGAAAATATGAAAATATACTAAACCATTACTTATTTCTTATAATTTGACAAAAATCTATCTCTATGATAAAATCTATTATGCTATGTTTTGTCATTTTAAGTGGGTCAGGCATTTGTCTGGCTGAATGAATCACAATTTCTAACATAGATGATAATAGTCACCTTTAATTTCAGGTTTGTCTCTCAACCTGAGAATCACAAAATAGTCATACCATCTCCCTTCATTTATGATCACTATAAAAGTCTTTCCTTACTGAAATAAATTTTCATTAGCAATTCCTTCTTTACATAATTTAATCTTTGACAAATGGTCCATGCTTGATTTCTTAGGATTTCAATTGTGTAATACCCAAGTGGATCTCAAAGATAGGTAAAAAACAATTTTAATATCATTATGTTTTTAAGTTTTAATGGATGATCCAAGTCAAATTTGACGCATTAATGTTCATGTTAGCTTTATTATTTCAAGTATTATTTCAGGTCCTCCCATGCATTAACACATTGTTTTTTAGTGGGATGATCAAATGATGATCATTTTCATATCATAAGCATTTCTCAATAATGTAGATGTATATCATGTTATGTATATATGTATAATACTTTAATGACTATGGCAGGGGATAAGTACATAAGGATAATAATTTCAGAACATATCTCAAAATCATAATCCTCAATTTAAGATGAATCAATTGAGACTATAAAAATTTAGTCAGCATAGATTTCTGAACACAAATATCCCTTTTAGTTCTGCTCTCTTAACCAGAACTAAATAAATCTAATCTTCATGACAACTTAAGTTATGAAATCACTAAGTCCCCTAGTTACTCATCATTTAAAGTTGTTAAGTATTGACATATACTGAACAAATAGCTTCTTGTGATAACGAAAGAACTTAATATTCTTAATGCTTTCCTTAAAAATGGCACGTTAAATGATGCATTTCTTTGTAGTTCTTTGCATATGTTGACATAAATTGTTTGTGTTTGTTATTTTTAGTGTTCATGTTATCCATGACAATAAGATGATTATCTCAGATTTAAGTTCAGGTTGATTTACTCTAAAACTATTTCTTTTATAAAACTAAGTCAAGGGCTTCTCATGTCAGTTCCCATAGGGAACAGGAAATTCTATCTTTGAAACTATTTTACACTTTTATTAGTTTAAGGTTTTTTCATTAAGCATTAGGAATGGAAACCTGAAACAAATAAAAGACTAACCCAAACTTAAAGTCTATTGAATATTGTGAGAGGTAAAGCATTTTATATCAAATAGAGTTACATTTTACAATGTATACATGTATCAAAGTATTTTATGTTACAAATATATACATTTTTTACTTTAAAATCATTTTAAAAGCATTAAAACCATAGTATTTTGCAGCATGTTCATTCCTGGCTTTTCTGTGTTAGTTCTTCTTTCTAAGTCTCACACACTGAAATCCATTTATTGACTGGATTGATTCCAATCTAAAGACCATCAAAAATTTTCTTCTAAGGCCATTTGATTTTTTTTTAAATTTTTTTAAAATTTATTTTGCAATACTATTCAGTTCTACATAATAGCCACAGATTCCCTTGTTCTCTCCCTTCCTGCCCCCGTCCCCTTCCCCCCAGCACATCCCCCATTCCCACCTCCTCCAGATCAAGGTCTCCCCCGAGGACTGGGATCGACCTGATAGACTCAGTCCAGGCAGGTCCAATCCCCTCCTCCCAGATTGAGTCAAGTGTCCTTGCATAAGTCCCAGGTTTCAAACAGCTAAGTCATGCAATGAGCCCAGGACCCGGTACCACTGCCTAGATGCCTCCCAAACAGATCAAGCCAATCGACTGTCTCACCTATTCAGAGGGCCTGATCCAGTTGGGGGCCCCTCAGCCTTTGGTTCATAGTTCATGTGTTTCCATTCATTTTATTTTTTAGAACAAAACATGAGACTGACATTATTGGGATTCCTTCTTTCTTTCTCCCTCCCTCCCTCACTTCCTTTCTTTTCTCCCTCCCTCCCTTTTCCCCTTCATTCCTTTCTACTGTTTTCATGTTTCCTCCTCATCTTCTTTCCAATTTCTTCCTTTTTTTTCCTCACCTTTCTCATCCCCACGCCCCCTGCTTTTTAAAATTATTTTCCTTGAATTCATAATGGTTAATTGAGACTGTTCTTTTTACCAGGGCAACACATTTTGATTTCTGGAATCACAGAAATGACTTCGGTCCTTAGCAGATCATTCCTGTTTTAAGCTTTACTAGAACTATGACATCATTTTTGCCATTTACAAATTGTAGACAATTAAGACACGAAATGCCAGGCAGTGGTGGCACATGCCTTTAATCCCAGCACTCAGGAGGCAGAGCCAGGAGGATCTCTGTGGGTTCAAGGCCAGCCTTGTCTACAGAGTGAGTTCCAGGAAAGGCGCAAAGCTACACAGAGAAACCCTGTCTTGAAAATAATAATAATAGTAATAATAATAATAATAATAATAATAATAATAAGAAGAAGAAGAAGAAGAAGAAGAAGAAGACAAGAAACATAAGTTTAGAATGTCACTTATTTGGAAAACTGTCCTATTTAATATTCTATTCCTTTGATGAGACAACACAACCAAGGCAAATATTATAAAAAGAAAGCATTTAATTTGGAGCTTGCTTAGAATTTCAGAGAACTGATCCATTATCATCATGGCAGGAAGCATGGTGGCATGCAGGCAGAGAAGAGGCTGAGAGTTTACATTCTAATCCATAGACAGTTAGTCAGGCAAGTGGGGCGGGGGCGGGGTATGCTTCAAAAACCACCATTAGTGACTAACAAGGCTCCATCTGATCCAACAAGGCCACAGAGCTGAATCCTTCCAAACAGTTCCACTACCTGGTGACCAACTGTTCAAGTATATGAGCCTATGGATTCCATTCTCATTCAAATTACCTAAATACCCATAGCTATGATGTCAGAAAATATTATTTAAATACTAATTTAACATGTGGGGCAAATTTGAGTATTTCTAATATATGCTAAAATAAACAAGGTGATAAGAAAATATTAGCATAATTGATACTTCTGGGATGTATGTCTAGAAATAAATGACATGTAAGTGAGTCTTTTCTTGCTTTATTGTGTTTATTTTGTTTTAAATATTCAAATTTTATGATTTCAAAAATGTTAAAAATATTCCAATTAATTTGCTTTTAATCTCTACTCCACAAGTATTGTTGAAAACTATAACATGGATTTCTCAATTTCATCTTTTTGATGGGATATACAAATGTACTGTTTAACAAAAATCAATATGTAATTATTTCAGTGTTAACAAATACAGTGAAGACATTCTTCTATTAATTCTAGCTTCTCACATAACACATTGATTCCGTGTTTAAAAGAAAATGATGGTAACTTTTTCTCTTTTATTTTAAATAATTCTCATATTTTATTGCCATATTCATCAAAGTTGTCATATATATATCACTGAAAGTGACTTGAACCCTACATGTATAAGTACTGATTTTTAGTTTTCTGGAAATTCTTCATTATTCTCTTAGAAACTGAAGTTCATTATCAGTCTGGAGAAAGCAAGTTTTGAATTAAAAAATTGTGAGTAATAACAACAACAAAAAAAACCTCACTGCTGGAATTAAGAAAAAGAAAAGGCTATTATTTTATTCTATGAGAATAACGAAAAATGAGGAGAGGAGAAAGAGGAAAAGGGGAAGTAGAGGAGTTGTGGGAGGATGAGAGCTGTTGGAAGTATCAGTTCATCTGTTCACATCTGAATCCAGAAAACAGGGGAAGAAAAGCAATCCAGTTGTCCAAGGACCTCTCTAATACGTGAAAATTGTGTGCAATTTCATGATTGTAACTATTCCTCTGGGTCACAACTTCATCTTGGTGTGCATATCTCATCTGTTTCAAAACTAGTGGGATTCATTCAGAAACTTTAAAAATTTTTATTTGAATATAATTCAGTCTAATAAAATATTTTCCATGCAAACTATGATTAATATATTCATTTGCATTGGAAGAAATCTGTAATGTATTATTTGTCTGCCACAGTCATTCAACATTTTTCTTATTTTTTTATTGCTCTCTCCTGCTCTCATTTTACAAACACACACACACACACACACACACACTCACGTTTTTTCATTCTTCTCAGCAAGGTATATGTATTTTTTAAGTACATTTTCTCGGTTAATAAATATTTTATTTCAATATTTGTCATATTTTTACTCCTTGTTAATGAAAATTTAACCAAATCCATTATCATCAAAAAGAAAATAGCAAACAAACAAACAAATAAGGATATATTACTGTTCATATATTTATTCATAATGTCATTGATTCAACTTTGTTAAAATGGTTAAGTTTGTCTCCTAACTTTTCTGTAATTAATGAATAATATACAGCATCTTAGTTGCTATTGGAGTGAAAGTAAAATCTAAACCAATTTATCCTACAAGATCTCAAGGTATAATATTCATGAACATCTTTCAGTACTGGTTTTATTACTGTTGTAAAATTACTAGCCAGAAATTCAAGTGGAGAAATGATGACCTCAAGAATAAGATATCCCAGGGAGAGAATTAATGTCAAGATAATTACATGGTTCACAGTCAAGGCTGTATGGTTATTAGCAGCGCCAGAGAAGCTAATTAAATAAGTCAAAAGTGTGTTTAAGCCAGTTAAGTCAGAGGGATTCTATGGCTTCTGAACAAATAGGTAACACCTGAGAGCTGAGGCTGTACTCATTAATCCAAGGAACTGAAAATTATATCACACTGACTAAACCCACATGTAGTAAAAATGCCAGTTTAGTCTCTTTTAAGTGAGATCTGAGCAAATACTATGTTATTACTAAGTATATTTCACTATGACATATGGACAAGATTTTCATTTCATTATTCTGTAAGGATTATTTTTGCAAATTATTTAATTTTTGGAAATTTCTTATTCTGATTTATCAATATGTTTAATTTGTTTTTTAAAATACCCAAATTCACACTTCTTTTAAAGCATAGACAAAAATATTATATGAATCCACTAAAAAAAAAAATGAAGAGTAGAAGATGCAGCCAGAAGGTGAGCAGATTTAAGAAAAAACTGAACGAAAATTTACTCACTGATAACACAAATTAGTGCAGCCATGCTTAAATTAAAAAAAAAAATCCTGGTATTCCATTTAAAAATTAAAATTCTATTATTTTACCAATGTGACACAATAATACGTTGTTTCAAAACTCAGGGTCTATACTGCACAAGTTGCAAAACTGAAATACAGACCACACCAGTAAGCTAGTTTCATGCTTGGATTTTATTTTATTTTTTAATACTTAAAATTTTAGGCCCAGCGGTGGTGGCGCATGCCTTTAATCCCAGCACTTGGGAGGCAGAGCCAGGCAGATCTCTGTGAGTTCGAGGCCAGTCTGGGCTACCAAGTGAGTTCCAGGAAAGGCGCAAGCTACACAGAGAAACCCTGTCTCGAAAAACAAAACAAACAAACAAACAAACAAAAAAACAAAAGAAAACAAAAACAAAAAAACTTAAAATTTTGAGGACATATTGTGTAGGCTTAAAATTTTCTATTAATTTCAAAACATGGACCACATTTCTTTCTCACACTTATTCCAACAAGCCCTTATTTCCAAATCTTTCCCAAACAGTTCCACCAACTGGGGACTAAACATTCAAACATAAGAACCTATGGGATCCATTCTCTTTCAAGCTACCAAAATATGTATGTGCACCATGAGCATGTAGTGCCAGCTGAGGTCAGAAGAGGGCACTGGATCACCTGGAACTGGAGTTACCTTAATCTTGTGGATGCTGGGTATGAACCAAAATTTTTTCAAGAGAGGTAAGTGTTTCTAAACTCTTAACCATCTTTCTAACCCCAACACAAATACAACCTTAATTTTTACATTCACTCTGTGAGGAAATTTCACATTCATCTCACAGATGATGGAAGTACAGAAAAGGGAATGATTTACATAGTGTTATACAATTGCAAGTAGCTAGTGCCCAACATCATCCTAGAAAGTTCCAGTAGCCACTCATGCTGACCACCATACAGTGACAATTCTGTTTTACATTAGCTTGTACAAACACCTTGCTTGAGCCTGGGAACTGGACTTTCTCATATACACAGTGTAGTGAGTACACTGGGTTTCACTAACACATGCAAAGTTATTGACTTTCAGGGAGATTCTCTAGAAACCATTGTCCATTTCTACCTTGTGGGTGCAAGACAAATTGGGTATAAGTTATTGTTATGGGAATATATAGAATTTATGACAGGTAGTAAAAGACCCCATTTATTCTTTGGCAGTGGCACCAAATAGGCTGAAGGCAGAGCCATTTCCCATTGGCTGTTCAGCCCCACTGTCTCGTCTGTTGTTTTAAAATGAAGTGCTTTGAACAGATAGACTTCATATTTTCATGAAAAAAGTTAAACATGATAAATTAATTAAGCTAAAAGTTTTAGTTTTATACCACATAACTTCAGTACCTTGCACCAAAATTTGTATAAGTGAATACTAATGATTAATTAGAAAGAAAAATTGTTTTCAAGGGTATTTTAAGTAATCATTTTGAAAGTGATTAAATTCAAATTTCAACACTTTAATATTCAAAGTCAAAAAAGTTCAGAAATAATTATTGATATTAAACATTATAAGCAGTTCAAGTAGAATATGGGAAATGTATTTTTAAGAGATGTTGATATGATATATTCCAAAGGAAAATAATAATGTATCTGATAAAGAAATAGAACAGAGTAAGATAAATAGAATTTCTGCCATCACTTACAGTAATGCTTTGTCATACTTTTAATTTTATTTGTGCTTGAATTTTATGCTAGAATAGATTTTCCATAAAAATAAACATAGTTTCATTTTATAAATAAAAGTAGAAATTTAGTAAAATTTTGCTGTCAGGATATATTGTCTAACATTAGAAATATTTAAATATTTATACTGTATAAGCATAAATATTTGGTTGAGTTTTTCAAAACACATATTAATGAGCACTGTATCTTGAAGTCTCTTCTAGCCTCCAGGTCATAGAAAACTGAAGACAATATATTTTCAAATTTCTTTTAATCTTGTAGGATAAACTATTTGATAAATGACTTAGAATGCAGCTCATGTTTTCTTGATACCTACATCTATATAATGTGTATTTAATGATACCTAATTTTTGAAAACCTTCTAGGAATTAAAAGTACTGCAAAACACTGCACATACTTAGATACTGAAAGGAATGAATAGACTTTGCCATACTCTGTCTTAGCCAAAGCCCCTAACCTGGCAATTAATTATACCAGAAGAAACTAGAAAACACTTAAGGTTTTGAATGGCTTTGTCATTTCCCAGCCTATCAATATATGTGGACTGGGTCCAAATAGTATTTTAAAACCTCTTGAGTCATTAACATGGTAGTCAAGCTTGATAATGATTTGAATCAAAACAAATGTATTTCAATCGTAATTTTTTTGTATGTGTAAATGAATGTTAGTGACAAAATGTTGGCTCTATAATAAATGAAATAAAAAGAACATCAAAGCATGTTTGGAATAAAGATACTGTAATATTCAAAAAATTTGAGAGAAAAGTAATTTCATAAATTTTCATGGAAAGGATAATAATTAATAAACAGTATTGTTTTCCCCAAGAAAATGGAAGCAAGCTAAATTAACATAATCTGTTTCTGTATTAAATTATTTTAGTCAAAATATGTAGATGAATTTCTACGTGATCTTGTTGAATTAAAAAAAAAATGGAGCCAAATATAGGAGTAAAAGCCTTAGAGAGATCGGGGAAATAGGAAAAGCCACAGCTAACCTTACCTCACCAATTGTGCAATTTCCAAATGCGAGTTACTTTCTGTCTACCCAAGCCTTTAAATGCCTTGCTGTTCTGCCATCTCATTGGCTATCTGAGCCCACCTACTTCACTTCTTCTTCCTGCACAGCTGTCACTTTCTGTCTCTCTGTACAGACCTCCAGACCTCTATGGTTTGTACTGGGATTAAAGGCGTGTGTTACCATGCTTGGCTCCCAAGTGTAGCCTTGAAGACACAGAGATCCTGCCTGCTAAGTGATAGCATTAAAGGTGTGTGCTATATCTGACTGACTTCTTTGTTTAATTAAAATGGCTTGCTACTTCCTCTGATTCTCCAGGCAAGCTTTATTTATCAAAGCACAAATAAAATACCACCACAGAAGTGGAAAAGCAACTTCTCAATTTAAATTTCAAAAGTTACATCTAATGACTCAAAAAAAGTCTGCAATTACATATGCAAAAAGGGTAATACTGCATGTGATCTCCAATTTTCTATTGTTTATTTTGAAGTTTAGCTAAATTACTTCTTTTGCACATAGTGGTTTTGGTTTCTATTCTTTCTTCCTTTAAAATATTCCAAATCTTTTTACCTGCATTTGGCTCTGAAATTTATTAAAAAAAGGTTGGAATTAAAAAAATTCTGTGTTGCTATTTAGATGAGTTTCATAGAACCACGACAACTTTAATTTGCTTGGTTTCCACAAATTATGTTGATTACAAAAGATGTAAATAATATGTTGAGAAATGCACAGATTTTTAAAGATATTGGGGAAAAATCTTGGGAAAGATATTGGGGAAAATATGCAGGCAGAAATTAATGTTTTGTTAAATGGAATATTGAAAAACTAGTCAAGCTTGATAATCAATGTTTTGAATCAAAACATTGTTCTAACAAGTTCAACTGTTCCAAGAAATGCAAATATATGGATGGGCAATATAGAATAACTTAGTAATTAGTAATTTGAGAATTGGTCTAATTATCCATTTCTTCTTTGAAAACATGGTGTAATTGCATAATAGTAAATGAAATAGTTTTAAATGTAATAGATTCTTTCATGTTAGCATTTATTTATGCATTAATTTCATCTAAGGCTGGTTATAGACATAATTTTTCTCCTATTTTATAACAATGTCAAAAGAATTAATATTGTTTTATGGGTGGGCTGTTATGTTTAGTAGATCTGACCTATTATCAAAAAACTTTGAGTGTTAAAATCCCATTTTAATTCAACACATAAAATAAATATATGTATTAAAATTCCCAGAAATGCACAAAAGTCACATATGCAGTTCAGCAATTCTGAACATTATAAACACTCTTACTAATATTACCATACATGATTTCAAATTATGTAACAGAGCTGTAACAGTAAAAACACAATAGTACTGACATAAAACTGATACTTTGTTCAATAGTATAGAATTGATGGCACATATCCAAACCTATGCATCTACAGTTACCAGATTGTTGAAAAATATTCCAAAAATGTACATTGGAAAAGAGACAGTGTTTAAAAAAGATAGCATGGGGAAATCCAGATATCCACATGTTGAAGAATAAAACAGAGTCCTTCTCTCTCACCTTATACACAAATCAATTCCAAATTCATCAAAAATAATAATGTTTGCCTTGAACTTAAGCATCTAGAAAAATAGTAGGGAAGAGTATAGTACAGGATATAGAATTAGGTTAGCACTTTCTAAATAGAGTCTTGCACCCAGGAAATCAGGTTTACAATAAACAAGTGGGATTTCAGGAAACTAAAACCTACCTATATTATAAGCAACCGAGTAGATATCTTATAATTTGCTAAAATAACACTATGCCATATTTATATCAGAGAGAGTACAAAATGTCTACAATATAAAAAGAAATCATCAAATCAACCACCAATAAATGAAACAACCCAGATAAAAGCTACCTAGGTAAATGAACAGTGAGTATTTAGAAGAAGAAATACCAAATAATAAATAAATAGTGTCATACAGCTATAAAGAGTATGAAATTATAATGTTTTCAGGTAAATGTATGCAACTGGACAACATTACAATGAGTTAAAATTCAGATAGACAGATAAGATACAATATATGTATCTTAGCATAGAAACATTAACTTTTTATTTTAATTAAAATGTATGTAGAACCTAATAATATAGAAAGGAAATATTGGTGGAGAAGAGGAAAAAGATTATAAAAGATAGCATATTGAATATCAGCTTTAAGAAATGGCAAGAGGGAGCCGGGCGGTGGTGGCGCACACCTTTAATCCCAGCACTCGGGATTTTATATAGTAGTTATACAACACAGGGTAATATACTCATCCCAGAATCCATAAGTTGCCAAACTTGTTGA
This sequence comes from Peromyscus maniculatus bairdii, assembly GCF_049852395.1. Classification (NCBI taxonomy): domain Eukaryota; kingdom Metazoa; phylum Chordata; class Mammalia; order Rodentia; family Cricetidae; genus Peromyscus; species Peromyscus maniculatus. Next base: position 21,957,457 of record NC_134866.1, on the reverse strand, counting down.
TGCCAGATGTGGGATAAATCCATTATTTTGAATTATTTGAAGTATTTTTTGGAGCTTTCCTAGAGACTCCAAAACAATATAATGGCATTGGTTTTGGTTTCCCACAGAATTTTAGGATAAGATGCTATTGCTAAATAGATCACGTACATTTGTCACATGACTTGAAAGTAACTTTGTTGCTATCTCCCTGCTGTCTAGCTTTCTTGGCACTAGAAAGCACATTGCGCCCTGCTGGAAGAAAAGAAGAAATCATCAACAGGATCTGTCTATCTTTATCTATCTATCTATCTATCTATCTATCTATCTATCTATCTATCTATCTATCATCTATTCATATATACATGCATTTATTTTTTTTCCTTTTATTTTTTCCATGCCTTTAGACTTTCCAGATAAGAATAAATAGGAGTAAACAGAAGTAAATATGAATTATAGTGAAATATTTGGGTAATATTGTATTGGATAACTACTGATGATCACAATCAAGGTCTCATACCATCAGAAACTTGGGGATACTAAGATATTAATAGTCTTAGATGTCATTGAGGCTGAACCTCAAATTACAATCAATGTCCAGTTAAAAAAGGAAAGAAGTGAAAGTGAAGGACTTTATTACTATTCAGAAGATTGGACTCTTAATTCTCTTTTAGTATTTGGCATGGGTATGATATCTTACAGTTACCAGAAAGCCATTAATGATATCTGTTTAAATAAAATTCCTGAAGTCCTAATCTTTACAAGTTTAAGATCTGCTAAGAGGATTTCTTATAAAGATTGAAGATATACAATTGTCCCTCCCTGTATCAGTCAATCTAAATATCCTGTCAATCACCAGACAGAACTAAATTACTGAAGAGAAGCTGATTATTCTAGGTAATTTAGAAATAGCTTAAAAACTCTCAGAACTATCTCTTGAGAGAATGGTCTCTTTGGCCATTGTTGCTTCTTGCCATTTTGAGGGTGTTATGCTCAATGATAAACTGTACCCATACCTTTCCTCTCCTAGATTCTGTGTGTTTCACCTGAATTTTTAGTGACATCACCTGAATCATGGAAGTTTGGGTAGAGTTTTGATAATAGAGGCTAATCTTTCTTGAAAATTGCCCTTCTATGGGCTGGTCCCTCAACTTTGCGAAAAAACATTTCTGTATAGATAAATACAAAAGAGGATCTGTGTAGTCTAAAGCACAAAAGGGCAAAGAAGATTTCATTGTGATCCGAGGCTTCTTTTTTTTTTTTTTTTAATTTGTTGATTTGTAAGCAATCATAAGAAAAAGAGATCATAATCCTAAGTACTGGAGAAACCTGCCTAAGGTCTCATCAAGCTCAGAATACCAAAGGACATCTTCTATAATGTATATGAAAGCCATCAAAAAACTTGAATCTTCTCATATAGGAAATCTAGGGTTGTCAATCATAAATTAATGTCTCATAGAAAGAGAATAGACAGTTAGGCTTCATGTAAAACTGGGAATGATTTTCATATATTGTCAGTGCTTCAAGGCCCTTACTTGTTGGATAGTTCCCTGTTCTGGTGCTTTTTCAGTCTTCTGAAATCCCACATCTTGCAATAATGCCTCAGCAGTGAATGGCATTTGAAAAGTAGAGTCTTAAAATATACAATAAACAATACGAATATGAGACACGCCACATTTTCACCTATAACCTAATGAAGTAAAAGACTGGAAGGAAAAAGTTTGTGGTAGTTTAATAAAGTAACTGTGGAAATATCATGTGGCAGGGACCAAGTGTTAGAAGAGCAGTTGCCTTGCCCTGGGCAGAATCTGAAACCAAATGAAAGGGAAAGATAAAATTCTGTGATGGTTTGACCATGCAGCTTACCAAAGGAGCATTGGAGGGAAACATTACTATAAAATGACCAAACACATATAAGCCACAAGTCATCATTTAAGGTCTGAGAGTAATATATATAAAATACTTTACTATAACTCTTTTACAATTTCGGTTGTTTGATGATTTACTGTTCATCATATAATGCCTGAACTATCAAATGTGGTCCCTCTTTTCTCAAGGATATTTCAATTGGGAAAAAAATTATCTTGTGATTTACTTAAACTTGATAAACAGAAATTATACTTCTAGCATTTAGTGAATTTTCTTTAAAAGTCTCATCTATAGAGGGAAAACAACATAAAATACTCAAACTGTCTGATTATGACATGACATTTGGATATTTTAAGAGAAGAAACATTAAATTGCATGCAATTAAAACAAGAAAGAAAGGATGCTTATGTGTAATTCCAATGCACATGCTATCCAGAAAATTCTCTGATTTTGGGCAAAGTAATTACTGCTACTCTTCTGAACTTTAGCTACCTGCTATTAACTCAGTAGGAAATTCTAAATTGTAACTTACCCTGAAGTCAAGGACTCACAGAAATACATGAGCTCCTCCTTCTAATACAAATAACAGACACTCCCCTCCTTCTTCCTTTAAACATAAGGGGTTGAACATGGCATGTAAATAGTAGGTATGCTTTCTAAGTGTACTTTTGGGCTCAATAGTTCACTTAGATTCATGAAAAGTTAAAAAGTGGGCAATAAATACAATGTTTTAGTTTTAATTGGTAGTTTGTACTCATACTAAATGTAGACTGAGTTAGGTACAGATAAAAAGCAAAGGCAATACATTTAAACAAAACTTTCAGGAAAGAAAGAAAACTGTTTTTGTTCAATTTAGAGTGGCACCCATTGGATAGTGATTTGTTCTCTCACTATTAACTATCCACAGTGTAATGATCAAATGCAGATATAGCAAGCTATATCAGGAGTAATTCGTTGCCACTCACAAATGGAGTTTCTACAATAATAATTACACTATGTTAAGGAACATGCAAGTCCCTTTATTTGTTTCTAAGTTGCTGACTGTGGAGACTTGGAAAACTGAATATACACAGTCAAATTATAACAAGTTTTGTGTATTCTTTTGTTTTTCAATTTTTATTAATAACATTTAGTTATTGTTGGTAATAATATAAAACATGTATATATAATGATATTAATCATATTTATCCACCTGCTATTTCCTACCTAACTCATAATATAATTCCCAGAACATTTCCCTTCACACTTCCTATTTTATATTTTTAAAAATAATCAAAATTTTTAGATTAAAACATAATAAATGACTTTACCCTTTCCCTACCCTTCCTATAACTACTTCATGTACACCCTCTGTTGCTCTAGAGGGATGGGAGGAATGAACTGGAACAAGAAAAAATGTTGTGATCTTTATTCTTCTTACTTTTCACTCATTGTCCACCTCTGTGTACAATTTTGCATTCTTGTTCCACTAATGTCAAAATTTGGAATGTATTTTTACAAGACTATGAAGCTTCCATTGTTCCCAAAGCTCAAAATGCCAACACATAGCAAATTTATTTTATAGCAAACAATTACTTGCTTTGCTGTTACATACCTAGCTGTGGTCTCCATCCATCTGTGGAGTACACTCTATTATTTGTGACTTTCTCTTTTTCTGTGACTTTAAATTCCACGATCCTGCTTCCAAGATTTAACAAGTTAACTAGGAGGTACAAATCCATGTTCCTGGATCAAGGTTCGGCTATTTGGTTCAGAATATTTGCTTTCTTATTTCATTTAAGGTGTTGTATTTTGCACCAACAATACTCTCAATTTTAGACTTCTATTACTTTCAGATTATGTGTTTAACAGTAACCAAGGGCATGAAATTTGCAACATAGGGTATCTCTTTGCATTTTAACCACATGCTTCTCTGAGTCCATCCATTTGTGTTCACATGTATGTATGTATATAACTCTATTTCTATCCTCTAAATCACCTGGCATTCAATACCATAATGACAGTGAAGAAAAAAATTTTCAAGATGTGTGCTACATTATGTCAACCTGTAAAACAGCTAACGCTAAACACATGCTCTGATATTCCTTACAATAAAGTTGTTGTTTGGACACACACACACTAACTAATGGGGTGGTTGAAGAACTGAAGGTCACTCATGAGAACTAGACAATTAGTGTCAAAAGCAGCAAAATGATTTTTAATAGATTAAACTTTGAGATGGCCGGGAAATTACACGTGTAATCATCCCTGGAAATAATCTTTTATTTAACCAGTTTATGTCACAGAGGTTCTGAAAGACCTTGTCTGGGTTTTGGCCATCAGGACCACACCCACATGGCTTCTTCATAGGTATTAGCTGCTGCAGCTGCTGCAGCTGCTGCAGAGCTACACATGCTGCATAATGCACAACCTCACTGCTGAATCGCAGGACAGACAGGCTCCCTTCATGGCTCTGGATACTGTCTCTGAACAGAGCAGTGAGAAGATCAAACACAGATTTCATGGACAAAAGGCAATCATTTGTCTTACTACTCATTTGAGTTTTGCTTTTGCCAGCTTTTCTCATTAATGATGACAGAGAACTTCTTGTAACACATAAATGGGTCCAGAATCTCCTCAAACTTACTCTTGTTGAAATTACTCATGGAGGAATTATATTCTATTAGAACTTCACCCACTCCCATTATGAAACATGCATAGATATTACTCTTGATGCTGGCATTAGTGCTCTGAGGAAAAAAAAATGCTGATTTATGCAGCTCAAAGTCTTCTAGCTCAGTCTTAATCATTCTGATAGTAATAGACTCCAACATATCATCCAGCTCATGGTACAATCCCTCTTCTTCTACTCTTTCATCTATCTCCACGTTGCAGGGTGATCTCTCTGCTCTTATACCAGGCCAAGTAATGCTGGATGCAAGACAGCAGATGATCCAGTGGTCCTAGCAGAAAGATCTGACTTCCTTGGGCAAGATATTACCTTGTCTGTCCCTCGTTGATCTACATTCATTAGTACAATGTCTGCCTTTGCCACACCTTCTGCATAATCCAGAAGAGAGAGGCACTCTGTTGAGATTATTCCTTGAAAAAAAAATGTTTATAGGAATGCCCTGTTTACAGGCCCTTTTTAGGTGACCATTACTTTACCATAATTAAAACATTTGACATTATGACTTCGTCAAACCTCTGGAAATCACTTCTTCTTTCCAAGCATTATCATGATTATGAGATTCAATATTAATTGTATCTCTGATCTAACCCACCAAGGGTGTTGTTCTTTCCTTTAACAGCCTTATTACCATTTTGCATTATCATTTTCAAAAGGCAGACACTCAATTATTATATTTCTAATTATTATTCTGAATTTGGTATCATTCTATTTACTGCTAAAGTCAATCTTTCTAAGATCAGTAAAGTTTTCTTTGGGGCCCTGTATAACTTTTTTAAAAGACTCAATTTTCTTTCCTACTTCTTCAATTATGTCCAAAGCATTCAAGGCTGCCATGTGGCATAAAGCCAGGGTGTGATCATCATATAAAGATTGTCTTTGTACATCAGCATATTTGCCCTCTCCAAGAAGTTGCTCTTGGCAAATTTCAGTACCTCTAGCCCCACTTTATCATTCAATGGTTTTAGTCTCATCTTTCCACCAGGTCCTCCATTGTAATTGATGGCTAATTTTATTAGAATTTGACCACGAGTTTAACATCTGCTACACAAATGGTGAGCCCATGCCATATGGGCCTATTGCTTTCTTGAATCTCTTCAGATCTAATATTTGCACAGGAGTCCATTCAGCTTTACACAATCTTGGGGACAGCTATGATTTGGCAGTTCCTGTACGGTTACTGGATAGATTAAGGTTGGCTATTTGAAAGATCTTAGGCTGTTTCTCTACAATGTTATAATACAGTGTTAAGATTAGTTCTCCTTTAAATTCCTCTGACTGGGTCTAAATATCTGTATGATTTATTTTAATAAGTTTTTATAAGACTCGTGTCTTGGCACTCATATCAAACAACTTGGCACTCATATAAACCAACATTTTTAGGGATAAAACAAGAATGATCAACCTGATAATGTTTATGTTTGACATTATGCCAATCCTATGTAATTTAATTAACCTCTCATTTCATTGTTTCATTTTCAAACTGTTTAACATATTATCAAACAGAGACCAAACTCCTTCCATTGTAATAGTGTTTCCCATTATTTTAATGTGGGAAAAATAACTTCTTCTGTCTTTTTTTTAAACTAATTGCCCCTGTTAAGAAATCCCAATTGACTCTCCAAATCTGCTGAAATGATGATTCAGATGACAGTGAATAAGGCAGCTACTTAATGTGGCAGCAGCCCCAGGAGGGGGTCCAGTGAAAGCCACAACTCACCAGGAGAAGAAAGAAGCAAAAGAGGCAGCTGTTTGCATGTTGGAATGCACAAAAGTGGCTAACACCCATGGCTTTTGGAGCCCCAAAGCCTATGGAGTTTGCTGCAGGTAGGCTGCAACAGAAACTTAGTTGGCAGGGTAGAGAATCGGGCCAGCAGCTTTTTCTTGAATTCGTACCCCAAAAGTTGTTGCCTGAATCCTAAATGGTCTTTTAATAAAAATAACAGGGTGAAAGCCGAAAGATCATAGAAGCAAAGCAAGTCACAGCCACAGCCACAACGTTTTACCTCACCAACTCCTCAAGTTGAAAGAGCCCAGTTCCTGTCTCCTTCCCCCTTATATTCCTTTCTCTTCCCATCCATATCACTTCCTGTCTCAACCTTTCTAGTGCTGGGGATTAAAGGTGTGTGATCCCAAGTGCTGGAATCAAAGGTGTGTGCCTTCACTGTCTGGCTCTATTTCCCTTTTAACTGGAGTAATCCCACGTAGCCCAGTGTGGCCTTGAACTCACAGAAATCCAGACAGATCTCTACCTCTAAGATTAAAGGGGTGTGTTACCACTGCCTGAACTCAATGGCTAACACTGTGGCTAGCTCTGTCCTCTGATCTTCAGGCAAGCTTTTTGGTGATATTTTATTTATGCTGAAATGTGATATTTTATTTGTGTGTTAATAAACAAAGCTTGCCTGGAGATCAGGGAGGAAAGGCCAAACAAAGAATTCAGGCACCACATGCACTTAATTCCTTAGCAGGCAGGATCTCTGTGTATTCAAGGCCACCCTAGGTATCAACCACAGAGACCCGGAGTTCTGTTCAGACAGACAGATTGTGACAGAGCTGTATAGGAAGGGCAAGTGAGTTAGATTGAGCCAATGAGAGGGCAGAAAAGCAAGGCATATAAGCCTGGGTAGACATGAAGTCATGCTCTTTTGGAAGCTGCAGAGTTAGTGAGGACAGGTTAGCTGGTGGCTTTCCATATTTCCCTGATCTCTCCAAAACTTTAACCCAAATTTCTGGCTCAGTGTTTTTTATTTAATAAGACCATTTAGAAATTCAGCTGCAAAAGCTTTATTTTTTAGATTACAAACAATATATCACCACAAAATTATCTGATAAAGTGGGTCCATAAAATCATATTTGCTTTAGTATCTCATGTTCATACTGTTATTTGTTCACACGGTTATTCTGGGACATCTCAAGAAGTTTCATACTTTAAAGTGGAATCAGCTTCTGATAGTTGAATCATAATATTTGCAGTAATAACTTTCCTCAAATTCTTCAATAGGAAAGTTTACTCTGAAAATATGTACTATGTTATGAAAAGGAAATGCTTACATGGAAATGTCAAATCCTAACTTTTAGTTTCATTCTTGATCACTATCATGATACATGTTTTACAACTGGGAATAATACTCAAGTTTCATAGGTGTTTGTAAATTAAATTTGTTTATTATAACCTAAGTTATTCTCAGAGATCTCAATAACAATTTGTTAATGGGTAGACTAAAATAATATCTACTGTCTCAAGAAGATGAAATTTCTTAAACAATCTCAATATTAACTATTATAATTAAAATAATTTATTATAATTATTAAACATCCATATTACATGGCACTTGCCTCAATGATCTATAGCAATTTAATTAGAGGACCTATAAACTGTGTACAAAAGATTACATCATATACTGGGTAAGATATTGTGTAGATTTTTAATAGATTTGTTATCTTAAAAAAGAAAACCTAGTTCTTTAAATTACATGATTATTATACAAGTGGGAATGTAGTTTATTTGACTTTTAAAATATATCTGTATAACAAAGCTCATAATAGAAATCAAATATGAAAAACTTCTCACACTCAAACAATTTTGCCATGCTGACTTATAAAAATAAAAACACAAGAAAATGTGCAAAGCCATGAGGGAGTAAAGCATCAATAGTAGGTAACTAGTAGACTAGTACTTTTATTTACAGATATCTTTTTTGAGAGATCAGATTCACTTTAATTCTTATGCTTTTATTTTATGTGTATGGATGCTTGGCCTCCATGTATGATTGTGCCCCAAATATGTATTCCTGGTGCCTGCATAAGGCAGACTCCCTGGGACTGGTCTACAGACAGCTGTGAGCTACTGTGTGGAAGATTTGAATAGAATTCCTGAATTCTGGGAAATCATGCAGTGCTCTTAATCAATGAACTAGCTCTCAAGCACATATTCAGATTTTGGAGAAGCAGACTGGAGGCTGAAGACATCACTCAGCAGCTAAGAGATTTTTTTGTTTCTTGTAGAGAAACAGTGTTTATTTCCCAGCTCCCATATGATGGATCTCAACTGTTTATGAATGTAATTCAAGGGCATCTGATGCCCTCCTATGACCTCTTCGAGCTCCTATATATATATGGTACACTTATAATCCTGCAGGTCCACCCACACATTTAAATTCAGATTCATATGAAGTGCATTTTAAAATAAAATATGACAAATATATATGCCATAATATTCATTCACACCAATGAAGAAACTTGTTTTATTTCCAAATATCCTCTTCCTCTTTAAAAAGAAATACATTCTCTAAAATAGTAGAGTATTTTATCCTTCTAAAATCTCATGAATATAGAAAATCACATTACAGATTACACCTAGCCTCTTTATTGTGTATTTCATTCTTAAAGTGCTGTTGAAAGTATCATTAAAAATCTTATATTATATTGAATCAATAGAATTTGGTCTACCCTTTCATGTGTTAATATTTAGTTTAGTGTGCATTTGTAAACTTTCTAGGGGAATATTTATGTTTTAAGTGTTGTTCTTTTCCTTGAGTAAATATGCATCAGTTATAATTTAGGGGTCACCTAGTAAGTGTTTTGTTTGTTTTATATATTTGACATCACTTTAAAATCTTAGGTGCTTAGCACGTGATTATGGTAATTTGTTGTTGTTATTTGAAATATAAGTTGGCAATAATAATGCAATTAAGCAACAAGTAGTTTCATCTTAATGTTTGTTTATATGTTTGCAACAATAAAATATTGGTATATTAGATATGGACATATTAGCATTCTCATAACATTAAATGAACTGTTGTATTGCAGTTACTCACTTAAGGACATTCTTATCTTTTTATGTGATTTCCTAGTATTTATAATAGGGAATTTGGAGAAAAATTTACCTTTGTCTAATTTTAATGTCTTACAAATAGCAAAGAAGTAAATGTTGTATAAAGCAATTATAAATACTTTTTAAGAGGTGATTGGTCATTTCAACAACAGAAAAACAGTGGAAAATATTGTCAGCTGTAACATGAAATATAGTTGTAAGCAAACTATATTATTGATTGAGGTGATATTTATATACCATTTGAAGAAGATGTTAGGCTTTTTAACAATGAAGAACTTTGGATAACTCATTGGAAAATTTAATTTGGAAGAATATCTATTTGTTAACATGAATTAATGAGAACATGTTTGAAACACTTTAGTGGGCATGAATAATCCTCCTACAACATTTCAAAAAATTATATATTGTCCTGGCAACAGTTTGGGATTTTTAGTGGATTTTCTTCCTTTTTTTATTTTAATAAATTTGTTTACTTATTTATTTTACATCCTGGCAGCAATTTGCCCTCCCTCCTCTTCTCTCAGCCTCTCCCACCACCAGCCCTGTATTTCTACCTCTAATCACTCCTCTTTCAATTCTGTTTAGGAGAGGGAAGGTCTCCTATGGGTAAGAAAGCCCTTGGCCTATAAGTCAATTGAGTAAAAAACAGTACCTTTACCGGAAGCTGAAAGTAAAACCAGGAAAGGAAAAATATTGCGGGGTGGTCATATATGCTGATTTGTCAGCAGAAGAAAGGCCAATATTATTTATTCAAATGTCCTGGCTTCACTATGAACAGTTTTTCTTTCTTTCTCATAAGTGTCCTGCATAAGATAATGAATTTTATAACCATTGTAATTTAACATTAGCTGAGATGAGTTAAAAAAAATCCCTGAATCCAATTATTGTTGCCCATAGTTACATACTTGTTAGGTCATCCATTGAGGTATGGGCAACAAATGAGTGCTTATATCTATAAGATAGAATGAAGCTCCCATCTCAATCAGCCATTAAGTGCCAATATCTCTTCTGATATTGTTAGATCTTGGTGTCCTCTTAGTGATCTAAACTGGAATTTTGACTTACATAGACCTGTGTCTTTTGAAAATGCATGGATTAATGTGTAAATACTTACGCAATGTCCACAAGTCAGTATTTTATGTCTCTTCTCATCATACACTGTTTTTGCATATTTCTACCCCATCTTTCATGATGTTTCCTAAATCTTGATTTGGTGTAGGTTTATATAAATGACTCATCTACAGCTGAGCAATTATAGTTATTTGTATTCTTTAATTTGAGTAGCCATGGTTTTCTGAATTAACAGCTACCCTGTGAAAAAGAGAAGCTCTGCTAAAAGAATTGGAGTTCAGACATATCTACAGGTATAAATATTTAATATTATCTGGGTATTACACAGTATGAATATTTAGCAAAATAAAGGTATTGATTTTTCTAGTAGGACCTCTGATATCCCCAGTTATATCCTTTTGATCAGGTTTATGCTAACAGATGAAATCACTTCTATAGGGCATGGTTAATAGCCATTCAGAAAGCCATCGGTATTCCCCATAAAGTTCATACCACTATTTCACCAGGGTACACATCTTGCCAGTAACGTCAGTATTGTAGCATGCATGGGTCAGAGAGCATTGATGTCTGTCCTTGTTTAATATATTCCTGCAATAGGAAAGCTACACAGCATTAAAAAAAAATTTGCGAGTTGATTTCTCTATTTCCTGCATCCTGAGTGATATTTTCAACATTAAAGTTTTACCACGCTGTTATAGTGGCCAACAGAGAGGAGTTACGAGGGCCCATGTTGTCAGAATGCCTCTAGAATGTTTTATGAATGCCTCTGAAATAATTATCATTGTATCGGCAGCTTTCAAAATTGACTACTAGTATTATCTATTTTAGAAATACATATTTTTTTCTTCTTTTTAGCTTTTTTTTCTAGAAAAAGAAGTCAGCTTCCCCATCCATTTGCCCAAATACTAGAGAGTTCTGATAGTTTTTGAGGCTTTTGGACCCTCTGAATTTTGCCACGAAAGTCAATTTCAGGGTTCCAGTTTAATTTTTTATGACTCTGGTCTCACATTATGAGTATACTTCTTTCTCCTTTGTGCTATGCTGTGAGGCAGACTGATCCAGGACTTCTTCAGAGGCCCAGATCAGAAGACAATGGGAATGTTGATGCTTGGTGTTGTTGAAAGCCAAGCTTGGCAAGGCTCAGTCTGAGGCTGGAACATGCGTCTCAGAGAAGTTAAGTTTCAGTTCCTGGGAACCTAGCTCTATACTATGAAGGGCTGTGATTATCAGTCTTTAGGCAGCTGTGTCTGAGGTATCCCGTATTGTCTTTGCTAACATCATCTGACTTAGCTCTCTGCTGACCTTGGCCCATTTTACCCCTGCAAGTACTATATACAATACTATACTTCTTAATGAACTTACAAAGCATATATTATCAGCTTAGGCATGATTCCCCAGTCCAAACTATTGGTCTTCATTATTCTCATTTCTAGTTCACTCACTCAACACTTTTCTGTTAAGAACCTTGGTGTCCTCTTAGAAGACTCAAACGAAGACTCCAACATGGCTGAAAAACATCTAAGGAATTGGTCAATATCTTTAGTCATCAGGGAAATACAAATCAAAATGACTCTGAAATACCATCTTACAACTGTCAAAATGACCAAGATCAAAAACACTGATGGCAGCTTATGTTAGAGAGGATGTGGTGCAAGGAGAAAACTCCTCCACTGTTGGTGGGAGTGTAAACTTGTACAGCCACTTTGAAAATCAGTATCATGGTTTCTCAGAAAATTGGGAATCAATCTACCTCAAGACCCAATGATACCACTTTTGGGTATATCCCTAAGGAATGCTTAATTATATCACAAGGACACTTACACAACTCTGTTCATAGCAACATTATTCATAGTAGCCAGAACCTGAAAACAACCTAGTTGCCCCTCAACTGAAGGATGGATTAAGAAAATGTAGTACATAATGGAGTACTACTCAGCAGTAAAAAACAATATCATAAAATTTTCAGAAAAAAATGGATGGAATTAGAAAATATCATTCTGAGTGAGGTAACCCAGACTCAGAAAGACAATAATAGTATGTTCTGACTCATAAGTGGATATTAGAGGTAAAGTAATGGATAACCAGACTGTAACTCACAACTTCAGAGAAACTACCTAGCAAGAATTACCCTAAGAGGGACACATGATCATCTTAAGAAGGGGAAATAGATGAGATCTCCATGAGTAACCTGCGAGTGACCGAGGTGAGGGGTGGGGACGGAGGTGGGGGGTGGGAGGGTGGCAATAGAAGGTAAGGGATAGGGGATGAGAATATAAGGGAAGAGGATGGTTAAGATGGAGAGGACAGAGTGGGAGAGCAATGAAAGAGACACCATGATAGAGGGAGGAATCATGGGAATAGGGAGAAACTTGGGGCTAGGGAAGTTCCCAGGAATTCACAAGGATGACCCCAGCTTAGACTACTAGCAGTAGTGGAGAGGGTGCCTGAATTGACTTATCTTAGTAATCAGATCAGTGAACACCCTAACTGTCATGATAGAGCCTTCATCCAGTAACTGACAGAAGCAGATGTAGAGATTCACAGCCAAGCACCAGACTGAGCTCCAGGATTCCAGCTGAAGAGAGAGAAGAGGAATTCTATAAGCAAGGGGCATCAAGATCACGATGTGGAAATCTACAGAGACAACCAAATCAAGCTAGTGGGAACTCACAAACTTTAGACCAACAGCTGTGGAGCTTCCATGGGACTGGACTAGGCCCTTTGCATAAGTAAGACAGTTTTATAGCTTGATCTGCTTAAGGGGTCCCCTAGCAGTAGGATCAGGATCCATCTCTGGTGCATGAGCTGGCTTTTTGGAGCCCACTACCTATGGTGGGACACCTCACAAAGCCTTGATGGAGGGGAGGGGTTTAGACCTGCCTCAACTGAATTTACTGGGCCCTGCTAACTCCCTATGAGAGGCCTTACCTTGCCAGAGGAAGAAAAGGGAGGTGGGTTGCAGTGGGGAGGCTGGGGGTCAAAAGAAGGGAAGTGGGGGGTATCTGTGATTGGTATGTAAAATGAATAAGAATATGTCTTAGTAAAACAAAACAAGCCAACAAACAAAGAAGAACCCTTCTTCCTATGGGTTAATTTAAGGTCAGTAACACATGCTAGGGATATCTTTTGGTTGTGATTGACACCTTGTTTTTGGATTTACTCCATTTGGCACCTCTTGTCCAGCCTATGGTTTACCACTTTTCCAACTTGAATTGTCACAATTTTACTTGCTGCTATGACCATTTCTCTACAGAAAGAACTCAGAAAGGTACCACCATACTTCCAAATACCAGGTAGCCTTTGTTCTAACTTGTCCTAACTAATGACCATGAAGATTGTTTTTTCAGTATTGAACGGATACATACATATGGAATGTAATATTCTTACGCATATGTCTATTGCATTATGTTTACTAACATTAAACTATTTATCCTCTGGACATTCATCTGAAACTTGCACAGTGTTTCTTCTAGCTCTTTGAAATGTACTGCATGTTCTCGGCCTCTGTAAAAACCATCCTCTTCAGGGGCACAGCACGACTTGCTCTTTCCCTCCCATAGCTGGACATTATCCATTATTTTCCTTATCCCTAAAGTATGTGTTCTCCCTGGCCTCTAATACCAGCCATGCTGATTACAGTCCCCTGTGGAACTCTTCCTGTCTTTGTCTTCACTGACGACATTGTTTCCCTCACTGTCCTTCCTTCTTAGTCCCCTTGACAGGATTGGACTCCACGAAAATCACGCAGTGTTCATCGTGATCTACTTAGTGTGGACTCCTTGTCCTCTAGTCTACCTCAGCCTGGTAGATTTGCACAGCTAAAGCTTCCTTGTTGATTGTTCTATGTTCATAGATTTATTATTATTTCCTTTGGAGATTTCAAAAATAATGAATGTTAATCACTTACAGAATTATTTTTGGAAAATCTTCCCCCAAAATCTTCTTGAATTAGAGCCAGGATCCATTTTTTTTCTTTATTTGAATTACTTTGTTTCCTAAAAATAAGTTTAGTTTTGTGGCTTTTTTATTAATTCATTACACGGTATGAGTACCTCATTAATAAAAATAGAAGTAAAGATTCATCAAAACCAGGGGCTAATAAAAAGCATCCCACACTTTAGACTTTCTATAGAAGAGGCTGTCAGTTCTCTCTTTAATTTTAATAATCATAACAAAGATCACAGTAACTGGTGAACTTGTGCCATGGCATTTAAGTTGCCATTCACTGTGATGGATGTACATTAATCAGGTTGTCAATCCCAAAACCTACAAAATGTACTTTATTATGTATTTGTTTGAAATATTTATTCTATGTCAAGGTATAACATCATATAAATATTTCTTTCTAATATATTTATGCCATGAATAATACAAAGTCATTTGCCTTTCAATCATAGCATCAATTTGAACCAGGAATAGATATGAATTTTATATGCAAATGAAGAAAACTCAAAAGATAATTGGATTTCTTTGCTCTATAATATAGTTCCATTTAATACCTTATTTCAATTCTAAAGTCAAATATGTAGAAAGCTGTGGCTAGGAACAAGAGGTATTCTGCAGTGACATTGTAGGGACTAGAAGACTGCTTTGTGCGTGTGTTTGTGTGTGTGTGTTTGTCAAATTTCTCAATGATTCTCTGAAATGTATTTTTACCATCATTGTGTCAAATCTATTGGTCTAAATTAGATGATTTCCAATTGAACAGAGTATTATTGAATATGTAAAACTCTTATCAATGTAGAGTGCAGGATACTGGCATCAAGGTGTGTAGCATTAGGCACAGGAAGGTACTTGATGCTTGATTTTACAATGTTTTCCAAACAACATGGAAAGTATAAAGACAGCAGCACAAGATTTTGTATTTAGCATTCAACTATGCAATAATTTGTGATTTTATTTCATTTAGTTTTAAATCATATATGATGACTGCTGAAGCATGTTATAATTTATCACTGCATTGGAAATTAATTTAATTTTTCAGTTTATCCACAATCAGTGTTTTTTATATCTAATGTTTTGTGTTATGAAATACTAGTCATAAAATACTGTATAGAATAGCTAAAACACAACAAGATTTACAAGAAGCAAAGTATGAGGCCAATTGCTTTTTTGAACGACAGAGATCAAAAATAGAAGATTGAGATCCTGACCTATGGAAGCAAGCCCAATTAATTTTAACTTTCCATTATATCTTAGCCTGCTTTCTAAGTGTAATGTGTTTTACTTCTGATGTGCTTGTTTAATCCTCTCAACTTTGGCCTGTATAAACTTAACTTTGTATAACTTCAACAATATACTGGATATACTGCTTTTGGGGGATGTTTTGATTTATCTTATAATTTTGTAGGGTGAATTTTCCAAAAGCATCACAATTTCTGGTCAGAAACATGAGGATAATGTGGAGTACCAGCATGAGACAGTGTCATAGTTGAACAACGAATCAGCCTATGGGTCAGTGTAACATTTTTCATAACAACCTGTGTATCCTTTGCAAGGAAATCATCCCCAAAGATCTTAGATACTTTATTAGTTTTTCCTTACCAGTAACATTACACTGGAAATTACAAACCAACACAGAATTTGTTTTGTGAACTTACAATCAAATCTTAATTAATTCCTTGTCCTAATAGCAACAGTTTGTCCCAATTAGGTAATGTGCTTCATTTTATCTCATTAAGCTTTTGTCATTTATATTATAGCCTTTCTCATTCTTCTCACACAGGTAACCCTCGATGTCATAGTAACTTTAAAACTGGGCTAATGTATAAGAAGCATCATTAAAAGCATTTTTCCCTCAGACTTCCAGGTATCTACCTTTAAACTGTTTTTACATAGAAATTATATTTTAATAGGTTGCTTTATGGTGGGTTTGAGTATATTTGTTTTTTTTCAGGAGTTACCCCATGGCTGGTAATACAAACCCTGCTCAAAAAAAAAAAAATAGCAGGGGAGACCATAGACCTTCATGGGGAACCTAATACTATTGCCTACCTGAAGTACTATCATGTCAAAACACCTTCTGATGATTTGTTTATATAGCTAAAGACAAATGCCACTCTCAGTTTAACTAGAGAAACCTCCTTTCTCAGTGAATAGTGATGAATGCAGAAACTTATGAATACACAGGTTCTTGAGAAATAGAGGCAAATGTCAGCTGAGTCTCAACCAAGACATGTATATCATGCAGTCTGAGGCTCAGGAAACACCCTGGAAGGGAGTAAAATGAATGTAAGTTCTAGTAGATCTTAGATGGGATACATATGCCAACTTTGAACCCACAGTTTAGGGGGATGCTTACAATGGCTCTCAACAGTCACTGGGTCACTCAACAATCAGGTATGGCTGGAGTAGGTGCTCAGAAGCCCCTTGCATTTCCTGCTGAACTATTTGATACTGATTGAGGAATAGGAAGATTCTTTGCTGTCAGTTATACATGCACTTCTGACTCCACCAGGTTCTAGTGAGCCACAAAACCAAACCAAAGGTTCTGAATTTTGGCAAAGGACTGATAGGGAGAAGGGGAATTGTTTATAGAAATGGGAGGCAGAGAGGTGAGAAAGTGAAAAAAAAAAACAGTAATCAGAAACACTATATAACCATGTATGACAGTTGTCAATAAATGTAATGAAAAAAAAAACATGCTGAGGTTCAGTGTTGGGGTTCAGACCCGACCTATCTAAGGGTCCCTTGAAGGGAAGGGAGGGAGGAGTTGAGAAGTAATAGGAAGAAATACAGACATAGACAGAGAGAGACACAGGATAGCTTTGGGAGGGCCCTGGGTCAATACCAAGCAGCCTCGAGTTTATTTCTAATGAGACTTTTATACACTAGCAAAGGGAAAGAAAAAAGCCATCCCCATTTCAAGATCAAAGAACAATGTACAACCCAGTGTAGACCCTTCAAAACACCTGATGACCACGCCCTACGGCAATGCATCTTGTGATTAGGCCTTGAAGTATAAGACACCAGATAACTATGCCTTTGTACTCTATTATGCAGCCTTGGAGAGCAACATAAATTCTGACTCTCTGACATTGAGAGTTGGAAAACCACAAGTTGGAATATTTGTGGGCTCCCACAAAATCATACAAAGAAATTGCCTTTAAATAGTCTCTCAGAGAAATGGAAAGAAGAAGAAATAAAACAAAGAACAAAGGTGAGAGAATGAGAGACAGACAGACAAAGGCTCACAATGAAACCCTCAATCATTCTGTATACACAGGCACTGAATGTTTGTCCTTTTGTGTTTGCTCAGTCCTGTAATTGGCAGAAAGCATATGTCTTTTACTGTGTGATTTTTTTTAAAGTCTTCTTTGAAAGACAGAATGATATCCCCTGTGCTCTCACATTTAAGGATACGGTTTAGAAGTATAGGAGGTAGGTTTGTAAGGAATTCCTTTTAATTGTGTATTTCCTGAAATTATCTTTGTCTGATAATCATCCAGAAACCCCTTCTATAGGGAGGTCACAGGGCAGGTGCAGAAAAAAAAAGTTCAGTGAGCCAGAGTGCTTGTCTTCAAACAAATTTCCTCGTATAGAAATAGTCTCATTTAACCTCTACAGGTGATACACTTTGCACTGACAAGAACTAAGTATCTGCATGGGGGAAAATAGCTGTAAATATCAATCTTGATGTTTATTTATATTAGTCTAAGAAGTGAAAATTGTCATTTATCACTGTTCCTCCCAAGCAGAATTGAAATGAAAATGCTTTTATGTATCTGGAGTGACAAAGAAGAGGTCTGTGATCGGTACTAAATTGCTTGACAACAAGAAAGTTGAAACTGTCATAGTCAGATGTGAAAATAGTCCCTGTCAGCCACAGTTAAATACTCACAAGTTAAATATTCTTTATGTTATTATTGGGAATTGAATTCAAACCTAACAATGTATCCTTATTCTTCTATGAGAAGAAACAGTCACTTTGAACATACACTTTTGTGAAGCATTTTCAAATTAATTTAAACCAACACCAATTCACTATGAAACAAAGTCAAAATAATTGAAGATGAGGTTCAGAAAAAAAAATATTTGGGTTCACAAAAAAGTGTTATAGAATAACAGTTTATTTGTGTTTCTAGTCCTATTAAAGAAATCTTTATTTCAAAACACCTCTCCACAGCTCTAGTGTTTTGTCTATCACTTAAAAATCTACTTTAAAATAGAACACATTTAAAAAGATTTAAAACTAACACTAGTTCAGAGATATACATGTTTTGTTAAGCAATTTAGCTATTAATTGTCTGTTCTTTGAATATGTAAAATTATAATTTCTAATTCTTATTAAATTTATTATATTGTATCATATAAATAACATCATCTTATTTTATGACAAATAATATAAAATTAATCCATAAATAGAATTTTGTATTTATAGTTGACAGGAAGTTAAGGAATTTCATATTTCTAATTTATCTTCATTTAGAAGCTATTATTTGAATTAAATTCTTTAGGGGCATGACATCATTTAAGCTATACAAGGAATATTTTGAGGAGAAAGAAGTTTCATATGTTTTATGCCTATCTCAACCCCTATATTTTAAGGGAGTAAAACAATCAAAGGATTTTGTAGTTCAATGGAGAGAAAAATAAATAAATACTTAAAAATTAATGGAAACAAAAATAAGTTGATCTTAGTGTTTTTGTATTTTGAAAGAGCAGATAAATATGTCCCTAGAGCAGCAAAGAAAGATTTCTTGAGGTATTAGGAATGTTCATACAATATAATGTATTAAATTCAGAAATGTAACAGAAAAAATATACTATACTATGTTCATCCTTCCATGATTTAAAAAAGAAATACTGTAATTAGTCTACTAAAGTTGAAATCTGTCTGTCATTTACATTTTTTCTATTTGAAATGTTGAGGAAAATATAAATAAAACACACACACATACACACTCTCATCTAGACTGATAACTGACATATGGTGAGTGCAGTTTAACAGCTTATTATAATCAGTACTTGTATCAACATGACTATTACCTGTGGCAGTATGTCAAAAGTGTTATCTTGTTTTAATTCAGTTTCAAATATAATGAGGCCAATGTAGCTGGAAGGTCTAAGTCAGTTTCAGTGTGACTTATTGTAATCATACAAAAGTGAGAAAATATTTATGTTAGAAGGTACATTATTTTAATATATTAATGCGTGTGATTTCATATGCTTTTTATGTCTCGATCAATATAGTATTGTTCTATGATGACATAACCATTCTGATTACTTATTGCCCCAACATTATTTTGTTGCTAAATTGCTTTCATCTGATTATTGTGCTATTCTGGATATAAAATTGTAAAATAAAGTATCTGATATTCCAAAAGTAAAATTTTAAAAGTTATTGGCAGTTTAATTAAAGTTTAGGAATAGTTTCACAAGCTTATATGTTTGCCTAAACAAATTATAACATGGTATGCTTACATTTCTGCTGTAGAAATGAGATTTTCTTTTTTTTTTATTTTATAATTTGACTTAATTTTACATATCAGCTACGGATTCCCCTGTCCTTTCTCCTCCCACCCCACCCCATCCCTCCCCCCAGCCCATCCCCCATTCCCATCTCCTCCAGGGCAAGGACTACCCTGGGGATTCAGCTCAACCTGGTAGATTCAATCCAGGCAGGTCCGGTTCCCTACTCCCAGGCTGAGCAAAGTGTCCCTGCATAGATCCCAGGTTCCAAACAGCCAGCTCATGCACTAAGGACAGGTCCTGGTCCCACTGCCTGGATGCCTCCCAAACAGTTCAAGCTAATCAACTGTCTCACTTACACAGAGGGCCTGGTCCAGTTGGGGGCTCCTCAGCTATTGGTTCATAGTTTGTGTGTTTCCACTAGTCTGGCTATTTGTCCTTGGGCTTTTTCCAAACTTGGTCTCAACAATTCTAGCTCATGCAGCCCCTCCTCTTAATGAAGTTTTCTTATTGCAATTATCTTTGTACAAAATATTGTTCTATCTCTCCAATTACAATGTTTTCTATTGAAAATGATGACTTCTTCACCTTTGCCCATTTCTTAGGTGGCTTATACACACTATTGGTGATAAAGACAAAATATATGAATCGAGAAAGGAATAAAAAGACATAAATATACATTGCTAAACAGGCATGACATTATTTAAGATCATCCTATGAAGCCTTTTTTTTATGTAGGAGCTTTATTGAAAGCTCTACTTTATATTAAAAGCAGAACAAAGCACTAAGCTATAATTACAACCTCTCTTTTCTAATAGAAGTCTAGAAAAGACTCGGTCATAATACAAAAATTCACACCCCTGCAAAACCTAGAAAATTGCTCAAATGCTGTAGAAATTTAAAATTTCTTAAAAAATGAATTACAAACAAAAATATTTTTTAAAATATTACGTATTAACTATGCACTTATTCTGCTACTCACATTATCCAATAACACAAGAAATCTGAGTCTTTTGCTTCATTATATAGAAAGTTTGATATGAAGTCCTAACAATTCATTAATTCAGGTCTAAAAGAAAAGGATGGCTCTTGTAATTAGCACTTTATAAGAGATTTATATCAAATCTAAGTGTAGCTTTCCACATAGAGATGTGCCATCTTAATGTTCTCGGGAAGTTACAAACAAAAGGTAGAGCCCACATCCATCTGGATTCTCTAAAAAGCTTTATTTTCCATTTACAGCATTTGATTGCCACGGGCTTTACTAGACTTATCGAAAAATAATTTCTGCTTTTGCACTTATATTAAAGATGTGTCTCTCTTCATTCTTTTCTGTGCTTGTATATGGCTAAGGATAGGGTCAAGTTGATGTATTTCTTTCAGGGTAGTCAAAAGCCATATCAAATCTGTTTTTCTAAAACTGCATATCCTTGAAGCATGGGTTAAATTGTTTATTTCTCTCAAGACCCCATTTTCAAGAAAGATCACTTTATGGAGAATTTGCTTTGATTTGATACATTTAGAACTATTTTTGTACTCAAAAAGACCTACAAAATAAACACTGTATGATAGTAATATTAAAACTCATTTAATCAGTAATTTTAAGATATAAATTTGCTTTTTCTGTGTCCCCATTAAAATGTAATGGAATTTAAGGTATACATTTTACTCTAATGACTAGCTCTATGATACATATCTAAACATGGATTGGCACTCATAATCACTATAAGTACATGTCAATTAATTGTAAATAGCAATGATTAAAGTAGTTCAGAGCTAGAGCATTTACCTAGGGTATACAAAACTTGAGTTCAAGCCACAGCAATAAACAAAAACAAAAACAAACAAACAAACAAAAAACCCACTTTGTCTTGAGGGCTGGGGAGACAGGTAAAGTCTGTAAAGTTTTTAACCATACAGGGCTGACCCCAGAATTGAATGCCTACAATCCATAAAAAACAAGTTGCAGATGTTGGATGTAGTCTTTAAATCTCAGAATTGGGAGGCAGAGACATTTGGATCCCCAGAATTAGCTAGCCATTTACCTTGACTTATCAACATGTCTCAGGCGGGAGTGTGAGACTCTGTCTCAATAAAAACAGGAAGACAGTGGCTAAGGAATATCATCAGAAGCTTACCTCTGTCCTGAAAGCTCGTGTGCAAACACATGCACATTTGTTCAAACACAAATGTCCTACACACATATGAACACTCAAACACATACATACACATGTACATAAATACAAACATACACACACACACACACACACACACACACACACGCACACACACACACGCACACACACACACACACACACACAGAAGCCAGAAAAACTTAGATGAAATATTGTGTTACCTTAAACTTAATTGTAGAGTTTGTGAATTTACTCATAAATCAGAATCAGCTAATAATTGTTTATTAATGAATCTGATTTATTTGTTTTCAGACTTTATTGTAATTATGATTGCTTTATTCATATAAGTGTGCAAAAATGGAGAAATAATAAAATTAAAAATTTTGTGCTCATTTGAAATACAAAATTGTTAATAAGTTTCCAGATTTTAAAGTACTTAAGAAAGATATAAGCATATCATGGGAATGATACATTTAGGATAAGGAAGGCAAAACAAAATTAGTAAGACAATAAAAGTACACAGGGCTTGGAAACCAGTATAGCTGATTTTAGTTAGACTTTCAAATGATTTTTATTTTTAAAAAAGTTGGAAACATTAGGAACAAAAGCTTTCAGTCATTTTATACATAAATCCCCCTCAATTTAATTTTTACATTATCTCAGTGAAAATTTAAACTTTGGAAAATTTCTGTGGGAGATACTTCAAAATACCAGAGGATCGTGCAATGACCGCATTTGGGAAACAATATGCAGGAGCACACTCCACAAATCCATTTGGTCGTATGCAAGTAGAGTTTTCCATGGGCACATGGCACTAAACAAAACTCAGAAAGGTGTTGAGATTATATAGACCAGATGTGGAGCCTTCTGCTTATGATCCTTAATTACAAGATATAATTGAGAGTAGTAACAAGTATACATAAAAATTCTTCCTTATTCATTCTACCCTGCTATTTCCATATAATAGCACACAAATAGCCCCTAGAAGAAAAATGCTTATAGAGCTTTGACAATATCAAAAAGTAATAAATGATGAACTACCATAAAGTACGTAAATTGTGAGCATAATAAATACTTTATTCTATATTGTAAAAAACTATATTATATATTCTTTACTATAAATGAACTAATTTTAATTAACACTAAATGCAGTGTTAATTTATCAAAATTCAATATTAACTAAAATATCACTATTTATAGAAAGTTAGAAAAATAACCAAAGAAAATTTTTATTTTAAAAGTCGTAATGATTAAAGACTACTAATATCATACAGTTCCAATTTAAAGAACAAATCCTTAATCTGTATACATGTAAAATATTTTAAAATGTAGTATTTTACCATATCTCCCCCTAATCAGAAAAATAGTTGTGCCTGAGGAAAAAAATGTCACAAGGCAAAATTTAAATTACACTTTTACTCCATATGTGATGTGATTCTCTTTTTATGCTTTAATAGTTCTTTTTTTATTAACATTTTTTTTATTCATTTTACATACCAATCACAGATCCCCCCCTCCTTCTTCTTACCCCTCCAACCTTTCCCCACCAACCCACCCCTATTCTCCCCTACACCTACAGTAAAGTAAGACCTCCCATGGTGAGTCAGTATAACCTGGTACATTCAGTAGAGGTAGGTCCAAGCCCTTCCCCCAGCCTCAAGGCTTTGTGAGGTGTTCCACCATAAGTAGTGGGCTCCAAAAAGCTAGCTCATGCACCAGGAGTGAATTTAGACCAACACCTGTAGATCCTCCATGGGACTGGACTAGGCTCTCTGCATAAGCAAGACAGTTGTGTAGCTTGATCTGCTTAAGGGGCCCCCTGGAAATAGGATCAGGATATGATTCTTAAAAATCATTTGTTGATAAAATCTTTAGTAAAGTCTGGGGATGATTTTCTAGAGATAGTGTACAGTTACTATTGATGATTCCTGGTTGGTAGTGTATCTAAATATTTAGAGATAAGTAGTCAAGGTGATGACACCTTGACATTGAAAAGTTCAGTCATTTGACATTGCCTAAATGGAAACCACTCAGTTCTGCTCTTAACAGGTCCTGGCAAGCACAGTTGCACTCACACACAAGCATCATACACACAGACACAGACACACAAATTTGAAAACAAATTAAAATTTTAAAAGATCAGTAATATACAAACTTCAATTGGACAGATTCTTTTATTCACAAAATGTACCAAGATCACTACTGCATGCAAAAGGGAGAAAAATTATACTTTAAAATACAGCAAAGAATATTCTATATTTAAAGTGCACATTGCAGATACTAATTTCCTTTGACACTAATGTACATGGGTATTCTGCTAACACAAATTTATTCTGAGCTTTGAGTAAATTATTTTAAAACCTTAAAATACCAATATATATATATATAAACAGATAAAAATAAACTTAAAATAGTATGGACTCAAACATATTTGTAACATGAATAATCTAGATATGTGAACGAGATACTAAATGGTGTCCTAAACAATGACATAAAAATTGCTTAAAAGTTTATCTCACTGCTGAAAACCACTTATATGAAAAAACAATTCCTCATGATCTGTTATTTTCTTCATCTTAGCCATTTTGATTTGGGTAAGTTCAAATCTCAACATCAGTTCGATTGACAGATTCTCAATTGCTAGAGATGATGGCAAAAGAAAAAAGAAAACAAAACATACCCAAACATATTAGACACAATGAATGTGGTCCTAAGAGGCAAGTTCACAGCATGAAATACCATTGTAAAATTCTTGGTGGGATTTCATATGAGTAACTTAACAGCACATCTAAAATTTTAGAATGAGAGAGAGAGAGGGAGAGAGAGAGAGAGAGAGAGAGAGAGAGAGAAGAGAAGAGAAAGAAGAGAAGAGAAGAGAAGAGAAGAGAAGAGAAGAGAAGAGAAGAGAAGAGAAGAGAAGAGAAGAGAAGAGAAGAGAAGAGAAGAGAAAGAAAGACCCAACAGGAGTTGAAGACAAGAAGTAATAAAATTCAGTAAATCAATAAAATAGGAAATAAGTGCAAATAATTAATGAAACAAAGGAGTTGTTCTTGAGAAAATCCATAAAATTGATTTACACTTAGCCAAATTAATTAAAAGACATAAAAAGTATATCCAATTAATGAAATTGGAGATGAAAATGGGGATATAACAAAAAACATCAAGGAATTCCTGAGAAAAATTAAAGCACACTTTAAAAACCATCCTCCACCAAATTGGAAAACTTGAGGAAATGGATACGTTTATTGATACATAACACATACAAAGTGAATCAATATCAAATAGATAAAATAGAATAAGTAATTAAAATCTCCCATCCAAAATATCCCCTGGAAAGATGGATTCAATGCAGAATTAAACCAAAAATTTTTTGAGATATTTCTTAGTCATTTTTTTTCTTCTTCTGAGAATTTTGTACAGATCCAAGCCCATTTTCTGAGTGAGCCACTTGAGGGTTTTTGTGCCTTTTTTTTTTTTTTTTTTGGAATGCTTGCAATTTGAGTTATTTATACATTCTGGATAGTACTCCTCTGTCAGCAAAGATTCTGTCCCATTTCTGTGGACTTCCTCTTCAGCAATTTGAATCCTTCTTTATCTGTTTATATACTTTTAAATTTGTGAAGTCCCACTTGTCAATGCTTGGCTTTCATTCATGAGCAAATGAGTTCTATTCAGAAAAAAGAAATATATATATATATATATAAATATAAATATATATATATATATATATATATATATATATATATATATATATATATATATTAGAGTACTTCCTGTGTCTTCTTCATTTGTGTCAGAATTTCAGGTCTCCCATTTGGGTCTTGGGTCCATTTGAACTTGGTTTTGGTGTAAGGTGATGAACTCAAATCTAATTTCATTCTTCCACACATAAACATTTGGTTTTCCTGGCACCATTTGTTGAGGATACTTTTTGTTCTTTAGCATTTTTTGGCATATTTGTCAAATATTAAATGGCTAAGGTTATATGTACTCCTGTTTAAATCCTCAAATTTGTTTCATTGCTCTATCTGCTCATCAATGTGCCAGTACCATACCGTTTCTATTAGTAAGCCTCTGGAACATATCTTGAGATTTGGAATAGTAATCTATCTAGCATTGTTCATTTTTGCCGAGGAACATGATTTCTCCTCTGGAGTCTTTTTTGCTTCATATTAATTTAAGGAGAGGATTTTTTTTTTGTATTTCTGTGAAGAATGAGATTGGGGTTTTGATTGAGATAGAATTGAAACACTTTGTTAAAACGCTCACTTTCACATATCAATTCTACCAATCTATAAGCATGGGCCAGAAACCCATTTTCATCAGAGGTTTCATGTTTTCATTATAAAATGCCTTTCCCATCTTAATAGGATTTGTTCCTTGTAGCAGGAATCTTAAAAGTTCTTATTAATATAATCAAACCTGAGGCGAGTTATTGGGGTCCATGCTGGTAGATCAGAGAGACAGAACAAGCCACAGCTATCTCACCTCGCCGGATCCTCAGCTGGTCCTGTCTCCTCAGACTGGAGGCCTCTGAGTCCTCATCCGGAATGGGTCTCAGCTGAATTGCTGCTCAAAAGCCTGAATGCTTAACCAGCCAAAATGTTTAACCAGCCAAAGCCTCTAGTTTCTGGTCCTCACGCCTTATATATCTTTCTGCTGTCTACCACCACTCCCTGGGATTAAAGGCTGGCTTTCTGGGATTAAAGGCGTGTGTCACCATGCTTGGCTATTTCCAATGTGGCCTTGAACTCACAGAGATCCAGAGGGATTTCTATCTCTGGAATGCTAAGATTAAAGGTGTGAGTGCCACCATTTTCTAGCCTTTGTATCTAGTGGCTGTCTGTTCTCTGACCCCAGATAAATTTATTAGAGTACACAATATTTTGGTGAACACAATACCACCACAGTTCCTATATATTTTATTTTATTTGCAGCTACTGTGAATGGGTACACACTCACAGTCTCTTTCTCTGGGTATTTATTGTTAGTGTATAGAAAAGCAGTTAATTTGTACTAGTTGATTCTGTAGCCTTTTTTTTTCTGAAATATGTCCATTTATTGATCACATTTTGAACTTAATTTTTCAGTCAGTTCTGAATTAATAACATTTACAATATGAGAAATTAGAAGAAAAAACAGAATCATTATTGTAAATTTTTTTTTTTTTTTTTTTTTTTTTTTTTTTTTTATTATTATTATTATTATTTTACAACACCATTCAGTTCAACATAATAGCCACAGAATCCCCTGTTCTCCCCCTCTCGCCCACCCCTCCCCCCAGCCCACCCCCCATTCCCACCTCCTCCAGATCAAGGTCTCCCCCGAGGACCGGGGTTGACCTGGTAGACTCAGTCCAGGCAGGTCCATTCCCCCCTCCCAGACCGAGCCAAGTGTCCCTGCATAAGTCCCAGGATTCAAACAGCCAACTCATGCAACGAGTCCAGGACCTGGCACCAATGCACAGCTGCCTCCCAAACAGATCAAGCCAACTGACTGTCTCACCCGTTCAGGTGGCCTGATCCAGTTGGGGGCCCCTCAGCCTTTGGTTCATAGATCCTGTGCTTCCATTCATTTGGTTATTTATCCCGGTGCTTTATCCAACCTTGGCTTCAACAATTCTCGCTCATATAAATCCTCTTCATA
Source organism: Peromyscus maniculatus bairdii (assembly GCF_049852395.1). Taxonomy (NCBI): domain Eukaryota; kingdom Metazoa; phylum Chordata; class Mammalia; order Rodentia; family Cricetidae; genus Peromyscus; species Peromyscus maniculatus. The sequence continues at coordinate 21,929,844 of NC_134866.1, read as the reverse complement.
CTCACTAATTAGACTCCCAGTGCTCCACCAGGGGCCCAGCCGTGGATGTCTGCCTTCAGATTCCTCAGTCCTTGGATGGGGTTTATGGCATCACTATTTGGGTGTCTGGCCATTCCATCACCAGAGTAGGTCAGTTCCTGCCGTCTCGCGACCATTGCCAGCAGTCTTTTGAGGGGGTATCTTTGTGGATCTCCGTGGGCCTCCCTAGCTCTCTGCTTCCTCCCCTTCTCACCTTCCCATGTGGTCTTCATTTACCATGGTCTCCTATTCCTTGTTCTCCCTCTCTTTTCTTGATCCAGCTAGGATCTCCCACTCTTTCCCTCGACTGTCGCCCTTCATTGTTCCCACTCATGACCAGGCTATTCATGTAGATCTTGTCCATTTCTCCGTGTCTTTTTTGGGGTCCCGTTTTCCAGGTAGCCTCACTGGTGATGTGAGTAGCAGTCTAGTCATCCTTGTTCCACATCTAGCATCTTCCTATGAGTGAGTACATACCATATTTGTCTTTCTGAGTCTGGGTTACCTCACTCAGGATGATTTTTTCTAGATCCATCCATTTGCCTGCAAACCGTGTGATGTCGTTGTTTTTCTCTGCTGAGTAGTATTCCATTGTGTATATGTGCCACAATTTATTTATCCATTCTTCAGTTGAAGGGCATCTAGGTTGTTTCCAGGTTTTGGCTATTACAAACAATGCTGATATGAACATAGCTGAGCAAGTGCTCTTGTGGTATGATTGAGCATTTCTTGGGTATATGCCCAGGAGTGGTATAGCTGGATCTTGGGGGAGATTGATTCCCAATTTTCTAAGAAAGCGCCATATTGATTTCCAAAGTGGTTGTACAAGCTTGCATTCCCACCAGCAGTGGAGGAGAGTTCCCCTAGTTCCACATCCTCTCCAGCATAAAGTGTCTTCAGTGTTTTTGATCTTAGCCACTCTGACAGGCGTAAGGTGGTATCTCAGAGTTGTCTTGATTTGCATTTCCCTGATGATTAGGGAAGTTGAGCAATTCCTTAAATGTCTTTCAGCCATTTGGGATTCCTCTGTTGAGAATTCTCTGTTTAGTTCTAAAGCCCATTTCTCAATTGGACTGTTGGTCCTTTTGATGTCTAATTTCTTGAGTTCCTTATATATTCTGGATATCAGTCCTCTGTCAGATGTGGGGTTGGTGAAGATCTTTTTCCATTCTGTAGGCTGTCGCTTTGCCTTGTTGACCGTATCCTTTGCTCTACAAAAGCTTCTCAGTTTCAAGAGGTCCCATTGATTGATTGTTTGTCTCAGTGTCTGCGCTACTGGTGTTATATTTAGGAAGTGATCTCCTATGCCAAGGCGTTCAAGACTATTTCCTACTTTTTCTTCTAGCAGGTTCAGAGTAGCTGGATTTATGTTGAGGTCTTTGATCCACTTGGACTTAAGTTTTGTGCACGGAGACAGATATGGATCTATTTGCAGCCTTCTACACGCTGATATCCAGTTATGCCAGCACCATTTGTTGAAGATGCTTTCTTTTTTCCATTGTACACTTTTGGCTTCTTTGTCAAAAATTATATGTCCATAGGTGTGTGGGTTAATGTCAGGGTCTTCAATTCGATTCCATTGGTCCACATGTCGGTTTTTATGCCAATACCAGGCTGTTTTTATTACTGTAGCTCTATAGTAGAGCTTGAAGTCGGGGATTGTGATGCCTCCAGAAGTTGTTTTATTGTACAGGTTTCTTTTAGCTATCCTGGGTTTTTTGTTTTTCCATATGAAGTTGAGTATTGTTCTTTCCAGATCTGTGAAGAATTGTGTTGGTATTTTGATGGGGATTGCATTGAATCTGTAAATTGCTTTTGGTAAGATTGCCATTTTTACTATGTTAACCCTGCCTATCCATGAGCATGGAAGATCTTTCCATTTTCTGAGATCTTCTTCAATTTCTTTTTTCAGGGACTTAAAGTTCTTGTCATATAGGTCCTTCACTTGCTTGGTTAGTGTTACCCCAAGGTATTTTATGTCATTTTTGGCTATTGTGAAGGGTGATGTATCTCTAATTGCCTTCTCAGCTTCTTTGTCCATTGTATATAGGAGGGCTACTGATTTTTTTGAGTTGATTTTGTATCCTGCTATGTTGCTGAAGGTGTTTATAAGCTTTATCAATTCCTGGGTGGAATCTTTGGGGTCACTCAAGTATACTATCATGTCGTCTGCAAATAGGGAAAGCTTGACTTCTTCCTTTCCAATTTGAATCCCCTTAATCTCCTTATGTTGTCTTATTGCTCTGGCTAGAACTTCAAGTACTATATTGAATAAGTATGGGGAGAGTGGACAGCCTTGTCTCGTTCCTGATTTTAGTGGAATTGCTTTGAGTTTCTCTCCATTTAATTTGATGTTGGCTGTTGGTTTGCTATATATTGCCTTTATTATGTTTAGGTATGTTCCCTGTATTCCTGATCGCTCCAAGACTTTTATCATGAAGGGGTGTTGGATTTTGTCAAATGCCTTTTCTGCATCTAGTGAGATGATCATGTGGTTTTTTTCTTTGAGTTTGTTTATATGGTGTATTACATTAATGGACTTTCGTATGTTGAACCACCCTTGCATCCCTGGGATGAAGCCTACTTGATCATGGTGGATAATCGTTCTGATGTGTTCTTGGAGTCTGTTTGCCAGTATTTTATTGAGTATTTTTGCATCAATGTTCATGAGGGAGATCGGTCTGTAGTTCTCTTTCTTTGTTGCATCCTTGTTTGGTTTAGGAATCAGGGTAATTGTAGCCTCATAGAAGGAGTTTGGTAATGTTCCTTCTGTTTCTATTATGTGGAACAATTTAGAGAGTATTGGTATTAACTCTTCTTTGAAGATCTGGTAGAATTCTGCGCTGAAACCATCTGGTCCTGGGCTTTTTTTGGTTGGGAGACCTTTAATGACTGTTTCTATTTCCTTAGGGGTTATTGGACTATTTAAATAGTTTATCTGGTCTTGATTAAACTTAGGTATGTGGTATCTGTCCAGAAAAATGTCCATTTCTTTTAGGTTTTCCAGTTTTGTGGAGTAGAGGTTTTTGAAATATGACCTTATAATTCTCTGGATTTCCTCAATGTCTGTTGTTATGTCCCCCTTTTCATTTCTGATTTTGTTGATTTGGATTCTCTCTCTCTGTCTTTTGGTTAGTTTGGATAAGGGCTTGTCTATCTTGTTGATTTTCTCAAAGAACCAACTCTTTGTTTCATTAATTTTTTGTATTATTCTCTTAGTTTCTAATTTATTAATTTCACCTCTCACTTTGATAATTTCCTGGCGTCTATTCTTCCTGGGAGACTTTGCTTCTTCTTGTTCTAGAGCTTTCAGATGTGCTGTTAATTCACTAGTGTGCGATTTCTCCAACTTCTTTATGTGGGCATTTAGTGCTATGAATTTCCCTCTTAGCACTGCTTTCATAGTGTCCCATAAGTTTGGGTATGTGGTGTCTTCATTTTCATTGATCTTTAGGAAGTCTTTAATTTCTTTCTTTATTTCTTCCTTAACCCATTGGTGATTCAGTTGAGCATTATTCAGTTTCCATGAGGTTGTAGGTTTTCTGTAGTTTTTGTTGTTGTTGAAATCTAGCTTTAAACCATGGTGATCTGATAGAACACAGGAGGTTATTCTGATTGTTTTGTATCTGTTGAGATTTGCTTTGTGGCCAAGTATGTGGTCGATTTTAGAGAAAGTTCCATGGGGTGCTGAGAAGAAAGTATATTCTTTCTTGTTAGGATGGAATGTTCTGTAGATATCTATTAGGTCCAATTGGGTCATGACATCAGTTAAGTCCTTTATTTCTCTGTTAAGTTTCGATTTGGGAGATCTGTCCAGTGGTGAAAGTGGGGTGTTGAGATCTCCCACTATTAATGTGTGGGGTTTTATATGTGGTTTAAGCTTTAGTAATGTTTCTTTTACATATGTGGGTGCTCTTATGTTTGGGGCATATATGTTCAGAATTGAAACTTCATCTTGGTCGATCTTTCCTGTGACGAGGATGTAATGTCCTTCTTGATCTCTTTTGATTGATTTTAGTTTGAAGTCTATTTTGTTGGATATCAGGATGGCTACCCCTGCTTGTTTCTTAAGACCATTTGATTGAAAAGTCTTTTCCCAGCCTTTTATTCTTAGGTAGTGTCTATCTTTGAATTTGAGATGTGTTTCTTGTATGCAGCAGAAGGATGGGTCCTGCTTTCGTATCCATTCTGTAAGTCTATGTCTTTTTATAGGTGAATTAAGTCCGTTGATATTAAGGGATATTAATGACCAGTGATTCTTCATCTCTGTTATTTTTGGTGGTAGTGTGTGTGTACTTCTCTTCTTTGGGGTTTACTGTTGTGGCTTTATCTATTGCCTGTGTTTTCAAGTGTGTATCTGACTTCCCTCGGTTGGAATTTTCCTTCTAGTGCTTTCTGTAGGGCTGGGTTTGTGGATAGGTATTGTTTAAATCTGGTTTTGTCTTCGAATGTCTTGTTCCTTCCGTCTATGATGATTGAAAGTTTTGCTGGGTATATTAGTCTGGGCTGACATCCATGGTCTCTTAGTGTTTGGATTACATCTGTCCAGGTCCTTCTGGCTTTCAAAGTCTCCATTGAGAAATCGGGTGTTATTCTGATGGGTTTACCTTTATAGGTCACTTGGCCTTTTTCCTTGGCTGCTCTTAATATTCTTTCTTTATTCTGTACATTTAGTTGTTTAATTATTATGTGTCGAGGGGACTTTTTTTGGGGGTCTAGTCTGTTTGGTGTTCTATAGGCTTCTTGTATCTTCATAGGCATTTCCTTCTTTAAGTTGGGAAAGTTTTCTTCTATAATTTTGTTGAATATATTTTCTGTGCCTTTGAGTTGGTATTCTTCACCTTCTTCTATCCCTATAATTCGTAAGTTTGGTCTTTTTATGGTGTCCCAGATTTCTTGGACATTTTGGTTCATGACTTTGTTGGCTTTAGTGTTTCCTTCGACTGATGGAACTATTTCTTCTACTGTATCTTCAATGCCAGAAATCCTCTCTTCCATCTCTTGCATTCTGTTGGTTATACTTGCATCCGAAGTTCCTGATCTTTTACTCAGGTTTTCTATTTCCAGCATTCCCTCTGTTTGTGTCTTTTTCATTTTTTCAATTTCCCTTTTCAGATCTTGGACTGTTTCCTTTGTTTGTTTCATTGCTTTTTCATGGTTTTCTTTCAGTGCTTTATTGTTTTCTTCCAGGATTTTAATGTTTTCTTCCAGGACTTTATTGTTTTCTTGGAGGGCTTTATTGTTTTCTTCTAATTTGTTTGCCCTTTCCTCTAGTTGTTTACAGCGTTCTTCCAATTTTCTTGTCTTTTCCTCTACACACGCCTCTACCTTCTTCATGAAGTTACTCATAAGGCTACTTTCTTCTGCTTCTTCCAATTTTTGGTGTTCAGGTCTAGATGTTGGAGGCGAGCTAGGTTCTGGTGATGCTGTATTGCTCTTCATTTTGCTGTATGTACTTCTGCTTTGACGTCTGCCCATCTCCTTGTGGTTCCTTCTTGGTCTTATCAGTGGACTTGTTTCACAAAGATCTGACAGACTCAGGAGGACTCTCTCTCTTGTCCAAAAGGGAGTTCTCTTGTCCAACTCTTTGGTCCAGAAGGGAAGTCAGGGGCAAGCTCTGGTCCAGAATGGCAGTCGGGGACAGGCTGGGAGCTGGGGGCCGGTCTCTAAGTCTCAGGAAGTGGGTGGGGTCTTGGGCAGATGGGCGTGGGGGCAGGGCGCGGAGACTGCAGGGGCTGCCGGGGGCTTGGAAATGGGGATCCCTCCCGGTGGGGCTAGAAGGGGAGCTGCCCGGTGGCCAGAACCCGGCGCCAAGCTGGGGAGGTCCTCCCGGGGTGGCTGGTGGCCAGGGATGCGGTCCGGGTTGGACCCGGGTACTCACCTCTGGTCCAGAAGGGAAGTCTTCGGGGGCAGGCTGGGAGCTGGGGGCCGGTCTCTAAGTCTCAGGAAGTGGGTGGGGTCTTGGGCAGATGAGCGTGGGGGCAGGGCGCGGAGACTGCAGGGGCTGCCGGGGGCTTGGAAATGGGGATCCCTCCCGGTGGGGCTAGAAGGGGAGCTGCCCGGTGGCCAGAACCCGGCGCCAAGCTGGGCAGGTCCTCCCGGGGTGGCTGGTGGCCAGGGATGAGGTCCGGGCTGGACCCAGGCACTCACCTCTGGTCCAGAAGGGAAGTTGTCAGGGGCCCATTATTGTAAATTAATTGGGATTCTGTAACCTTTAATGTTACTGTTTATTTTAAATTATTTTAGAAGTCCTCTGGTAAAATTATTAGGATCTGTTAGGTACAGTATGTCATGTACAACTGGAAATAGAGTGATTTCTTGTTTTACAATTTATATCCCTTTCATTTCTTTCTCCACCTTATTTTTCAGATAATACCATGAGAATAACTTTGAAAAAATGTTGGGTTAGTAGCCTGTTGAGGTTTCTTAGTGGCTTTATCCAGCAGGACTGCCAACAGCACGATTGGGCCACAGCCTGGGTACCAGGTATTTGGAAAGGTCTATACTTGGTTGTATCTAGCAAAGGGGAGGTCTTTTGCCTTACACCTTGGAATTATTATAAAAGTCCTTTTGAGTAAAGTTCTGGGCAGGTGGGTTTGGACCCAGGCCCTCCCAAGGCTATCCTGTGTTTCTGTCTTTCCTTTCATTCTCTAGGCATCTCTTTCTACCCAAATATTTCCCAATTCTTGCTGCTCAAGAGTACCCTAGTCATAAAAGTAGGGGATGGTGCCAGATAGGTTAGTGGACACCCCTGTCTCATTCCTGACTTCAGTGGGATTACTTCAAATTTTTCTCCATTTTGGAAGTAATTGCTTATGAATTTTTCCTATATACCTTGAATCAGGTCAGGGTCTGTTCTCTTCTGTCCACCTTTCTCTAGGACTTTTATCATGAAGGCCTGATGTTTTTTGTTTCTGATTTTGTTTTTGTTCCAAAGACTTGTTCTGTGTCTATTTTTAAACAAGTGGTCAGTTATTGGTATTTAAAACAAACAATTCTTTTGATATAGGATGGTATTTTTTAAAAAAAAATATGTCATATGTATTTGTTTATCAAATCTGTATTAATGAGTGTGTGAGTGTGTGTGCGCATGTGTATGTGTGTATGTGAACATCTGCAGCTATGTTCATGTAGAATTCAGAGAGTGACCTACAGGAGTTCTTATTCTCCTTAGACCATGTGGGTTTCTGGCATATCAAATTCACTCTGTCAGACTGAGCAGCAAGAACCTTTTTTCAGCAGAGCCATCGGACCAAGCCTGGATTGTTGAAAACTCATAATTTTGACAGCTTATTTTGATCCACTTCAGCCTCTAAAGATAAAAGGAGCGAGCGGCTGAAGTGATAGTATAAGAATGTTGACTTGCAATAACAGAAACATCAAGGAAAAGATGAAACTGATGACTTATCAGTCATATTTCATCTCTCCCAATGACGGCTTTTCTTTTCTGCCCACATAAAAAGAATTGAATTGGTTTCAACATTAAAGAACAAATTTTATTTATAGTCAAGCAAGCTTGAAATTCTGCATTTTTAAACCTTGGCTGAACTTTAGAGAAACCTTTAAGACTCAGTCACATCTATACCAGACTTTTAACCCAGCTATCAGAATCAAGAATTCTAATGTTCAGAAAAAAGTCACCAGATTAAAAAAAAAAAGCCTTATATAAGACTTACATAATAGCTACCCTTCTATTCTTATATTCTAAAATGTACTTAAAATCCCTTTCCTTGAAAATCCCTTGAAAGAGAATGTAAGGAAATATTTTAACTTAAAATTGGTGTTGATTGCCTCACACATAAATATTATGCCATGACAGACATTGTTTGTGAGTTAACATTTTCTGTATAACTCAATTTTATACTTTGACAAATTCAGAAATGTGTCTAATACATTTTGGTGACTCTGACCTGAAGTCTGCTGTCTCCTCGAATCCTGTTACCACTCCCTTTGTCTGGTATCTCCCTTTCCTATATTCACATCTTTTTGTGCTCTTTTGTGACCCACTGAATTTAACCAATCTGGGTGACTGTGGTCCTTGTGTCCTTTAGTACTTTTCCTCCTCCTCTTCCTTCTGCTATTTGCGATTACAATTCCTGATGGAATTTCCATACCCAGGCCTATTTCTAGACCATGGCTCAAGAATCTGCTTTGTTCATTGCTGGAGATCTGCCCCAAGCTGTTGAATGGTTGTTGAATGGAGAAGTGAGGAATTGAGAAATAATAGGAAGAAATAGCGACATAGGTGAAGAAAAAGCTATAGACACAGGATAGCTTCAGAAGGGCCAGGGTCAATACCCAGTCACACGGAGTTTATTCATGATGGGCTTTTTATACATCAGCAAGGGGATGGGCAAAAGGCCTCCCCATTTCAAGTTCAAGGTATAAAGTGCCAACAAGTGTAGACCCTTCAAAACACCTGGTAACCACACCTTTGGTAAAATCATCCCATTCTGCATCCTCTCTGAGCAGAACAAGCTCAGATTTTCTGACCTTGAGTAAGGCCTTACTGGGAAGCCTCTGTGTGCCCCCACAGTTCATGAGTTTCCCTTGCTGAGTAGGTCACTCATTCTCCCTCACATTCTTCCTGTTACCATCTTCCATGCCAAGAACATTATGTGAAATGTTCTCCTCCCATCTCCTCTCCTCTCCACTCCCTTCCTCTCCTCCTCTTGTTTCCCCTCCCTTCTCCTCTCCTCTCCTCTCCTCCATCCACTTGCCTCCCATTTCCTCCCACTAAACTCTCCTATCTCCAGGAACCCACATAGCATAGACTGGCTTTGACATTTCTACCTCCATATTTCATCTTTATTTTTGCCTAATGTCATTTCTGTTGTGAACTTGCTGAATCCTTCCTTTGTAGTGATATAAAAACTGTATACTAATTACACCAAATAACAAGCATTATAACATTTAATATTTGTTTTCATATATGCTGCCACTTTTTAAAATGTTCTTATGCAACAAAGGTTAGGACACACCAGAACATGTTCAATTTTGTGACTGCAGCACTGTCTTTAGTCTCAGGATATCACATTAACAAATTATTTTGCATCAGAAAAACTGGAGGATGAAAAATGATCATTAGATAGCAAAGTAAATAATTTTAAATAATCTTTAATTTCTGTATGTACTCATAATATATAAATGCTGAGCCTGTAAAATCAATGATAAATAGACATTTTGAACTTATTTTCAATCAATTGAAACTAGAAGCAAAGTTTAGAGTTCCTTTATTTAATGCTAGGCTCAAAATATTTAACTATAACTGTTCATGGAATGATTTGTGCATCTGAGCACATCTGGTTTATGGACAAGCTGAGGAGCTTAAAAATTTAAAGCAGGAAATGTTTGGGATCATCCGCACATTTTCAGAATCATTGTGTACCATCTCAGAGACAACCTTTCTTCTAAATTATACCCTTTCCACTGTCCACAAATGATATTCTTTCCTATCCCTTTTGAAATCTTAAAAGAAAAGTACAGGACGGTTTATCTGGAAGAAAATTTGCCAAGGGAAATATCGGAGGTATTGGAAAATGCTTAAGTAAAGGGATCTTATGTTCAAAATAATCTGTATTCTAGTCATTCCTGTGGTATATAATCATGTACTGTATGCAGCTAAATGAGTCTGTTGTCTGGCTGTAATGAATATCTACATCCATCCTAACAGTTAATGAGGAATAAATGACTTATTATCCTTGAATGGCTGTATCTAAATAGCTCAGCAACAAAAACAGAATATTAAAATGTGTAGCTAAGATAGATCATAAATGATAATGAACTCACTCAGTTCATTAATTAATTTTTTAAGCATGAGAAGGTTCACTTCCTGAGTTTAAAATCACCACGGGTGTGAGTTCATGCACAACGACACATTTTAAGCTTGCATTTTCATATAATGTGGCTACAATTCATCATTGTGTGTGTATATGGATACAGTTGTATATACACACATGCACATTTGAAAATAGTTCAGAAAGATGGCTTATTTTTAAAATAACAACATTGAAGTCTGCATAAAAAACATAGAAATTCATATTTTATATACTCATTTATGATCTGTAAGTTTTCAAAGAAGATACTCTTATGTCGCACATGCTTGCTTTTAGTACATTAGAAATTCTTCGTCTCTTCTACTTTGAGCAACATCTGCTAATATATTATATCCCAAACCTTAGTAACCAGTCTTCTACTCTATTGCTTTTTAAAACTAATTTAATTTTGGCAATGTTTCACATGGACAAAACACATTCTGGTGACATTCATACTCTATCTTCTTGATCCTTCCACTGATGCCCCTGGTGCTCCTGACATCTGTCTTCTCACTGTCATGCCCAAACCCCAACCCGCCCCCCCATTGACTACTTTTTGGTTTTGCAACCTGTTTAGTGAAGCCAGAGATGTGTGCATTTACCTAGATACTCTTGGTCCAAATTTAACATCTAGTGTCAAATCCAGAGTCTTCATAGTAGGCCTTCATAGTAAAAGGATGGAAGGTATTAGTACAGATGACAGTATTGTTGAATGTGAGGGCCCACCTCACAAGGTTTCAGGTGGAAAGAATATTATTGGCTGACATAGATACCATTCCTGTGATATTTTTGTCAAAAAGGTGACTACTTTTGACATTTTGTCTTACAAATTTGTGGAGTCTACAGTGAAGAGTTTGGGATTAATGTCCTTTGGGAGAAAAAATTTCAAGACAACCTAGTAATTAACTCTTCTCTGGCAGTTATTAGTGACAATTTTTGGCAGCTCTTGATTGAAGAGCAGAAAGCATGGAAAAGAGTAAATTATCTAGTTTGAGGGGGAGAAAAGAACATCAGGAAATGTAAAGTAGATGGTAAATCCTGGATCAAGGGCAGTGAGTGGGGTTTAATGATCAATTTTGGTCTATAAATATTCAGTTGTTAGCTAAGCATTTGGTGAAGTTTGACTTTCACTAAGTGACAAGGGAACAAAACTTCTCAGGTGAGTTTCTTCTCTTGGTATTTATTGTACACCTGGCAATTGACTGTCAGCCCTGTATACATCAGACTAACAGGCCAAATGAAGTACTGGTTATAGAGTGAAAATTTTATTTCAGCAAATGTAATTCAGAATGTAAATCACATCTTAAAATTTGCAAATGTGCATCTACCCTCAGCATGATGCAAATTCTCTAGAGCCCATTCCTTGAGATGAAAACAACAGTCTATCCCTCAGAAAAGCAGTCTACTTGTATACTTACCCAGAATTTACACTGTGTTTCTTTTCATACTTAAATAATAAACATCAGAAATGGAAGAGTATATGTCTTTCAGTAATTGATCATTTTCCAGACTAATTGCATTTGAAAAAAATCTCTTCACAGATTGTTCCATGTTTGATCTTAGTAAAAAGTGGTTTTGTGCTCTTTTTTCATCAATTGTCAATATGTTATATAGATCAAAATGATGCAAATATTATGTGAGACTTTGTAAATCAATGAATGAGTGTTTTATTTTTGAAAATTGCAAAAATCTATGCTAGGATTTTTCTTGTTATAAATAAAAATAAAATAAAATTACAATAAGGAAAAATACATATTCAAATGAGGGGATATTTTAATGCTTCATAAATTGGTAATTATATATTAATTACTATCACATAGTTCTTATAGAAATACAATATATCTGAGAAACAACATTATTAGTTTGTATCTTCAGATATTTATAATAATACAAAACTATAAGTTAATTTGAAAAGCAGCAAACTCGAAAGAGAAAGGTTTTTTAGTTGAGTTGTTCCATTAATGATTTTGATTTAAAGAACTTTTAAAAGAATTCTCAAAACATTTGAAATGAGAAAAGTCATTGAAGTTTCTTGAATGATCTGACAATGATAATGTATTTTCTCATGAAAAAGTTTAATAAAATATATACGAGATGTTTCCGGGTTGTTCAATGATGCCCTATATCACTAATTCCCTATCCAATTATGATAGTTATTAATAAACAGGGATTTAGATTAGTGGCTGCGATAAATCTTGCTAGAAAATTATTTAGCACATTTTGATGTAAGGCAAGATTTTTTTTTTTTTTTTTTTTTGGTTTTTCGAGACAGGGTTTCTCTGTGTAGCTTTGCGCCTTTCCTGGAACTCACTTGGTAGCCCAGGCTGGCCTCGAACTCACAGAGATCCACCTGGCTCTGCCTCCCGAGTGCTGGGATTAAAGGCGTGCGCCACCACCGCCCGGCTGAGGCAAGATTTTTAAATACAAAAATTAATATGAATTTTAAAATGAAACTATAGCTAAAGTTATTTGTAAATATAATATATTGTAATAATGGTCTTAGAAGAATAGGCAGAAACTAAAATATGCTGTAAGCAAAACTGGGCATTATATAGGAAAAGTTACTAAAGTTTCATCTTCTAGATGCTTCTTTAAATCATTCAGTGTCAATGAGTATAGATAATCTTCTGTTTGTCAAGCAGAAATTAGAAATTTGTTAAAATTGTTTTCTTAAAAATGAGGAATGCATCTTACCATGATAATGCAATGTCACTACTCAGTTTTCTCCATATCTGAAGCCACGCAATGCTTGGAAGTAATACAAGTGTCAATTTTTTATATATTTTTATATATTTTTCCTTTTATTTTATTTTACAATACCATTCAGTTCTACATAACAGCCACAGATTCCCTTGTTCTCCCCCTTCCTGCCCCCCTCCCATTCCCCCCAGCCCACCCCCCATTCCCACCTCCTCCAGGGCAAAGCCTCCCCCAAGGACTGAGATCGACCTGGTAGACTCAGTCCAGGCAGGTCCAGTCCCCTCCTACCAGATGGAGCCAAGCGTCCCTGCATAAGTCACAGGTTTCAAACAGCTAACTCATGCAATGAGCACAGGACCTGATACCACTGCCTAGATGTCTCCGAAACAGATCAAGCCAATCAACAGTCTCACCTATTCAGAGGGCCTGATCCAGTTGGAGGCCCCTAAGCCTTTGGTTCATAGTTCATGTGTTTCCATTCGTTTGGCTATTTGTCCCTGTGTTTTATACAACCTTGGTTTCAACAATTCTTGCTCATATAAACCCTCCTCTTTCTCGCTAATTAGACTCCCGGCGCTCCACCTGGGGACTAGCCCTGGATGTCTGCATCCAGATTCCTCAGTCTTTGGATGGGGTTTCTGGCACAACTATTAGGGTGTTTGGCCATTCCATCACCATTGTAGGTCAGAAAACAGGACCCAAGAAAGACACGAGGATTGTCCAAAGACAGAGAACGTGTAGATAGTGAGATCTACACGAACAACCTGGACCTGAGTGGGAGCAATGAAGGGCGAGGGTCGAGAGAAAGGGAGTGGGAGATTCCAGCTTGATCAAGAACAGAGAGGGAGAACAAGGAATAGGAGACCATGGTAAATGAAGACCACATGAGAAAAGGAAGAAAGAAAGTGCTAAAGAGGCCCACAGAAATCCACAGATATCCCCACAAAAGACTGCTGGCAATGGTCGAGAGACAGCCGGCACTTTATTATATTTCATGAATATTAAACTCTTCCATTTAAAAAGTAAAAATAACTCTAAGAATTAAATGATAAAAACCTATAAAATCTGAAAATTACTGTCCATTGTTCAATATCCTGGGATATATTATATTTAAAATCTATTTAGAATACTTCCTTTCACCTCTGTAACACTATGTTAAAGAAAAATTGTTGTGATTGGTGCTTTTTAAGTGTTAGCTAATCTGTTAATGAGAGCATAACATATAATTTATTCTTTTGGATATTTTTGACAGTTCCCTACTAACTTGACTAAATCATGAAATTTTATTTCTTACAGAAATAGCATAAATACCAACAAAATCAGACCTGGTTAGAAGACCAAATATTCATTAAGTGAATGTAAATATAACTAAATATTTAATAGTTTATTACACTATACATGCTGTTTACTATAGAATATCTGCATTCTTTATTATTTCTTCAATTATTTCCAAAGAAAATACTCTTCCCTCTAATTTTGGCAAAAGCCATCTTCATCTGAAGCCTATATATTATCTGAAAGAGGGTACTTATGTACCCTGTGTGTATTTATGAATAGTCACTATCTAGAACATAAGCTCCAATGTATCTCAAAACGAATACCAAGGGAGGATGAAATACATGATTTTTGTGATAATTTTAAACTTAAGAGAAGAGCAAATAGGCATCACATTTACACAGTATTAAGTAAATACGAATAAAAATAATGTGAACATTATTATGTGCTCAGGGTAATGCTATGCCAACTAAACAAAGCCAGAAAATTACTGTCTCTTGGCAAAAGACAGTTTCTATAGTTTTAATATAAGGCCTATATTGTAAACTTTTACTAATAATCCCATTAGTTATTAGACACTAACAATAAAAGTTTTATCATCATTATGTATCTTTGTTTAGTGTTGGATAAGGAAAGCAGTTTTTTTCTCAGTTATTGTTGTAAAGAATGAAAAATTATATAATTGCTTTAAACATTTGATAGCCTCTAAATATAATGTCAATGTCATCTTAATATATAATCTGGTATTAATACTTATTTATATACCATAAAAATAATACTTTTTATTGAAAATATTTGAAAGCATACATTTACACAATACATGAAAATAAATGTTTATAAGAAATTTATTAATAAATTATTAAATCCTAGAGGCAATCAAATGAACGTCATTCAATAGTAATTATTAAATCAACTGTGGCCTATGCAAATGATCAACTTTTCTTCAGCACAATAAATAAATAAATTGATAAACACCATTGAAGCCATGATAATACATAAGGTGTACATTCTGGAATGAATAAAACCAATCCAAAAATTTGCATTTCAAATGATTCTCATGACAAAATGTCCAGCACTAGCAAAATCATATGTTTCACTTTTTCAGCCACAGGGTACATATTATTTCCAAGAAAAAAGTTTGACCAACCTTTCAGCTTTGAGTTTATTTATTTATATATGTATTTATTTAAGATTTTCCTTATTTTTATTTCATGTGTGTGAGTGCTTGGCTGATTGTATGTCTGCGTACCATATGTATGCTGTGCCCTTAATGCCAGAAAGACTCCAGATTCCCTGGAACTGGTGTTACAAAGAATTCTGCCCCTGTGGGGGCAGAAATTGTTCCCCAGACCTCAGAAGAAACAACTAGAGTTCTTAACCACTGAGCTCTCTCAAGCTCTATGTTTATTTTGTATATGCAGAAAAACAATATTCATTAGTTTCCATATTATCTGTTCACTCAAATGTGATCAAGATGTTTGCTTATGACAATTTCATTAACAAACATGTATTTTTTCTAGTTTTTGAATGCTGTAATCCCATAACTCATGAAGCTAAGGAAGGAAGAGCATGAGTTTCTCAGTTCAACAACAGCCTTAGCTATATGCACAGCAAGACTTTTTAAACCATCAAAGCATGATTCATATAGTTACATTGCAAATTTGAAACGTAACATTGGTGAAAAAGAGATTTCTATTTTTCATTTTCTTAACATTATGTTAAAGTAAAAAGTGTGTATAGACAGAGAGATAATAAATTAACCAAAAGATATTTTATTCTTTTTTTTTTTTTTTTTTTTTTTTTTTTTTTGGTTTTTCGAGACAGGGTTTCTCTGTGTAGCTTTGCGCCTTTCCTGGAACTCACTTGGTAGCCCAGGCTGGCCTCGAACTCACAGAGATCCGCCTGGCTCTGCCTCCCGAGTGCTGGGATTAAAGGCGTGCGCCACCACCGCCCGGCACGATATTTTATTCTTATATGATGTGGTAGTAAGAATTTGAGACTATCTGACATAACACACATACACATGGTTTCATATAAATATAAAACTAAATTTTAACCATATACAATCTCTGCATGCATAGATTTTTCATATTGTTAACTTTTGGCTTTAATAATGAAGTCTAGTGCAACTCTCTGAAAGAATTGTTTATTTTCATTAGAGGTGTGATGTTGATTCTAACCACAGCCTTACTTTGTCAGTATTCCTTGGTATTTCTTATACCTGAGTGTTCTTGTTCAGTGCCAGAAGAGAGTCCAAGAAGGCAATCATGTGAGAACCCTGAGTGCTTGTGAAAAACCTCCAGAAAAGAAGACAAGAGTCTAGTGACCTGTTTCTTAAGAACATAGAAAGGAACTGGGTGGTGGTGGGGCATGCCTTTAATCCCAGCATTCAGGAGGCAGAGCCAGGCACATCTCTGTGAGTTTGAGGCCAGCCTGGTCTACAGAGCGAGATCCAGGAAAGGCACCAAAAGTACACAGAGAAACCCTGCCTCGAAGAAAAGGAAAAAAAAAAAAAAGAGGACACAGAATTGCGTTTTGAAGTGAAATTACTTCAACTGCTGGAATCCATATGTCTCTATAGGAAAAGACGTTTTTGCCATGTGTATCTTGTGCTTGTGACTGAACACCTTTTTCATGTGATTCTTCTTTGCCACCATATTATAAATTTTGTGATGCTCTAAATAAAGTTGGCTATTACATGAGACATTAGTACACTTCACTTTTAGGCCATGATATCAATTAGAGTGGTTAATAATTCAGCCCCTACATCTCTTCTGATGTAACATTAAGAGTAGTTCTCTTAAATAATTATTTTTATTTCAATGTATAGCTATATTAAAAGAAAAAGGAATCAAGATTTATGCTTTTAGTTAGTGCTTCACATCCTGCTACATGCTGTCATGCTTCCCTCCATAATGGTCATTAGTTCATCTTATGAAACTGTAAACTACATTAAACTGCATCTTCTTCAAGGTGCATTTGTCATAATGCACCGTCATAGCAATGAAAAAGTAACTAAGACACTCACAAAAGAAGAGGACCACATGTATGTATATTTTCAAGAATGACCGTATGGTGTTGTATAACCAATTCCTGTGATCATCCCTCAGGAAAATTATTTCTCTAGTTCTCAAAGTTCTTTATTTACCCATAGCACTTTGTGTAGGGTTGAGGTGTTATCAGCTTTTACCTATGCACCTTGGCATGCCTGTCGGTGGTGCCATCCTTGATTTAAGTATCATTTTATAGAGCTGTTTAAATTTAGTATGTACATATATGCATGCAACAAGAATTAAAGGAAAAAGATGCCAGGGATAATAAAGAGAGCAAGGAAATATGTGGGAGATTGGGAGGGAGGAGGACAATGGTTTTCTGGCTTGTGTTTAGTTAGCATAGCATTACCCTGAGCACATAATAATGTTCGCATTATTTTTATTCATATTTACTTAACACTATGTAATGTGAAACCTATCTGCTATTCTTTTAAATTTAAAATTATCACAAAAATTATGTATTTCATCTTCCTTTGGTATTCATTTTGAGATACATTGGAGCTTATGTTCTAGATAGTGACTATTCATGATCTAATTGGTTGATAAATAAAACACTGATTGGCCAGTAGCTAGGTAGGAAGTATAGGTAGGATAAACAGACAAGGAGAATTCTGGGAAGTGGAAGGCTGAGTCAGGAGACGCCAGTCTGCTGTCCAGGGAGCAGCATGTAATGACACACAGGTAAAGTCATGAAACATGTAGCAAGATATAGATTAACAGAAATGGGCTGAATTTAAATATAAGAGCTAGTCACTGGAAAGCCTGAGCTAATGGCCAAGCAGTTTTAATTAATATAAGCCTCTGTATGTTTACTTGGGTCCAAGTGGTTGCAGGACTGGTAGGTGAGAGAGATTTGTCCTGACCATGGGCCAGGCAGGACACAGAAAATTTTCAGCTACATCTAAGTAATATGTATTCATATAGGAGAATAATATGTCAAAATTGTCCAAGTGTGTTACACTTCAAGTGAACTATGGACTTCTGTAAGTCCCACAGAGTAAAATAATCAAGAAATTAGAATTTGTCGACTATAAATTGGAAGATTAATGAACCCTTTATGTTAACAACATGATAAAACATGCCAAGAAATGCAGCAGGTTTATTTTATTATTGGCATCAGTTTTGGTGCATAAATACTTTTCAGAGAATTTTCTTTGAGCTTACTTTGTTTTTTTGCTGTCAGTTACTATCAATCAGTTAAACTTTTAAAAACAAACCAGAAGAGACTTGCCAGGTCACCTCTACTTTCAGGCTTTGCAAAGGGGGCATATTTAAAGGAGAAATGCTTTATTGAAAGAGTCAGCGTCCTGTATATTAATATGTAGATTAAATCTGTCAGATACTTACTAGGCCTTGCCTATCCTGAAGTTTATTTGAGAATCTATGTGAGCTCAATAGAATTATTTCATTATGAATCTGGCATTAGCACCTCAGAGACTTACCTTGACATGAAGGACTCATTTTAAGTCTGAAAAGTAAATTTTGACTTCTAAAAATGAATGCTTACCTTAAAGTAAAATTAAGAAAAATACAATAAAACTTCAGTTTAATGTCTTTCTTCATTAGTAAATGAGCTTTCACAGAGTGAGTTTAAACTCTTCAGATGAAAGCATTAATATTACATGTTACATCAGTGTGTTTTAAGACTACCCAAGCATAATTTAAAGTATACTGAAAGTTAGGTTTGTTTTACTGCGTAAAAAAGGAAACAGTTGCTTAAGATAGAATCATCAAGCATTTCTGAAGATTTTTTATTGTCACCCTTCCCTCCCCAAAATAAATGAAACCTAAATGTATTCGGTGAAATAAATTTTACAAAATATTATAGCATTATTTATTATTAAACTCCATTTCCCAACACATGAATTACACCATGGGAATGTTTTATGAATTTTACCTTAATAAATGAATATGTATTCAAGTAAATGTTACCACTTCTTTTTTGCAGCATAATAATTTCTATAATCATTCCTGAATTTGTTTTATTAGATTACAGTGCCTCTGGCAATAATTTTCTTTATAAAAAAACATTGAGGTGTCTATAGAGGACATTATTTTATATGTCATACACTTGGTTAACAGTATTATTAAGCTGATTTTCATCAATTTGCTTTTGTTAACTTTAATCCTTAGTCAAACATTTCAAATAAATAACTATATAGCACTGATCTCACTTAGCTTGTCAGATGATCCAAGTAATACTGGACTATAATTTTGTGTACACAAGTGACATGTGTTTAAATAATTAATTATAATATCATAATGAGTTTGATCTCACAGACAATGAATATGGAGTGTAAATGACAACAAAGATCCACAAAATCATATTTAAATATGCAATTATTGGACAGACTTTTAAATTCTTTTTTTTTTTTTTTTTTTGGTTTTTTCGAGACAGGGTTTCTCTGTGTGGCTTTGCGCCTTTCCTGGAACTCACTTGGTAGCCCAGGCTGGCCTCGAACTCACAGAGATCCACCTGGCTCTGCCTCCCGAGTGCTGGGATTAAAGGCGTGTGCCACCACTGCCCGGCCAGACTTTTAAATTCTTAATTCAATACTCTTTCTTCCATGTCCTCCAGTAAAAAGTCAGAGCTTAAGGCCATGCTATCACATCAGGCACATCACCAAAGGAATGGACATATAACATAACCACAATGACTGTCTCCCCTTGTATGAGCGGGGGACTTTTCCTTCAGAAGCTTTCTTTTTAATTATGATTGATTGATGATTGGTTCCTTGAAACATACTAATTTATAAATTATGAAACCCTATAAACTATTTGTTTCCAACACACTATAGGAACTAATCTTATGGCTTGGACTTACCTAACACCTATTATACTAATTATTTAAGAAGAAATTACCAATATGTGGAAAGACATTATGAATCTTTGCCCCTCTTCTCCAACAACATTTTGCTAGAATTCATCCCCTGCCCATGAAGGATACAGTATTTTCTTTCATTCACAATTATGCATAATTAGGAAATATGATGTCCTCAATAACTCATGTTTATTCACTCTACTCCAATGCCATTGTTTTGAAATATTTGATTTTTTTTAAAAATAAGTTATTTTATTCAAATATTCTCCTTAAATTCTCTTCATCTAACATCTTCTGTATTTTTAAATTGTAACCTTTGGCACTTTCAAGATCATTTTATATTTTTTGAATTTTCAAGATCCTCCATACAATATAGATGTGGAAAACCTGCATAAATCTCATTGGAAAATGGAAAAGATAATGCTATTTCCAAGATACTGATTCAATTATATTAGTAAGTCATTTTGTGCTTCAGGTAATGTTAAATATTTAACATTAAATATTTGATAATCTTGTCATTTAAGAATTCTTAACTATCAACTTATATTAGTATTATAAAATCATAGGAATTTTCTTGGGTTTAATCCTTAAAAAATACTATTCATGAAAAATGTATTAGAAGATTAACATTTTGTTGGGGGGTGAATGGTTATATCACAAAATTTTCAAAGACACAGATAACCCGAAAATTATTTTCATTTTATAATTTCTCCTAAGGTTTGCTCTTAGGTATTGTTTTAGTATTTTTCTTTACTTTTAATGCAAACATTAGATGTAATGTGTTCTGATCATACTTAACGCGCTCCCAACTCCTCCAAGTCTTCCCCACCAACCATCCAATTCCACACCCTTTCTCTCTGTCTCTCTTTAGAAAACAAATAGGCCTACAAAACAAACAAACAAATAAAAAAACAAAACAGAAAAATCTCCCAAACACTCTAATGTATTTTGTGTTGTGTGTGTGTGTGTGTGTTGTATTCTGAGGGGCATGAGATCTACCCTGAATCTTGGTTATTATACCCAGTGAGAATCCATTTGTAAAGTTTATTTTTCTTTGCATGCTAGTTTCAATTACAGATATCCTCTTGTTTGTGATGGAAGCCCATGTCCACTTCCCGTTCTCAGCACTGGGACCCCAACTAATTCGAATCTCTGCAGGTCTTTTGCCTAGTGCTGGTCCCTATGAGGTCACATATTCATCAGTCTCATTGTGACTAGAAGATAATCTTTCCTTGCATTCACCTATCTTCTCTGGATCTTACAGTCTTTCTGTCTCCTATTGTGCATAGCTTCTTGAACTCTGATGGGAAGGGTTTGATGAAGACATCCCTTTTAAGCCTAAGTGTTCCAAAATGTATCACTTTCTGCACATTGTCCAGTATGTGTCTCTTTGCTGATTATAATCTGTCTCAAAAGTTAAGTTTCCGTGCTTGCTGAGTGAGTAATATATGTGTATAATAGAATTTTGTTAGTACTTATTTAATCATTGTGTCCTTCAGAAGAGCAACAGAATTAAGTTTTCCCCCAGATCTATGGCCTATCCAGTCTCCTGTACTTGGCCAGCTGAACAGTGGCAGTCATGTGTTCCATCTCATGAAGTGGGTCTTAAATTCGATCAGAGAGTGGTCGGTTACTCACATGTGTCCCTATTCATGCAGCAAGTCTGATGTAGATCACAGGGTTTGGAGCTGGGTTAACAGTTTCCTTTCTTTTCTGGTAATGTGAAGAATACCTTTCAGCATCATGACTGGTGAGTAGGAGTGAAGCCTCTAGCTAGGAACAGCCCAATTTCTCCATGTTCAATGATGTTTGTAAGTGTTGTTTTCAGCAATAGGGCCATGTCTACAGTTTGTGGAGAATAACCATGTCTCATAGTTTGGGGATATGGTCAATCATGAGAGAAGGCAGAGACCAAAAATATGAACCAACTGGTCACATTGCTTCTAGAGTCAGGGAGCTTGTGATTTTTATTCCGTCAAAGACTCCAGCCCATATAATGGAACTACATATATTTAGGGTGGATTTTTCTATTCACCCTAATCTAGAAACTCCCTCACAGAAATGCCTAGAAATTTGTTCCCTGCCTTATTTGTAGATACTTTTAATGTGAAAGTCAATATTAACCATCACATTTGCTTTCATTACACAATAAAACAAAGTTGGGTTCTATAATTTAATGTATTATTTCATTTGGGTGCAGAATCTCCTGAGATATCAAGAAAGCATTGGTTGGTGTCATGCTCAGAGGATAGTATTTTACAAACATGGAATTGAAAAAAATAATATTCCATGCATAGACCTTGGTAGACTATTTCCATCACAGCCAACATAATCTTATTTACTATACTAGTCTCACAGACCTTTGAAGTGATAATAAAATGGCTCATCAAAGTACTTTGAATGATTCACTTATGGTTGGTAAAAACACATCTGTAAGGTTTTTCTGAAATGGCTCAGCTGGCAAAGGTGATTGATACCTTGTCTGACAGCCTTAGTTAGTCCACTGAACCTAATTTTGGAATGAAAGAACCTACTCTCACAAAGCAAAATGTTTTCTAACCTCCAAAGATATGCTATGACATTCATGTGTCACCTCTCCAAATAAGGAAGGAAGAAGAGAAGGAAGAAAGGAAGGAAGGAAGGAAGGAAGGAAGGAAGGAAGGAAGGAAGGAAGGAAGGAAGGAAGGAAGGAAGGAAGGAAGGAAGGAAGGAAGGAAGGATATACCTGCTGCAGAGAGCAGGAAGAGGGGATACTGGATGCCAGTCCTGGAACCCTGAACTGTTTCCCAAGGACCCACATTTTAGAAGGAAAAAAGTGACTCCTACATGTTGTTTCTTGTCTTTCATGTGAATGTTTTGGTTCTACATACACACACATACAGTATCCTATGAACACATACACACACCTGACACACACACATACACACACACACACACACACACCCTACAGAGAGACAGACACACATCCTACACACATACACATACACACCGTACAAACACACAGATACAGACTCATATCTACACACACTCACAAATACATAAACACACAAAATAAATGTTACAAAACTATAAAACACCTTTTTAAAATCATTTTTGTCAAATTAGGCTTTCTCAACACTTATTCCTAAGAATAAAAACCCTGTCTTCACCTCTTTTAATCTGTATTTGTGTCTCCAATTTTGTCTTTCTCTCACATTTTTATTCATCATAATAAAAATAGATATTTATCATTACTGTCATTTATATTGCTCAGTAGCATGGAAGCTTCACATAGAAAATTATTTCTCCTTGTTTGGTTCCTTGCTTAATATTTTGGTCTTAAACAGAGAGTCACAAATATTTTACATAGCTAAATAAAAAAAAAAAAAAAAAAAACATGCTTTTTGCCGGGGACAGCATATAAGATGGCTGACGTGCTGCCAGCAGAGATTGGAGAAAAGGGGAACTGAGATTGTGGACCATCAACCCTTCGTGTGTTTCCCTCCGGATCCTCTGCTTAGCATAACTCTAGAGGGCCAAGGCAGAAATGCCTACGTGTCCCAAGGTCATGCTTTGTGGCACGCACATGTCATGCCCTCCTCCATATAAATATTTCTTGTAATACTAGTCTTTTTCTTTTATCTGATCTTCATGTTCTGCGTTCCTAGATCAATAGTGATCTCTGTGATGCAGGAAAGGAGTGAAGTAAATTTCACAAGAAATTATACAGAGATGATCACTCAGGCTGGGGTCAAGGCAGTTATTCAGTTCATGGAAAAGAACCTGCAGCCTGGGGAAGCTTTTTAGGCTTGGATAAACTGTACTAAATGTGTGGTCAACTATAGCACTTGGTATGATGTGTATCAACACACTGGCCTTAAATTAGCCATGATGAATAATTCAGTTTCTGAGGATATTCCAAGGACGTTGTGTAAAATTTGAGACCCTAAGGGGTATTGGCTGAAGACTGTGGATGGAGTAACATATAGATGGGATGACAAACTAAAAGTGTGGGAACCTAGAATAGGGAGATGACAACTTTAATCCAGACATTTTTTTTATTCCTCCTGAAGGAGTGTGGAGATAATGTGACAACTGATGGAGTGATTGCTACAAGTTTTATTGGGTTCCAAATTGAAAAGAGCTGCCAAGAAAGGTGAACTTCCTTTCATAGAAGCTCTCTAAATTAGATTAGGTCTTCCTTGGAATTGTTGGATATAGAAGGACAGAAGTTGCTGATTTGCAGGGACAGATTTCTTGTCTGATGTCATTGTAGCCCACCAGTCATGGGGCTTGGTGTTTGCAGAGGCCTGAGGAGGAACTTAGGCAGCTGCAGGGGTCTTGAGGATGGAGCAGGCTGTATGAGAAGGAAATGACTGTCTGGTACATTGACCACTGTTCTTATTTTTACCTTCTTTGCTAAATTGCATGTTGCTAGCCTTTGAGTCAAGTACTCAAAAGATTATATGATCATTAATAATAAAAATAGATTATGCTTGCTTTGGTGTTAAGTCTGGGATAGTTCCTGTGTTTAGAAAAAGATGATGAAGATTATAATGGTGATTTTCTAAGAATAACCTTGGAATCATGAGAACATTCTGTAATGGGTGATTTCCCCTTTTCTTTCTGTTCCCCCTTCACTTATTATAATAAAAGACTGAGGTTACCAGGGCAAAAGCAGAAGCAAACGAAGCTGTAGCAAAAGCTAAGAGAAGCTAAGAAAAACTAAGAGAAGTTAGAGAAGCCAAGAGAAACTAAGAGAAGCTAGAGAAACTAAGAGAAACCAAGAGAAGCTAACAAAAGCAAAGACAAGCCAAGGAAGCAAAAGAAATTTAACAACTGCAGGAGCCCAAAGTGACCTGTCAGCTTGCATGAACATTGTCTCTGAGTTGTTATTGCACCTTACAGGTACCCCATCGTTCTGACCCCCAAATCTGCTGAGGCTGGTCCCTGGCAGCTTTTATTAAAAATGTGAATGTTACTATTATTTAAGATAAGAAATGAGCCTGTAAGACAAGCATCTATGGCTTTGTAGCCCCAACAGTCCAAATTTCTCACTGCTGTTTTTCAAAAAAACAAAACAACAACAACAAAACCTGTTGAATAGATCATGTAGCAATGTCTTGAGACAAAGAGGATGAGTCCAGAACAAGCTTGTTTTGTTTGAGTTTTTCCTGCATTCACATTTTGTACTTTACTTTTAGCCCAGCTAGTCATGGTCCAGAACGAATGTTGAACTGCCTTTGTTGATCCTACCGCTGAGGAGTTATTTTTGTTGTGTTCAGAAGATATTCTAGTCTCTCAATAAACTCTCCTGAGTTTTTACAGAAAGAAAACCATGAATCCCAGAGTTTTACTATTTCTAAATGTCTGTGGGAAAATCTTTCTTATACTTGTTTTGTGAATGCTGCCTCAGCAAACTCGTGTGTGGTATTAATTGCACCCTAAGGAATATGGGTTTGATGTGCTAATCAGCTATAATGAACTTAATCCCAATACTCTTTTATTTGGATTAACAATAGACTTTTCACATCTAATTAACTTTATTTTGACCTTTACCAAGCTATGTATTGGTACAACAGAAAACAAACGTATGTTTGTGCATATCTTCATTTTTAAACTAGTTATCTCTACATGATAAACCATTATGCAATATTTTTGATGTTTCGTTGGGGGACTATACTTTGCTCTCAGAAATGTAGGTCACTTAAAATATCTTTATTTATGATTTTAATGACTTTTAGGTATACATGTGTATGTGCACTTACCCACATGTGAAGTTAGTCATACAGACAAGCAGCAGAAGATAGCCAAAATCTAAAGTTACAGGCAGTCATGTGTTCCCCTGGAAGAATGCTGGGAAAATAACTCAAGTCTCTTGAAAGAACTCAACATACTCTTTAGCTTTCAGGCATCACTTGAGCCATTGTTTTAAGTATTTAGATGGGACCTATTTTAATAAAATATTCATGAAGAGATCTTTTGTTAGCATTTATTTTAAAGTTTCATAGAATTTAAATTTTTATTTCAAGTTAACTGTGTATTTTATTAGTTATAAATGTTATACTTATCATATAATTTCTATCTTGTAGAAAAAAATTAAATTGTTGATTTATGTATTAATTTCTGATCAATTTATAGAAGGAACTAAATTAAAGATATTAAAGGGGTTCTATATGTGATGAAATATTTCTATACTTCCAGCAGTTGCAGAGGATTTGACAGACCACAACCTGTGGACAATTACTAGTTAACCACTAGTGGAACATACCTATATTTGTTGTGTCGTTTATTCAATGGTTGATGTTGTATCGTAATAGAAGAGTCATGAATGACAAGCTGTACAACCAGTAAAGATGGAATATTTGCTATCTGATCTTCTGTAAAGAAAGTTAACCAACTTCTGAACTAGTAGATGGCATAAGATTATGAGAAAGAGAAATATTTAATACTGGATAACTACCTTGACTTTTCTGAAAAATAAAAATAGTGATAAAAAGCACAATTTCAAATATATCAAAGAAAATCAAGTCAAATGCTAAAATAAAATTATGAGGAATCCTAGGATATATGAGCAAAAAGAGATTCTTCTATCTTATATTGTACCAAAAAAAATTAACTATAAACTTCAAAAGGTGAGGAACAGGGACAGAGTGAGAGATCGATGAAAGAGACACCATGATAGAGGGAGAGAGAAATCATGGAGATAGGGAGAAACCAGATGCTAGGCAAGTTCCCAGGAATCCACAAGGATGTGAATTTTGTCTCAGAGTTTCCCAAGGATACAAAGGCCTATGCAAAACTTGATTCAGAAAACCCTGCAAACCATGGTACCTAAAAGTTGAGGAATTTGCACTTGGTATTGTATTGTTGGGAACCCTTTTCAGGTTGTTTTGAGCATATGGAAATTAACTGGCTAAACTGTATTGGAGAGAAATAAAACTGGCCCGAGGCAGAGGGAGAAGGCTTCAGTCCTTCAAGCCTGAACCCCTCTGCAGCCATGAAAGGCTAGATTCATTTTTAAGATGCCTCTGAGTCTTCATTCCACAGATGTGCGTAAACCCACACACCTGTGTCATGTCCGCTCAGTTATAATGCAGAAAAGTTGTAAGAGCCAGAGATAAAGTTTTCTGTGATATTGTGTCTCCTAGGAATGTAAAGAACTAAATGCATGAAGTCTGACCAACATGACTGTCTAAACATGAGATGGAAAATGCCACCAGCAATAGACATGCTAACCTGCTTGGGCTTAAATCCAGAAGACTTAGGCCATCAGTAAAGCACTATTGGCAAATGAAGAAGGCTGATACTGGGCGAACTGGTTTTACTCAGGAAGAATGCACCAATTAGATATTCAATGCCAAATTGACAGCAATGAAAACATACATATAAGTAGCATTATACAGACCAATCAAGGTATATCTATGAATTTATGAATATATGTGTAAATACTCATACATTTATATGTGAAAACAATTATATAAAATTGCTAGGTTGCTTTCGGTAGGGTGGCCTGTTTTTTACTTTAGTCATACCAAACATAAATGAAAGACCCCCACCAGACACAGTTCCTCCAGAAACCCAAAAGAGCTGAGGGAAGAGATATCTTAAAAATAAACAGAACTGAGTTAGTTCAACCTTCCTGGAGAGGGTGAAGTGAGGTGTTTTCAAAAGAACAAAGTCATGATCTCTGGTGGTGACTGATCAACCACAGGATGCCCCTCTCCAGAGATGACATGACCACACCCTGAAGATGGGTTGTAAAACTCCTAGCTGGACAAACAGATAAGCTAGAATAAGACAAAGTCCAGGCCCCAGGAAAAACTGGAATAATCAAGGATGGACCTGTACTAACCCTCTCCCCTCTAAGGAATGTTGTGGGTTTTGCCAATAAAAAAACTACTTCCCCAAGAAAGAGGAACTTTCCTCCCAGCCTCATTGCTTCAGGTGTGGTGGACGAGGGTTTCTTGCTAACTTGAACTACGTACGCACATGCGCTGAATTAAATCTTGCTATTGCATTCTAGACATCTTCAGTCTCCAGTGGTCTCTTTTGGGGGTCCTAATCTGGGCAGAACAATGAGACTAGGGATCTTTCCATCATTTAGGTTTGTCTGTCTTTTTAAATTTGATTTGCTGTTATTATTCTTCCCTAGATGCCTGTTTGTTTTCTAAGGAAAGACAGACACTGTGGATTCAGATGGGAGGGGAGGCAGAAGGATCTAAGAGAAGTTGGAGAAGGAAGAAGCATAATCAGAACATATTTAGTGAAAAAAATCTATTTTCAATAAAAGAAAATTAAAAAATAAAGTAAAATATTCCCGCTGGGGTTGGGAAACAAATTCATGCCATCTTTTTTTTTTTTTATTAATTGTTTTCCATCATGTAATATCTTCTTCTATTTCTTTCTTCATTGTATTAAAGAATTTATCATACAAGTCATTCACTTGCTTAGGCAGAGTTAACTCCAAGATATTCTATATTATTTGAGGCTATTGTGAAAGGTGCTATTTCCCTGATTTCTTTCTCAGTCATTTTGTTATTTGTACGTAGGAGAGATACTGATGTTTGTAAGTTAATTTTGTATCGTGCTACATTGTTGAAAGTGTATTATCTGTAGGAGCTACCCAGCAGAAATATTAAGGTCAGTATATAATATATATATATATATATATATATATATATATATATATATATATTATGATATATGATATATATTATCATATCATAAGGAAATAAAGACATTTTGACTTCTTTTACTAATTGCATTCTGTTGTGGATATCACTCTATATAAATAAAACACCGATGGCCAGTGACCAGGCAGGAAGTATAGGCGGGACAAAGAGAGAAGAGAATTGAAAAAACAAGAAAAAGGAGGGGGAGACACTGCAGCCACCGCCAGGACAAGCAACATGTAAAGACGCCGGTAAGCCACCAGCCATGTGGCTAGGTATAGATTTATAAAAATGGGTTAATTTAAGATAAAAGAACAGTTAGCAAGAAGCCTGCCACGGCCATACAGTTTATAAGTAATATAAATGTCTAAATGATTATTTTATATATGGATTGTGGGACTGCGGGGCTTGGTGGAACCTGGAGAGAGGCCCTCCAGCAACAGCATTTCCCTGATCTCTTTCAGTCATCTTATTTCTCTAGCCAAGATGTCAAATGCTAGATTGAATAGTATAGAGAGACTGAACAACGTTGTCTTATTCCTGATTTTAGTGGAATTGTTTTGAATTTCTCTCCATTTACTTTGATGTTGGCTATGGGATTGCAGGAAAGTGCCTTTACTATGTAAAGATGTATATCTTGTCAAACTTTTAGTCAAAGAAACTAAAAAGGAATAGAGAAGATGTAAAGTAAAAGACTGGGGCCATAAATAAGAAACACAGAGGAAATTCAAAGAATCATTAGGATTAAAAGTTTGACATTCTTATTGGTTTTCTTAAAAAAAAAAACAAAAAACTTGTTTCACTATTTTTTTCTGTATTTTTTGTTTTGTTTATTTGTTTCTATTTTATTGATTTCAGCCCTGAGATTGATTTGTGTGACCTAATCCTTTACTTCTAATTCTTCTTTTTATTCTAGTATATTCACATGTGCTATTAAGCTGCCATTACAAGATCTCTTGTTTTTGAGTGTAAGCACTTATAGCTATCAATTTGCTGCTTATAACTGCCTTTGTTTTGTACCATAATTTAGGGTTGATGGTGTTTTATTTTCATTCAATTTTACAAAGGCTTTAATTTATTTTTAATTTTTATCTTGTCTTATTTTTCATTCAGTGATGATTTGTTCAGTTTCCATAAGTTTGTAAGATTTATAATGTCTCTGTTGTTGATAGCTAACTTTACAATGAATTATTCAAATTGATTCAGGGTGTTATTTCAATTTTTGTACCTGCTGAGACACACTTTGTGTCTAAATATGTGGTCAGTTTCGGAGAAAGTTATACAAGGTGTTAAAAAGTAGGTGTTTTCTTTTGTCTTTGGGTGAAATGTTCTGTAAATATCTGTTAGGTACATTTATTTTATGACATCATTTTGCTCAAGCATTACTCTTTTTTGTGTGACTTTTCTGTTGGAAAGATTTGGGTACAAAATCTCCTAATATAACTGTGGGAGTGTTAATGTGATATAAGCTTAATGGTTTTATATAAACTTGGGTGTTCTTATGTTTGGTGCATAGATGTTTAGAATTGAAATAACCTCTTGGTGAATTTTTCCTTTGGTTAAGTGTATAGTTTCTTCTTTATTACTTTTGAGTAGTTTTTGTTTAAAGTCTATTTAGTCAGGCATTAAAATGTCTATTCTGGTCTACTTCCTCATTCCATTTCCTTGAAATATCTTTCCCATCAATTTACTGTGAGATGATGTGTTTCCTTGATGTTAAGATGTATTTCTCAGATTCATCATAAGGTAAGTGGTGTTTTTTAATCCCATCTGTTAGTGTTTGTTTTGTATTTTTCTTTTGGTAAATTAAGACCCCTGATGTTGAGCATCAAAAATGAATGGTATTTGTTTATTTCTGCTTTAAAATTATTGATCTATGGGCCCTCCATTTAATTTGCTGGACTGAGATTATGTATTTCTTGAGGATTCTTTTGTTTGATTGTTTTTGTTTTTGTTTTTTATTGTTTTTATGGTGTGTGTTTAAGCCCTTCAAGATTGATGTTTTGCTTCTAGCACCTTCTGTATACCTGCATTTGTAGATGGATACTGCTTAAATTTTGTTATAAACTGGAATGTCTTTTTTGATGAATTGTGATTGAAAATTGTATTGGGTATAGTATATTGGGCTGGCATCTGTTGTCTCTTAGCATTTGGATAACATCTGTCTAGACCCTTCTAGTTCTAGAGTCTCCATTGTGATGTCAGGTATTATTCTAATGGGCCTACTTCTATATGTCATTTGATATTTTCCCTTGTAGCGTCTAATATTCATTCTTTTATTTCTTTGTTTCTCATTCTTTTCTTTCTTTACTTCTGGAGAATTAATATTCTGATTATAAACATGGCAAGGGAGTTTTGCTTTGGGCCCAGTCTATTTGATGTTCTTTCTTATTTTTCTTGTAGTTTGATAGGTACTCCCTTCTTTAGGTTAGAGGAATTTTATTAGATGATTTAGACAAAAATATTTTTGTTCTTTTGATCTGTTTTCTTTTCATTCCTCTATTTCAATCATTCATGGTTTTGGTTTTTTCATAATGTTTCAGAATTCCTGAACTTTTTTAACCTGGGTTTTTTTAATTTAGTGTATTATAAATTAAAAGTAGAGTCACATAATCATTCATTTGTGTTCTCAATGCCTAAGATTCTCTTTTCCATTTCTTGTATTCTTTCCTTTGAGGTTCCTGTTTGAGTCCTACATTTCATTGTAGATTTCATCAGTATTTTGTTTTCTTTTTCGATTCTATTCCACTATAAGGTCTTGATCACTGAAAAATTTTTTCTGCTTGTGTTTTCATAGATTTCTTTAAGGTATTTTATAATTTTCTCTTTAAGGAACTATATCATATTTTTAAAGGTTATTTTTAAGGTCTTAGTCATGTGCTTTGGCTACATTGCTATTCTTGGGGCCCACTGTATTAGGGTTGTTCTATTGCAAGGGAGATATTATCTTGGCTGCCATTGTTTTACCTTTTTTATTTATACTGGCTTCTAGTAATCTGGATTTGGAAATATTTTAATTCTAGGAACTTTGTCTTTGTTGGATGGGTGTTTTATTGTTCTCTGGTTTCTGTTGTCCTTTCTGGCTCTTAGAGTAGTTTTGGGGTTGTATGTTGCCTGGTAGGAAATTCTTCTGGGATCTTGATAGTTATGGCCATCAGTGTTTTGTGTAAAATGTGTTTCTACTTATTGGGAGCTGACACTGGCAATTTAAGTAAAGATGGGAAGGATATGGGTCTTAGGGGATACAAAGGAAGGAGGAAAGCAGAGTGTCCACCCAGGATCTGTTTAATTCCCTGTGTATGGGGAGAAGTGATAGTTTGAGGGAGGGAATATGGGGAGAAACAACTAGAATTGAGGGATATTAAAGGGGAGGAATGGAAGTCCAGTGCAGTAGAAACTTCCTAAATTATATTATGATTATCCTAGTAAAGTCTCCAATTCATAAGGGAAGCAAAGTCTCAACTGGCCATCACTTTCAGCAAATGAAACTTTCAGTATTGGAACTGGGTTATATCCAATTGAGTTGTTGGTCAAAGGTGTCCAATGGAAAGCCCAAATGAGCCAGGTTCCAAGACAAAAGATTGCTCTTCACAAACTAACAGAAGGGTTCTATTGCTAAGAACAATACATACACAACTAATTGAGCAAGGATAGGTCAAGCTAATATCTGCATCCAACCTTCACCCCTATGTTCTAGTGTCTTTGCTGAGGTAAGGTATTTTACTCTGAAGGCCAGCAAAAAAGGAAAATAAACACAAACTCAGACACAAACATTTGTCCCACCTACAAAATAAACTAGCAATAATGGCACAGAACTTTTTGGTATTAGCCAATTAATGTATGATTTGATAGAAGCCCCATTCCATGAGACTGAACCCATACTCAATATTGCTTGAGTGACTGAGAACCAGAAACTAGATAGTCCAAGGGTTACAGTAAAATCAAATACTACTAGCCTAAAAAAATTAACAATAAAATAACTGTTAATGATATTCTGTTATAGTCATAGGTCAGTGCCTGATTGAGTCATCATCAGAGACGATACCTCCAGCCCAAGATGAGAACAAATACAGAGTCCCATGTGGTGGTATGTGTTCCCCAAAATATTGTGCACCCTAATAAACTTATCTGGGGTCAGAGACAGAACAGCCACTAGACACAAAGGGTAGAAAATGGTGGCACTCACACCTTTAATCCTAGCATCCCAGAGGTAGAAATCTTTCTGGATCTCTGTGAGTTCAAGGCCACATTGGAAGTGGCCAGGCATGGTGACACACACCTTTAATCCCAGAAAGTGAGCCTTTAATCCCAGGGAGTTGTGGTAGAAAGCAGGAAGGTATATAAGGCATGAGGACCAGAAACTAGAAGCATTTGGCTGGTTAAGCTTTCAGATTTTGAGTAGCACAGTTTAGCTGAGAGTCATTCGGATATGAGGACACAGAGGCTTCCAGTCTGTGGAAACAAGATCAGCTGAGAAGTTGGCCAGGTGAGGTTAGCTGTGGCTTGTTCTGTCTCTCTGTTCTTCTAGTGTTGACCCCAGTACCTGGCTCCAGGCTTGATTTTATTAATAAGAACTGTTAAGATTCCTGCTCTAGTCCCACAGATTTTATTCAGATCGAGTTAGTTTGGAGCACACAGCTCTAAATGGAATGTCTCTATCAAATACCTCCCCTCAGACCTCAGGATAGGAGGCAAAAAGGGAGATTAAGAACTAGAGAGGATGATCATCACAAGGCCCTCTAAATCAACTGGACAAAGCATATATGAACACACAGAGAATGGAGATGCATGCACAAGGCTGAGATGGGTCTGCGTCAGGTCACCTGTGTATATATTATAGCTTTTAGGGTTACTATTTTTATGGAATTCTTGCTTTTATAAAAAAGAGTTTCTCTGATTTGTGTACCTTCTCTTGGAACCCTTTTCTGTCTATTAATTTGCCTTGTTCAACTCCAATGTGATGGCTTTTGTTTTATTATCTATTATTTTATCATGTGTGATTACCATCACTAATAAATAGAAACCTATCACTGTGCTTTTCTAATGAGAAACAGAAAGAAAATGGATCCAGGTAGAGTGAAGGAACTGAGAGGAGGATATTGTAATCAGGAAATATTGTATGTGAAGAAAATATACTTTTAATTAAAAGTGAAAAATGAGCATTTACACAATGGTAAGAAAAAAGAAAGAGAATCTGTTTTGCTTCAAAGTTGCATGAGGGATTTTAATTGGATGACAGGAGGGAGTAAGTTCACTACAAGATTCTCTTGCTGGGGGCTGAGATAAAGAGAGAAATGTGGAGTAAGAACTTAGAAAAAATCTGCTAGATCTGCTGATAATGGAGGCAGAAAAAAATAAGGAAGCAGATGTCATGAATTTGAAAATGATCAAGGAAATATATTTAGAGGCCTTGGAAGGAGGAAAGGGAAGGCAGAAATGATGTAATTAATTTTAATGTCAAAAAAGTAAAAAGAAAACCAATAATAATAATAATATTAATAATAGAATCGAATGATATTCCAGTCACTGGAGGTAGAAGAATATTATTTTAAGGTTTATTACATTTGTTTATACTATGCAACCTTTGTTTTAATGATGCAAAGATATGTTGCATTCTTTTATGTTCCATTTGTTTAACTCTGTGAAGCTGTGTTACTTTGTCTGTCTTATTCTGCCATTAAAAGAGTCTATTCTGTATTTTTCTCATCTATTCTCTTGAACTTTTCTTTAGCAATCAAATTAATTCTCACACTGAAGAATAAACTTTAAGAGTGTTTTGTTGAGCCAGGCGGTGTCGGCGCATGCCTTTAATGCCAGCACTCAGGAGGCAGAGGCAGGGGAATCTCTGTGAGTTCGAGGCCAGCTTGCTCTCTAAAGTAAGTTCCAGGAAAGGTACAAAGCTACACAGAGAAACTCTGTCTCAAAAAGAGAGAGAGAGAGAGAGAGAGAGAGAGAGAGAGAGAGAGAGAGAGAGAGAGTTTCGTTGCTTGAATATTAAATCAGTCATAATTAAAATAACCCGGGGCCAGATATTAGGTTAAAAGCTGAAAGATCAAAGAAGCAGAGTAATTCACAGCCACCACTTCTTATCTCACCAATTCCTCAGTCCTAAAATCCTTTAGTTTCTTCTCATGCACTATATACCTTCCTCTGCCCAGCCATTAAAGGCACATGTGCTTCCCATGTAAGGTGTGTGCCTACATTGTCTGCCTGTTTCTCTCCTAGACTGAGTCAATCTCTTGTGGTCCAGGGTGACTTTGAACTCACAGAGATCTGGATGGATCTCTGCCTCTTGAGTGCTAGGATTAAAGGTGTGTGCCACCACTGACTGGCATCTATGTTTAATGTAGTGGCTTGTTCTGTTCTCTGATTTTCAGGCAAATTTCCTTTAGAGTATACAATATATCACCACATTTGCCTTTTTTGTCTAAAATAATAAAGGAAAGTTATAAATAATATAAGAAAAACTATATACAATAAGTATATACATTATATACAGTCAAGAATTATATTAACAATGTCCAGTCCATAAATATTTGACAAATTCAGAGAAAATACTTAATTATCTATCCTATTCTGGTAAGTAAAAAATGTTGTACCTAATTCATTATCTATCTTAACCAACCGAATGCTATCTTTTAATGTCTTTCAAACTTACACACTTTATACCACTTTAGTAAAGTTTCTTTTCTAAATTTCTTAACAAGGAAAACCATAAGTATAATTATCTAGTTTTCAACTTCCTCAGAGACCTAAGAAAGAAGTAATATTACCTAAGTTAGCAGGAAATGCAAACGTCAACTGGCAAAAAAATGTGAGAAATGACAGAAACAACTGACTGCCTGGATGGTCACCCAAGATTCCTCTGTAACACTGGGGTATCCATCTTCAGGCTACAGTTCTAGCATATCTTATAGATTTATCTGTGAAGCAGGATTTTCTAAAGAGCCTTCCTTCCTTGTCTTGGCAAGGTTCAGCAGTCCTTTCTTTTATGTCCTGCTTGTCCTTTTTAAATAGCTTACTGTTAGCAGTCAAGGCAAGGGCAATTTCTTGTTGTGTGGCTAACTTTTGCCACAAATAAAGTAAACTTCATATGGAGTTTCTTTGATGCCCATCATCTTCTCTGAAGTAGATTGGTGCTGCCAGGAGGAGACATGTCTCATAGTCATAAAAAAGAATCTATGTTATTAAAACATCTCAAATGCCTTATTCTGTAGATCTCTGAAGTGTTTGAAGATAACCTATCTATCTAAAATATATCTCTGTTTGACCTTGAAAATATACCTAACCTGACTGCAAGTTTTATTGCAATAGGTGACAAACTACTAAACTATATTTCTTTATATCATAATTAGTTGGTAATAATAACTTTCAAGACTAGCAATTTGCATTGCATTGTTAAAGGGGTTGCATAGATACAATACTTTGAACTATGTTCTAACAAAAATAATCACACATTTTTATCAATATACAAAATTTCTATCAATATACAAAATTTGTATACAATATATAAAACTCTAATCCAATGCAAAATATTTAAAACTAGTATTTGCTTTTTAAAAGTAAATTTAATTATCTACCTCTTATCCTATCATTTCTATATAATACATTTCTATATCATATTCCTCTTTCTTCTTTTAGAAAGAGATTAACTATGACCAATACCAATTTTTTAACCAACCCCTAAATACAAACATTTATAATATATTTTTGGGGAATGTGGGCATGGTTTTCTAGGCTACTCCGTGATGATTTGGATCACTGGTAACCTTATGAGGAGATAAAGAAAATTTAGGATTATGGTCAAGTCCATATTGGAGTAGTCTGGGAGGCTCAGCTTGACATCTTGATATTGTCCTGAGTAGTTTGTACTCCAAAGCTGATCTTTGTGAGGTGTTCATCAGCTTGGTGGCATCATCACAGTCCTCATGGAATCATCACTATGGTGTTTCATCATCTTTTTGGAGACTTCAAAGTTGCTGTTAGGCATGGTCATGGTTCACTCCAGAAAACTGACAGAGATTCAAATCAGAAATCATGTACAGGAATCTGGATATAGCCTTTATTTCTAGAATTAGTTAATATTCTTTATGACCATTAGTATCATGACCAAAGTTTAATATATAATATAATATAATATAATATAATATAATATAATATAATATAATATAATATATATATATCATACATTTAGATATAAAATTCATACCTTAAGAAAAGTTTTAAAGGGTCAAAATAAAAGCAAAGGATCATGAGATTAATAGCAATAGAATAGTCCCTTAATTTTGTTTTTTCTTCTGTCCCACATCAGGTGGCTCTTCTGACATTATATAGACATTTTGCATTTTCTTTTATCAAGCATGCTTGGGATTAGAGAAGAAGAGAGCCACACTCTAACTGCAAAACCAGCGTTGATTTTTAATTGAATTGGGGCTATATAAAGACCATTTGTGTTATGTGTCTGTAGAGACCAGCAGAAACAAACATTTAGGAAGACTTATGAAATTTTATCCTGTTAAATATATGATATACCAATAAGCCAACTTAATTTTTTTCTTGGGATTTTTTTTCTGCATGATGTATCCTTTTTTTTTCTTCAGATGTCTCATTTGTCCAGTGTTCTTTAGATTCTTTAGACTTCATTCTCTTGAAAGACAAAAAAAAAAAACAAAAGCAAACAAACAAACAAACAAAAACCTTCAACAACCCTAACTTTGGGGAGGTTTCCTTATGCCAGGCTGTATCTGATCAAATAAAAATCATGTTAGTGGTATAAGTTAGTCTAAATTGAACGATCATGCTGGTTGATGAACTATCACCTCTTCTAATTAAGATGTGTCTCTTGTTCAAATCAAACCTTTATCAATATTGATGGTATCCATAGCTTTTCTTCTGCTATGGAAATAAAAGAAAACCTTGTCTCCAATGTAACACATATCCTGGTTTCCTTCTGAGATCAGCACATCTTTA
Source organism: Peromyscus maniculatus bairdii (assembly GCF_049852395.1). Classification (NCBI taxonomy): domain Eukaryota; kingdom Metazoa; phylum Chordata; class Mammalia; order Rodentia; family Cricetidae; genus Peromyscus; species Peromyscus maniculatus. The sequence continues at coordinate 21,892,538 of NC_134866.1, read as the reverse complement.
AAGTATACAGGATAATTTAATTTTGTAGTTCCTTTTTTTCTGTTATCTAGTGTCTCTCTGCAGCTCTTGTTCTTTTCTCATTAGCACTGAGAAAATTCAAACTTAAAGCATTATGTAATCTATTTGGATGGGGGGGTCTTTGTTACCCTTTCTGTTTATTTAGCATATCTTTTAGAGTTTATTTGATCTTTCTATGACTGCTTGGCCTGTACGATTGTGTGGTATACTTGTAATATGCTTTATATTGTAATAAGAAAAAAAAACTGTTTCATTTTACCAGAGACATGCTGGAGCATTGCCAGTTTTAATTTGTACAGGTATACCAATGATGGTCATAACTTCTACCAGATGTGTGGTTACAGAATCAGCCTTTATGGAACTCAGAGCAGTTGCCCATTGAAATTTTGAATAGGTATCAATGGTGTGGTATACATATTTCAATTTTCCAAATTCTGCAAAATGAAACACATCCATTTGCCAGATTTCATTCCTCTGAGGACCCTTTGGGTTACATCCTGCTGGTAGTGGAGTTTGATTATATAAAGAACAAGTAGGACATTTCCTTAGCTTGTTGCCAGGTTACAGAAAAATCCTTTTTTAAACCCTTACTATTGCCATGATGTTGTTTTTTTCTGAAGTTCTGAGGCCTTCAGCACATTTCTATCAATATTTGATCAATCTTCTCATTACCTTTTTTTAGAGCTCCTGGCCACCCCTTATGGGATATGATATGAGTTATATATAAAGGATGATTCCTATTCCTGATTATTTCTTGTAACTGAACAAATAACAAAGTTAATTCTAACTCATTAGGGATAAATTTAGCAGTTTCAATATGTAAGACTAGTCTTTCTGCATTTTGAGAGTCATTAACTATGTTGAGATTTTCCAAAAAAATCCATTAATACCATCAGAATGACATATAATTCTGATTTTTGGACAGAATTATAAGGACTTTGAATCACTTTATATCAATTTTTTGATATGTAACCTGTCTTTCCTTTTTGATTTGTAACATTATAAAATGTAAGGGCTCCAGATATTGGTGTATTTCATACAGGTTGAGGCAGGATCCAATTAGTTGTCTAAATTTAATTCTATTGCTTTTGGAATATTTGTTGTTAATCTCCCCCAAAAAGTTACCACAAGCTCTTTGCTAAGGTTTATTTTCTGCCCATAATTTGTCAATTTCATCATTAGTTAAAGGTACTACAATTTCTGCTGGGTCTATTCCTGCTCATTGATGAAGTCTCAATTTTCCTTTTAAAATCAACTTAGAGATCTTTTCCACATAAGTTTCTAATTTTTCACTCTGCTTATTTGGTAGAAATATCCATTCTAATATAATATCTTCACTCTGTATTAAAATCCCTGTAGGGGAATGCTTAGAGAGTAAAATAACCAAAAAACAATCATGCTTTGCATCCAAATGATCCACATGTGCATCCTGTAATATCTTTTCCACCAAAGCCAATTCTCTCTCAGCTTTAGCTGATAATTCTTTTGGACTGTTTAAGTACTTGTCATTCTCTAAGGTTTTGAACAAATTATTCAGTTCATCACTTTTTACCCCAATAGTGGTCTGTATTTTAGAAATGTCTCCTAATAATCTTTGAAAGCCATTAAGAGTCCATAATTGATCTATCCTAATTTGTACCTTTTGGAGTCTAATTTTTTGTAGACCTATTTTATATCCTAAATAATTAACAGAATCTCCTCTTTGTATCTTTTCAGGAGCAATTTGTAATCCCCAACAAGGCAAAATTTTCTTTACTTTTTCAAACATTCTTTCTAAAGTATCTACATTTGAATTAGCTAGTAAAATGTCATCCATGTAATGGTAAACTATAAAGTGAGGAAATTGTTTATGTATTACTTCCAATGCCTATCATACAAAATATTGGCACAGGATTGGTCTATTTAACATTCCCTGTGGGAGAACCTTTTTATAGTACATACAAAGTATATTTGAACATATTATTTTATAGCATGGCACTCCTTTTCATAAAAAATTACTGTAATAATTGGTATTTCAAGTGGGGCCAATCACCTCTTTACTCATAGATATTCATTTTGTGACAAGACTATTAGGCATACCTGCTTCAAGTCAATGTTAAGATCATTAAGATGACTCAAGGACTTCTCAATCCCTCATAGTTCCTTATTTGATATGTATTATGGCATGGAACCAAAACAAGTGTAATAAATAATACCTCCTTGTGTATGTGTGGCTTCCTAATGCTTTATTTCTAAATTCAATGTTCTGGAAGAATACCCCAAATTTCTCAACCCCTTTTCAGTTCAATATATCATATTTCTGCTATTGCATATGCTGTTGTGAAATGCTTGATCAAAATAACTCTAAAAATGATGGAAAGCCCAACATATTGTTAGAAGGTGAAAGGAATGTGTTATAATGGGAAGAAAATAGAATAGTTTAAGCATTATTCATACTAATTCTTGTTACTGAATTAAATGTGATTGGAATTGTATCATGTGATAGTCACAGAAACAATTGCAACCAAAAAGTGAGAAAAATTTATGACAGAGAACTAAAACTAATAAAAGAATCTAGTTCATTTATGTTATTTTTGTAGTATTTTGTCAATGGCAGAATGGAAAGGGAAAGAAAATGACTCCATTCAGTTTAGGGTTGTACATATACAATATAGTAAATTGTTACTATAGATAAGAGACTGCTGAGAAACGACTACAGGATTCAAATTCATGAATGTACAAACTAAATATTAGCTGATGCTGAGCTGTCCAGGGATGTGCCTCAGTAGAATTTCATGGTGGATCCTTATCTTGTATGCACTGTCTGTTGTGGAATCTCTAATGACAAGACATTTATACTTGAGATCCTGTAAGGAGATAACATTTGCATCATCTCGAGTGATTAATAAAGTATTAGTTACTTCAGATGTTCCTTGACACACTACTGAGACAAGCCAGTTTAATAGGCCAAACAGGAGCTAATGGATCTGTTGAACTCCTCAGTACCCGAGGAGAGATAATAGACAGGAAGGTCGGATATCCTTTATTTAATTATCTCCCCATGAGGTCCAGGTTATCAAAAATTGAATCTTATGCTAAACTCAGTCTAATCACATTATAAACACTTTGTTAGCCTGATAACTCATTATTTGAAGTTACTTCTATATTCTAGAAAACAAAAGCTGAAATTAAAATAATGATCACATATGACAGGTTGAAACAGAATATGATGATGCCTATAATTCATAATGACTTGATAAACACAATTTTTTAAAAGAGGAATATGTGTGCTCTATGAGGAAAGTATGACACTCTTTTAGGCATTTTATATTTGACTTGAAGGTTAGGTATTTGCTAAAGAAAACTAGAAAATATCATACTCCCTCATGACAATTGAGGCACTAAGAATACGAAATAATTCTATATTTACCTAATATTACTTTTGTTTATGTAGGAAAGAATTATCTGTCTGTAATATTATGGCTATCTCCACAAGTTTTATGAGAAACTGAGACATGCAGAAATAATTTTGATGTTTTAAGTTACTATATAGTTTCTCTCCTCATGACATTCCCTTGCTTTTTAGAGAGGAAATAAGGTGATCAAGTCTGCATGCATTTCTGAAACTCCTGAGAATAATCTTATGTGTCCTATAATAGCTGAAGAGTTTTCTTGCTGGGTCCCACCAAGCCCTAGCAGTTCGACAGCCCACTTAAAAAATAAACACACAGATGCTTATATTATTTAAACTGTTTGGCCTAATGGTTCAGGCTTCTAGCTATCTAGTTCTTACATCTTAAATTAATCCATTTCTATAAATCTATACCTTGCCACATGGCTTGTGGCTTAATGGCATCTTCACATGCTGCTTGTCAGGGCAGTGGCTGGCAGTGTCTCCCTCTGCCTTCCTGTTCTCTCAATTCTCCTCTCTGTTAGTCCTGCCTATACTTCCTGCCTGGCAACTGGCCAATCAGTGTTTTATTCATTGACCAATCAGAGTAACACATTTGACATACAGACCATCCCACAGCATCTTATAGCATAAAAAGAGAAATATTTTAAAGGAAATAAGCCCAATAATGAATAAAAATAAAAACTTGTATTATTTAAATAGGAAATTGTATTGTTATATCTAATGTGTATATAAATGGAGAAAGGAATTGAGCCAAGCATAAATTTTATGAGGGGAGAAGCATGGTAGTGTATTCTATCCATACTAAAGCCAATATTTTCCAATTACACTGAATATATTGCAAGTCTTTAAACATGTTGGGGAGTGTATCTTCCATAAATTAAAGGGGTTAGTGACATAGTCTGAAAGTCCAAAAGTAAAGTAAGGTGCGATACTAAAAAAGATACATTTCCTGCAAACATACAAGATTTATATAAAGTTGGCCATATCATCTTCTGTGATACACTTAATGAGCACTACAAATTAATATAAATGTAATTTAAATTTGTGCTCCATAATAAACACCAAATGAAATGAAAGAAACCAGAAAAGACCTGAGTAATCATACCATTACAGTGACATAGTGGTCCTTGAACAGACATATAATGCTAAATTATGAATATGAATGAAGATATATTGACAGAATATTAACTCTACTTTTGTAGAAAATGATTACATATTAAAGCATTTGTTCCACTTACTTTTCAATGTCATGCTTATATCTTTCATGACTAAAAGGATATTTATGTATTTATTTGTTGTAAGTTTTGATTGTCTAAGCATATGAAATACTAATTTGCATAGATAAAATACTGCAGGGAATGTAAAACTGATTTAGTTGTTCAAATATTCTGAAATGTTTTGGATGCCAGGAATAATGAACTAAATGTCTATATTCTTTGATCCATTTCCGAGGAGAAGATATTTAAAAAAGAAAAAACTATTGCTAAGTATTTCAGCATATCTCCACAGATCACAAAGAAATCAAATCATGTAATAAATGAAGAAACTAGTATCTAGCAGTATAATATGCTCCTGTCACCTCTTATTAACTTGACAAGATTTTAACTATAGTTCATGTGTACAGTATTGCTTGCCATTGTTTGCAGGTATTATTTAGTCCTTAAAATTCCTAGCTAAGAAAACATATTCAAAATTTAAGAAATTATGATGTAGTTGTTGCTGTTAAGATGTATTTTGTTTGTTAGTAAATAATGTCTGAAAAAGTTGCCATTTCCTCCAATGTTGATATGTTTGATTTAATACTGTGCATACACACACACACACACACACACACACACACACACACACACATGTGCGCGTGCACACACACATGTATGTATGTTTATGTGTACATGCATGTGAGTTAACACAGATGGGCAAGAATGTATGTGTGTGTGTTGTCTGTTATTTGAAAACAAAGCAATGTGTTTCTCCTGTAGTATTCATAGTACTGCAGAAAAAACATAAACAATGAAGTTGATTTAGTCAAAAAGCATGGATCAGTCACTTGGAACCTTCATCACTAGTGTCTAGGTTTCATGATTTTTATGATGATAGATGGTACTATGTTTGAATGTTGTAGAAATTTGTCTGAATAAAAGATTACAAATGAATCTAAATTCATTAAGACTATTATTTTCCTCTGCATCCTGTCAAAAGAGAAATACAAGCAGCAAGCCAGGCACAAAGCTCTATCTACAATCGTGTACAACATGAAATGTGTGTGAGGGCAATGGTGGCACAAAGCTCGTGGGACTTACTTAGCAACTGGTATCTGATTTGACGTAAGGCCCATGCCATGATATGGCACTCACATTCCAGATTGTTTAGGTGACCAAGAACTTGAAAGTAGCTAGCACAGGGACCTAGGGTAAAACCAGATAATACTTGCTTAAGTGTTTTTAAATGTAGTGATAAAACTAAGAATATTCTGCCATACTCATAGATTAGTGCCTTTCCAGCTATCATCAGATGAGCTTCCTTCCTCAGCAGATGGGAACAAATATAGAGACCCATATTAGTATAGACAGACATGTAGCTGAAGATTTTTTTTTGTGTCCCAGCTTGCTGGTCCTCAGAACAAATCTCTCTCACCCGCCAGTCCCGCAGCAATTTGGACCCAATTAAACATACAGAGGCTTATGTTATTTATGAACTGTATGGCCATTAGCTCAAGCTTATTACTGACTAGCACTTACACTTAAATTAACCAATAATTCTTATTTATATTTAGCCACATGGCTTGGTACCTTTTCCTAGTTCTGCCTTTACATCTTGCTTCTCGTGGTGGTGGATGGCAGTATCTCCTGACTCAGCCCTCCTGTTCCCAGAATTCTCCTCTCTGCTTGTCCCGCCTATCCTATACTTCCTGCCTGTCTATACTGGCCAATCAGCATTTTATTTATCAACCAAATCAGAGCAACACATTCACAGCCTACAGAGTGATCGATATCCACAGCATAGACATTATCCTGGGCGAGAGACAGAGACACAGATAAAGAGAGACAGAGACAGAGAGAGACAGAGATCTTGGAACACACAGCTTTAAATGGGATACCTCCATCAATCCCTCCCCTCAGAGCTCAGAGAATCCCTTGGAAGTGGAGGGAGGAAAAGAACAAGGACTGGAAGAGATGAAGAATGCCAAGAAAACAAGATACTCTAAGTCAATATGCACAAAGCTTATATGAAATCCCAGAGTCTGAATCAGTACAAACACATCCTACACAGGTCTGCCCCAGGTGCTCTCTGTACATACTATAGCTTCCAGTTTAGTGCTTTTTATGGGATTCCTAATTATGTGAACAAGTTGGTCTCTAATTCTTGGGCTTTCTCTTGGGCTGGTTTCCTTGGGCTCTTTTCCTTATGTTGGTATGTCTTATCCAACTTGGATAATACAGTTTTAGTTTCATCTTATTATATTTCAATTTTGTCCTATTCTTAAATAAATCAATAAACGAATGAATGAAAATCTATCCACAAGTGTAAAGACTAAGAATTGAATTTTCACTTGCACCATTGCCACTTGGGAAAAAGAAAATCAGTTTTCATCAGTAGAGTCCAACATATAATGAGCTCCTCAGTTTTGTTGTGTGATTATTTTTTTTATTTTTATTATTAAGAAATTTTCTATTAATTTTACATACCAACCATAGATCACCCTCTCCTCCTTCCTCCCACTCCCCAGCCTTCCTCCCCAACCTACGCCCCATTCCCACCTCCTTCAAGCAAGGTCTCCCATCGGGAGTCAGCAGAGCCGGGTACATTCAATTGAGGCAGATAATTTTATTTAGTTACAGTTTGGTGGTGATTTTTTTCTTTGAGGTGTTGGTTTTATTTTGTTTTCCTGGCTTTGATGTTTTGTATTGTATTTGGTATTTGTTTTTAAAAAGATCATTAAAATTTGGGTGGGTAGAAAGGGGATAAGGATGTATAAAAACTTGAGGGACAGGAAGAATACAATCAAAATATATTTTAATCTAAATATTATTTAAAAATATAAAAAGATACATAATTAAATAAAAAACAACAAAGCAAAATGACTGACTCTACTTGCCCAGCATCACCCAGAGGTGTCAGATTGAGGGCACACACCAACATGGCTACAAGCCTGGAGCCTCATGTTATCCTTCTTGACTTTAAGGTCAGCTTTGTGTCTCTTTCTGTGTGGAAAGGACCATAATGAACAGACATCTTGGAGGTGTTTGATGATGCCTACTCATGTTCTGAGCCTATTAAGAGTGAGCTGGGGTGGAGAGATCATCACTGTGAAGTCCTACTGTAGAAGCTGTGCATGAATCATCCATCTGGGCTTGTTGACAGTTGATATTCACTCACGGACAGATGGTATATGGAGGGCCTTTGGACCCTCACCTGAGTATCCAGCATTATTTTCTAGTCATGTGCATGTAATTCTATACTAATTTGATTTGGCCTGCTAGAGTATACATACTGGAGAGGAGCAAGTAAAGAACTAATAACTGTGAAAATGTGGAGAAGTACCCTCTCATACTGGATGCATACGTTCCAATATGGCTGTGAAGTGACTACTGCCATTTTGTTCTGATCATACCATAACTCCATTTTATATTTGATCAGGGTTTTTTTGGCCTTAACACCCTGAAAGGTCGGGTGTTCATTGACTTTCCATGACCCTGGCAGTGGCACAAATACAGAACCAAGATATCGACTTCATGTAAAACCAAACCAAATGCTACAAGGTTCCCCTAACAATGATAATATTGTGGGTTTTGTAATTATTGCCTTTATGAGTGTTGTACCCCTGAGTTTCAGTGCCTAGAGCTCTTTTTGGCAAAGGCCTATGCTCAGTTGCTGGCTCTAATAAAGGATTATTATTTAGCCTAAAAGACAGAATTAAAAACAATATAATCTTTTATGTTCCTGACACATAATTGCCTTTTTAAAGAATAATCAGTATAGTTTTGATAACACAATTATTTTTAAACTATGATTCAAATATTTTTAATGTTTGACACGTACCCATATGGTTTATTAAAAACAAACAAACAAACAAACAAAAACCTGCTAAAGACTCCACCTACATTTTGTGAGCCCATAAGCCTATGTTGGAATTGGGGGAAATTAAGTGTCTTACTAACATATGGTGTAGTTAGTTAATGTACATTCATTTTTATTCTGAGATGGAGGTCTCGCCACATGGTCTAGACTGACCATAAATTTACTATGTATTGCCCAGGCTGTCTTAACTTAGTATCCTCCTGCTTCTGCATCCTAAGTGCTAGGACTACATGCATATAGTGGAATGCCAGATGGTCTTGCTCCATTCTTATTTTTACGCTGAATCCTGATGGGCGACCTTGCCTTGGAGGAGGTGGGAGATGGGAGATGGGTTGGAGAGGAAGCCTGGTGGCCAGGCCGAGGGAGGAGAAGGGTATCTGTGATTGGTATGTAAAATGAATAGAAAATTTATTTTTTTTCCCTTTTATTTTATTTAACAATATCATTCAGTTCTACATATCAGCCACGGATTCCCTTGTTCTCCCCCTTCCTTCCCCTCTCCCCTTCACCCCAGCCCAGCCCCCATTCCCACCTCCTCCAGGGCAAAGCCTCCCCCAAGAAATGAGATCAACCTGGTAGACTCAGTCCAGGCAGGTCCATTCCCCTCCTCCCAGGCGGAGCCAAGCATCCCTGCATAAGCCCCAGGTTTCAAACAGCCAACTCATGCAACGAGCACAGGACCTGGTACCAGCTATGTTCATATCAGCATTGTTTGTAATAGCAAAAACCTGGAAACAACCTAGATGCCCTTCAACTGAAGAATGGATAAATAAATTGTGGCACATATACACAATGGAATACTACTCAGCAGAGAAAAACAATGACATCATGAGGTTTGCAGGCAAATGAATGGATCTAGAAAAAATCATCCTGAGTGAGGTAACCCAGACTCAGAAAGACAAATATGGCATGTACTCACTCATGGGAGGATACTAGATGTGGAACAAGGATGACTGGACTGCTACTCACATCACCAGGGAGGCTACCTGGAAAACAGGACCCAAGAAAGACACGGGGATTGCCCAATGACGGAGAAATGGCTGAGATCTACATGAACAACCTGGACAAGAGTAGAAGTAATGAAGGGTGAGGGTCGAAAGAAAGAGAGCTGGGGGGAGCGGGAGATCCCAGTTGGATCAAGAACGGAGAGGGAGAACAAGGAATAGGAGACCATGGTAAATGAAAATTTCTTAATAATAAAAATTTTAAAAAGAATAAAAATGGTGACCAACCTTGCATGGATCTGTTTTAATTTGTTGTGAACACACACACTCTGATAAATTATGCTTATTTTTTTCAAGAGGCAAGTGTTTGGCTTTTTGTTAATTACTAAATGTTACAGTAATTTTCTCATACAATTCCTTTTCAAATACGTTCTTCTGTTCTTTAATTAACCTTCAATAATGTAACCAGTGCCTTGTAATGAGAAGTTTTAATTGCAATGAGCACACTATGTAATTTCCTTTTTCTTTCTTTGTACTACTGTGTGTTTTGAGTATTATATTTACATATATATACTATATATATAAATATATATACAAATGTATTAATATATACTATATATATTTTTTAACCAACTGTGGATTGTACTATCTTCCGGGATTCCTCCAACAAGCTTTATAATTTTAGTATGTATTTATAATTATTTATCTATTCAAATTACATATGATTAAAATTAGTGTAGAGATATATTTCTAATATGAATCCATAAAGAAAACTTCAAATGTTAACTTTCTCTAATAATAAAATATTATTTCTTTCAATAATATGCCATGGCATCACCAAAAAAAATAATTAACAGCATATGAATGAATACTTTTAATTTTCTGTGTTTTCCCATTAATTGTTATATAATTCCATTCAAAAATCAAATTATATTTATTTATATACTTATATTAAACTTTAAAATTACCATTGAGAGGAGTATTTTTCTTTAAAAAATTGTTGCCTTGTCTAAACCACTGTTTATCAATATAAATTATAAAATTATCAAACAGAATGTTGGAATTCTAGACAGGGTAGTTGATTCTAGAGAAAAAAATGGGAAAATTAATATTTTAAATAAATTAAGATTTCTGACATAAACATAGCTTATATTTTTATTTTGTTAGATTTTATTTATTTAAGCATTGATTTGTGGTTTTATTATTGCTATTAAGCATATTTTCTAACAATTGCTTCTGCTTCTTTATGGTTGTACTTATCATAACATTGCTTCCCAATTCTTTTTAATTTTGTCCTAGGAAAAAACAAACTAAAATCTTAAGTCATTAGTATGATTTATATAATTCATTATTTCTATTATATATTGTCATGTCTAATGCACATAATATAGCTCTCTAAAATTCCAAAAAAATCAACAAATTGCATTTTATAGAAATACATACATATATATTTGATTTTATAAAGTGGAAACACAAAACAAACCAATAGGTTTGTTCATTTGTTTATTCTTTAATTTATTGTCATGGTGTATACTACTTAATCTATGTGTTTGAATTGCTTATGGGACCAATTTGGAGAGGAAGGAAATTATGAATTGCTCTTTTTTCTTTCCCTGTGCTTGATAAGTTGGCTAAACAGAAATATAGGTTTAGAATGTGCAGCATTTTTTGATTTAAGATGCTTGTTCCTGCTATTGAGGGGATCATCACAGAATCTTTTCAACATTCAAAACATGATTTTTCCAAGCTATAAAATGAGAAACATCTAAGTTCTAATGGCACGTTTATCTTCTATCCTTTTATAGTTTTACTTACTACCTCTGCATTATGGATTCTCTAGAATCTTAAATTTGGGTGTATCGGGAACATCATTTGTAAAAGTAATATGTATGACTTAACTGTATTCATATGCATGCTCTATGTTATATAGGTGACTCATAACCAAAAATATGTTAAAAAAAATCAAGAAGGTCAAGATAGAGACCAAGTGTTTTGAGACAAGCATGAATATTTAAAGTCCAGACTCTGAACAACTGAATAAGTCAAAGATACATGAATATGAATGATTTTGTTAGATATGTGACTTAAAAATATTTATTAATCATGGAGTTTTAAGAGAGAAAAGAAATATTTACATAATTCTCATTATGAATTATATTTTTCAGACTACTTGTCTTTAATGATTATTCAATAATATATTTACCATTTTATTCATTTAATAATGACTTTATTCATTTAATCACCATTAAGAAATCAAGATTTTTCTCAGGTATGTATAGTTATTACTGTTTGTGCTATTTAAAGCATTTTTTATAACTACTGAAAATGTCAAATTTTCCTTAGGAGAGTCATTCATTCTCTTTTGTTCTATACTAATCATTAGCTATTGTGTCTATGTTTTATTGCCACAGTGTCAGCAGATAGAATATTATATTTTATTAATATGCTATGAGTATGGAGGGGTAAATGACATTCGAGGCATACTCACAGGAACATCAACATAGGAGCCATAATAAAACTATTAGGATAGATATCCCACAATTCTACCTGTGGATTAATTTCATAGAAATATGTATTCACATAGTGTGATGAATGCGTATGAAACTAAAGAAATCAGAAGAGAGCTTAATGGATCACATCAATGCAAATTTTGTGGTTCTCACTTGCAAAATATACAAGGTGTAATATTACAGGAAATGGGTAAAGAGTGCATTGACTATCACTGGTGTCAGAATGTTTCCTGTTACCCCATTGTATCTAAGATATGGAAGGCAAAGAGAAATAACATGATCAGGAGAAAATGATAATTACCTAGAGAAAAATGTGTAATATGCATTTGTGAAATGAGGAAAGAGAATTATGTGTACTTTTGTTATATAAAGAGATGACATTATGAGTCCAAGGGAAGTACACAGTAATGTATTTCTACCATAAAGCAAAACACAAATAGAAAAAAGTAAGATCCTTGCCATTCAGAGAATGTAACATTTGAGGGAAGCCATCTTTCAACATTTTAAGAAATAATTTAGAAAACAGCCTACACCTTTTCTGAGGACAAGCTTTTCCTCAGCGAATGTATATTAAATAACAGAAGGTTTAATCAGTGACTGAAGTCACAGCCAAAACATGTCTGGCTATATTCCTCCATTGCATTTTCAGGAAGGAGGACTTCTGGGTTATGTAAATGGGGTAAGTATTTTTAATTGATCCTCATCACAGAACCTTAGACTAATCAGTTATTTTGTCATTAACCCAATAAAGATAAATCTCAATCCATTATAGTCAGGAATGAGTTTGAAAAGTCCTACAACATCTATGAATGCAGACTCAGTGTGATAGCATACAAAGAATTTCCAAAGACGTCCTTGTACTGTAGTATTCTTCTACAACAAGTCCCAGGTATTTTCCCATGAATAGAATTATTGTATATTTTGTAAATATAGTCATATTGGGACCAGCAATGTCTCAAATATTAAAAAATTTGAAGCCAGCTCTTTGAGATATTCTCATCCAGTAAAACATCACCGTGATGAAGGAAGACTTTCTCATGAAACCTCAAGGTAAGGATGCTAAGCAACCTTGAAAATGTGAGTACTACTCTTTCTAAAAAGTATAATATGTGCAAGATTTTATTTTGTTGTAGTTTACATTGGCATGTCTGTTAATTATTGACAGTGAGTATTTTCCATATGGTTGGATTTTATCTTCATGGTTTACTAAATTCCTGTTTAAATATTTTTATTTTTAAAATTTTGTTACTTACCTTAAGTATTGAGAAGGTGAGAAGGTAATTTGTATTACATTGGGTGTGTGCATTTGCATGTATGTTGGCATTTAAAAAAGTGAGTTTATGTATGTATATATATTATATAGACACTATATATTATTATTGTAATTGTATATAATTGTTTGTATGCATGCATGCATGCATGTATGTATGTATGTATGTATGTAATGTCTCTAGGCAATCCAGCTTCTGGTTCCAACTGGCCAAAAAAAAAAAAAAACAGGGCCTGTCCTTGGTGCATGGGCTTGCTTTTTGGAGACTGGGGCTTATGCTGGGACACTTTGCTCAGCCTTGGTGTAGGGAGGAAGGGACTAGACCTGCTTTGGCTGAGTCTACCAGGCTGGAGTGACTCCCCGAGGAAGACCTTGCCTTGGAGGAGGTGGGAATGGGGCGTGGATTGGGGCAGAAGGGTGGGTGGTGTGTGGAGGGAAGACAGGGGAATCAGTGGCTGATATGTGAAATTAAGTTAATTTATATATATATATGAAATAAAAAAGTAAATAAAATGATTTCTAATGATAGTCTACTATACTCAAAAATCTTTGCTTAGCCCAATTATCATCAGAGGCCTCCTCTGGCAGATGATGGGAAGAGATGCAGAGAAGATTCACAGTCAGAGATTAGTCGGAGCTCAGGAAACCCCTTGGAAGAGGGGGAGAAATGATTGTCGGAATCAGTGTTCCTGGACACGAGTAGAACAAGAACAACAGACAGAATCAACTAAGCAGGACCCATAGGGGCTCACAGAGACTGGAGCACCAACCACAGATTCTGAAGGGGTCTGTGCTAGGTCCTCTGCATATGAGGTGTGGTAGTTAATTTTGGGGGTTTTTGTGGGACTCCTAATAGCGGGAGTCGTGTTATCTCTGACTCTTTTTCCTGCTCTTTGCAATGTTTCCTACAGCAGTGTTGCTTCTAGCCTTGATATGAAGGTTTACGCTTAGTCTTATTGCGTTGTGTTTTTCTGTGGTTAGTTGATATCACTGGGAGGCCTGCTTTTTTTCTGAAGAGAAACAGAGAAGCAGTGGATCTGGCATGGTGAAGGTTTGTGAGGCGGGGAGCTCTGGGAGGAATGGAGGGAGTTGAAGCTGAGGTCGGGATGTACTATATGAAAAAAGAAAAGACAGAAAGAAAAGTGTATGTGTGCATTTATATACATATTGTGTGTGTGTGTTTCAGTGTGGTATATGAATGTGAATATATATTTCATTGCAGATGTCCATGCACATGTGCTTTGGACAGAAAGACATTGGGTCACCTGGCCTATCACTTCCAATCTTAATCTTTGGAATAAAGTCTCTCACAAAACCTTGATCTCATTGTTCCAACTAGACTGACTTCTCTGATCCACCTTGCAATTATCCCCAATGTGAGACACACAGACATATGGATTCACAGTAGACTTCTACTTATTGTCTGGTGATTCAAGCTCAGAAACTTGTGTTTGCCTATTAAGTGTTCTAAACCATTCAGCTACCTTTCCAGACCCTTTTCTATGGTTTCCTAATATAATTACATTATTATATATAACACATGAAAATATCTTTCCTAATTTTTTTTTCTGTTTGAGAACAGTATCTGTCAAAGGAAAAAATTCTCAATATTAATGTCATTTAATGGAAAAGTGATACTTTCTTGGACTATGCCATTATTATTTTAATAAAAATATCTTTCATTAACCTTAGGCCACAGACACATCATTTTTCATTTACTTTCTTCCAAGAGTGTAATAATTTTTGGTTTCATAATTAAGGTCACAATCTTATTGAACTAATTAATGTTTGTTTATTTTGCACTTTGTGGATAAAAATTCTTGGTACTGCATTTTCATATATAATAACTCATTTCCCATTTATTACTTATTCCACTGAACTGCCTGTTAACTGCTAAAAATCAAGTGAACATATGTATGTGGGTAGAGTTCTAGACACAATAATCCGATGTTACGGCTGATTGTGAGAAACATATTCTATATTAATTGTATCAGATTCTTTTAATTAAAATGGCAACTTATTAGTTAAAAACAATTTCACAAATCATTCCTTCTAATTATTTCTTTTTATCTTCCCATCAAGATTATTAAATGATCAATGTCCTTTGTCTTAGTTAGGGTTATCATTGCTGTGGTGAAACACCATGACCAAAGCAACTTGGGGATCACAGAGTTTATTTGGCTCACCCTTCCCAATCAATACTCATCACTGAAAGAAGTCAGAACAGGCACTCAGAGTAAGAACTTAGAGGCAGGAGCTGATGAGGAGGTCACTGAGGAGTGCTGTTTGGAAGCTTGTTTCTCATAGCTTGCTCATCCTTTTTTTTTTTTTGATTTTTTGAGACAGGGTTTCTCTGTGTAGTTTTGTGCCTTTCCTGGGACTCACTTGGTAGCCCAGGCTGGCCTCGAACTCACAGAGATCCGCCTGCCTCTGCCTCCAGAGTGCTGGGATTGAAGGCCCGGCCCCTCATCCTGCTTTCTTAAAGAATCTAGTACCCCTAGAACCTAGGGGTAGCCCTACCCACAATAAATAGTGCCCTTCCGCATCAATCACTAATTAAGAAAATGCCCTACAGGTGTACCTACAGCCAATCTTATGGAGTCATTTCTCAAATGAGGCTCCAGACTTTCAGTTGATTGTAGCTGCTGACAAGCTGATATGAAACTATCCAGCACAACTTTGTTAATTTTGTTAATAAACTTTGTTAATTTTTTTTTCTGAATCTGACTTCTTTGATTATTTTGTCAGTACAGAAATTTTATAAAAACTACAGAATAATTCAATAATTTGTAAAACACATACAAGTCTTTATTATGACTAAGATAACACAAAATATGCATTGGATAATGTAAGATGTTATCTTAAAACATGAAGTTAGTAGCCTGGCTCGTGAGAACAATGTACATCCCATGTTTCCTTCATCACAGCTGGTCACTGGAATCCTTCCAACACATGGCTATCAAAGCTCATGGATTTTAAATTATTTTGTATAAAACGGCATTGTAAATTCATATAAACTAGTAGCATGCTCACATATAATTTAAATAGCCTCTAAATTATTTATAGTGCACAGTACAATGCAATATAAGTTCTATTCATGTAGTTGTTAAGCTATTTTGTTAGGAAATAATGACAACTAAAACTGTCCATACATGTAGAGTCATGGACATAATATATCAAATATTTTTTTCTGCTATTGACTGAAACGAAAAGGTTTATATTGGTGACCAGTGAGTGCAAAAAGTCTTTATGTATGAATATTTTTTATCATGGTAGTGTTTGGATTATTATTGTGAAAAACTTGTCAAAATTAACTTGTGATGTTGATCTTAAATATTTTAGATATTAATAGCATTTTACTTTTGTTTTTTAAAAAATTCATTATTTATTTTATTTTTTTAAAAAATTATTTATTTATTATGTATGCAGTGTTCTGTCTTCATGAGTGTCTGTATCCAGATCTCATCATAGATGGTTGTGAGCCACCATGTGGTTGCTGGGAATTAAACTCAGGACCTCTGGAAGAACAGCCAATGTTCTTAAACTCTGAACCATCTCTCCAGCCCCCAAATTTCATTATTTATATTGTGTTGTAATAAAAGGCAAATCTATCTATCATCTATTTATCTATGTGTATATATTCACATATACATCTATGTATCATATTATGTACATAACATGTCATATATGTATAGTATTATATGTATATAAAAGTACACAATATAATATATTCAATACATGATTTATACTTTATAATATATGAGTTATAAATATGTATATATGTGCATCTATACATATAAATGTAACTGTATCAATAGATATATAAATTAAAGCAATGGCTGGAGAGCTATCTCAGAAGTTAAAGATGTTAATTCTCCAGAAAAGAATCCACTGAGCACACATAAAGCTGCCTGTGTCTGCAGCTTCAGGACCCTGATTTCTCTGAAGGCATCTGCATGTACTTACTGCACATAAACTCATGTAGACACATGCATAAACAAAAATATGTATTTTTCAAATATCAAGTGTGGTGATATTTTATTTGTGCTGAAGTGTGGTGATATTTTACTTATACTTTAATAAATAAAGATTGCCTGGAGATCAGAAGAGAAAGGCCAATCATTATAAGTAAACAAAGAAGTCAGGCAGTGGTAGCATATGCCCTTAATCCTGTCACTTAGCAGGCAGAATCTGTGTGTTCAAGGCCACAATGGGAACAGAGTCAAGTGTGGTGGCACATGCCTTAATTTTAACACTAGTCTGGAGGTCTATACAGACAGACAGAAAGTGGCAGAGCTGTGTAGGAAGAGGAAGTGATGTAGCTGGATGGAGAGAGCAAATCAGATGGCAGGACAGCAAGGCAATTAAAGGCGTGGGTAGACAGGAAGTAACTCGCATTTGGAAGCTGCAGAGTTGGTGAGGTAAGGTTGGCTTATGGCTTTCCCTTTTTCCCTGATCTCTCTAAAACTTTCACCCCTATATTTGGCTCCATGTTTTTTATTTAATAAGGCAATTCAGAAATTCATCTACACTCAAGCAATCACATAAACAAGACAGATGTTATGGTTAAACTTGATTATCAACTTAACATTTAGAATTCTTGTGGAAATCGAGTATCTTAGTATGTCTGTGAGGTTCTGTATTCGGTGAGGAGAGAAGACATACCCTAAACATATCAACATTCTATTCGCTGTATCCTTTGCTGTAGGAAAACAAGAAAAAGAACTGAACAAAGTGACCTCAGTCTCTTGTCACATTGTCAACCCGGTCTTAATTGACTCGGAATCTCAGGCTGTGACCCAAAATAATCACTTTATTACTGAAATTGCTTTTGCAGGGAATTTAACGCCAGATTAGAAAAATGATGAATAAGCCAGTTTTGACTGTGAAAACTGAAGTTGTAGTAATGCACAAGTACTTGGTTGTAGAATCAATTGCCTCACCAATATCCCTGTGGGGCATGCTATGGAAAGCAGAGGTAAAGGAGCGTTAGGGCTGTGGCCAAACAGATGACATACACCCTGTGAATAACTGTACATGAGAAAGAAAAAAAAACACAAATGACAGAAGTAGCCGCAGGCTTCTTTATGTGAAACACTACGAAACACTATCAAAGTAACATTAAATATGATTTTATGCATTTCAATGTTTTCTTTTTTTTTATAAAGCAATTTTTGCCTAATTTTAACATTTATTAAAACAGCATTGACCTCAGTGGGTTATGCAACTGAAAACAAAACAAACTAATTACAATGTCTCACTTTTCCACTATAAGTTCTAATTTATAACAATAATTAAAAATTTTTCAAACTGCAAATACTTAATATTTGAAAACATAATTTTGATCATTGGCTATCTATGTTCAATTTTGACATGCAAGCAAATGTTATTAATGCATTTATAAATGAAATATACACTTAGAAAGTGTATATAGGAATTTGGAAAGCATTCATGACGCACTCAAATATGTTCTTATTACCGCACATATTGTGCAAAGAAGAAAATGACATAGGTTCCCACCACTCTTCTAGATTTCCTAGCTTGGATAATTCAAAGATGTGTTGTACAATATAAAAGCAACATCAATCTATCTGCAAAAATAACCTAAGACAAGTTTTGAATTGAAGTTCCTGAATTTTTGTGAAATTTGTGGCTAGACCTATTCTCTACTCAAAATAATTTCTTGGGATATTTTGTTTTTCCTTATAGGGTATATGCTGTGTATTGAGTACTCAAAATATCATGCAAATCAAATTTTATCTCACAGTCTGCTCCTGGAAAAAAATTAATACAACATATAAGTCAATTAATGTTTAAATATTTGCCAATATACCAACTGTATTTTTTTTCTATATCAGGATAGCAGCAACACATAGGAACAAATAATGTTTCTGTCTAATAAACCAGTTTGTCTCTGATGATGAATTTACAAATAGTTCTCAAAAAATTGTAAAATAGCTTCATAATAATTACCATGAGGCAATATATTGCATATTGACATAAATCTTTATCTGATCATGTAGTATTCATATGAAATAAATCACAATTTTGCCAGAAAGCTAACATTTTTATTTATTTAGTATTGTTGCTTGGTATGTTTTGTTTTAAATTAGCATGTCTCTCCATTGCCCAGAATAACCATGAACTTACAATAACTAAGAATGTTAGAATTACAGATGTGCTACCTTAGCTGCTCATTTCTGCTCATTATAAAAAAAAAAAAAATAAAATGTCTGACATAAGCAAACAGACAGATTGACTACTAGCTCAAACTTCAGATTAATATGGGTTTTTATACTCTATGCCTTCATGGAATCTATTACCTGTTTATCAATAAAATTCATTAAAATAATTCATTAGTCCACAATTTTTCTACTGAACAGATTTCAACCAAAATAATACCTTTGATAACACTTGCTTCTTTTACATTTAATCAAATTTTTAAAAATACTAAAAATTACATACTGCCTTGAATGTAATACCCCGAAACTTCAAAGACTTAAAAGAATAAGGGGTTGTTTGTGAATCTCCCCCTTTTCTGTAGTGGGGTGACCCTCCTGGGTACTTTATTCATAGATAGCCATTCAGGAATCTAGTCACCTTCTACTTTTAAGAACCGTTAGCCCAAATGTGGCTTTCTTATGGAAGAAAAAGGCAAAATTTCTAGTGTCACTTCCAAAACACTAAAATTCTTATGATTTCCATAAACCATATGTCAGCTATATTTTAAGAGTCAGTTTAAACTTGAGCTTTTTTCATGGGTCAGAAGATACCTTGGACACATGGTAATACCAGCAGTTCCATTTCTGACTCAGTCTAGGTCATTTTTATATAGCATATAAACTTAATACTTTATCTTGTACTTCTCAGTTATCCTCCATTGGGATTCAAAAGTCATTTCTCTGTGATTGTGTTAGGAGAAGATATTGCTGTAATGATGGTAACTGTAATCACTTACAGAATAAACTTCCCCAGAAGTATATAGATTCTGTGAATGTATGCTTTGGGCATAATGGGTACGGGAGAAGGAGTTTCTGATGCATAAGGTTGATATTAATATGAAAGAGATTGCACCATTTTTTCTCAAATATATCATAGGACAAAAGAAAGAATGAGGGTGTTAGTAAAGTGACATTTTTGAAATAGAATAAATTTACATAATTAAACGAAATAACAAAAAAAATAAACAAAAAATTGAGCAAATTGTAAGTTTGACAAAAGCAAAAAACAAAAAAAAAAAACAAAAATCCAAGAAATAAAATAGCAACAAACCCCCTAAAACCAAGAACTAAACCCCAAACACACTCGAACTTCAACTTAGGTGCAAAGGACAGAATCTGATGTTTGAATGACAACGCCCTTTCTACCCTTGAGAGACTAGATAAATTTAAAATTGATTTTGTCTTATAAGATACCTTAGATTGTCACTGTCATTATGTCCGTGGAGCCAAAAATCTTATACTTGATGCACATTTAATCTCAGTAAGGAACTTGAATGAAAAAAAAAAAAAAAACACTGAAAATGTTAGCAAGTCCTCAAAAACACAATGATTCTATTTTGCTTTCAAATACTAATGTTAGCATTACATCAAAGGAGACAGCTAGAACCAAGGACTTGTATTTATGCCCTGTTTCATTAAATCTTACATTTCTTAAGATTTCCCAAACCCTGTGAGTTCTAAGTGGATAGACCAGAATTCTAGAAGCTAGTTTTGGAGTGTTGTTAAGGTAAAAGCACATTCCTAATAGTAATAACTGTATCATAATAAAAATTTACAACACACAAACAAATATAATTTTCTGGCAAAAGAAAGAAAAGAAACCGACAGGGTGTCCCAGTGGAAATACCATGGGATCATATTGCAACTGGGTGGATGAGGAATCTGAGACAGAAATAGCTTCCAATTTTAGAGATCTATAGACTATGTGTTTGTGTATTGCAGTAGCTGACACTGAACTACTACATGGCAGTCATTGATAAAAATAACCGAACTTTCCTTTGTACCTTTACTTATGCACATCACAAGGAGAATCCTAACAATCTGTGACTCAATGGATAATTCTTGTGGTCTTGCATGGATGAGCAGAATGCATATAGAATGTGAAGTACACAACGTTTTAAGGTTGAACTAGAATGTTGGCTTTGGGGACACATGTCAAGAACACAGAAATTCTGTTTACATTTGTTATAGTATATAACACAATAACATCTTTGGAAACATTGTGAAAAGTATTGTAATAAACTTATATGAGCTATTACTCTGTGTCTCCAGTTCTGACTCTTTGGTTTCCTTCCATCCTTTCTACATTACAATGACCACCTCCCCACACACACACACTTTGGAACAATTTGAGAAACTGAATACAATATGGAATTATATCCCTAAGCATACATATAGATAAGAGAAGGGAGATCATTAATACAGTTACAGTATTTCTACACTTATAGATTTACTGCATTCTGTATTAGCCATTATTAAATTTCTCTATTAAATCTCACCATCCATCAAATATTGTTCTTTAGGACATTTTTAATGATATTCATCTATAAAAGGAACGTTGGAAACTGCTTTGAAGTATTGGAGTGAAGGAAAACCTTGTTAATATTTCTAATTCTCCAATATTCAAAATTTCTATCCAAAACATATAGACTATAAATGATTTGAAACAGTATGGGAAGCAGCATCTAATAATATGGAACACCTCAAATTCATTTTAATATGTTGCCTCATATTATTTTCTAACAGAAAAAAAGATGAAAATGAGACGTCTGACTGGAAATAAGATGGTTAATAACTCAGTGCTTGATTTTCATCCCAATGTGTTCATCACCAACGTATTAAGGACCTTTGGATTAATTACTGTTTTTATTTATATGGTAAATATTCCATGAAGGTCACTCTAAATTGAACTTTTGTATTTAGAAGTCAAGTGTGTATTAGTGAATTATAGACCTTGTCCTTAGGAAAAAATGTAAGTAGTAGGTGAGAACAGTGAAATAAATATAATAGAAAGGTATAATGGGGATGGGGGGAAATTGGAGGGAAGATTTAAGTGGAAGAGAAGATCTGTAGTATAGGAAAGAGAAGGGGAAGTTTGAGGGATATACAACACAGGATGTTTGATATAACAAAGCTTAATCTGGTACAGGACTTATTCATGAAATCACTGCTGCTATGAGTGCATGAGTTTAAATGTCCTTCAATGTCAAAAAAAATCACACTATCTCAGTTCTCCCTAATCACTGCCTCTTACAATTTTCCAATATTTTCCATGAAAACAATCACTTGCATATATGTGCACATGTGCACTGAAGCACAGACACACACACACACACACACACACACACACACACACAAATACACACATGCATGGACACACAGAGAACCACACAAATACTTACATATGAATTTAAGAGTTTAAGTGAAGTTACTCTACATGGATAATGATTATACCTTCAGAAGCTATAGGTTGCCCAATTCAAAAGCCTAGTGCTAAAATAGAATTCCTTCCTTCAAGTTGTTGGTCAAGGAGGTACCAGAAACTTCCATGACAGTAGAGATTACTACCATTGCTCTTGGATATGCTCCAAAACTTGATGGTAAGGACTTATTACAGAAAACATTGCACACTTGTTCACAAGGAATGGGGAAATTCACATATTAACTTATTTGAAAGTTTCTTCCCTGTTGCCTAGCTTCCATAGTGCTAGAAGTTGCTATGAAGTTTACTGAGGGAGAATATCATCACCAGTCTTATTCATATGTCAATCATGAAAATTACAATAATTATTACCCTGGTGTTCATCAGTTGAATAGTGGCATATATGCTGTGGGACTAACTAATGTCTTCATGATTTCATTTAAGGACCATTCAACAGAAGGAAATTAATTCCATATACTTACTGTAAATCTGGCCAAGAACCTGTAACCAAGAGATCAGTGAAATGGGAGAGAACCTAGTATTATTTTACTAAATGGGAATCCCATCAAATTGCCTTCTAAATGCACTTTGTATACCGATATATAAGTTCAGAGTTCAGTCATGCTCTGGATTGGTTCAATGGATGGCTATTATTGCAAGGTGCAGAGCCTAACTGTATGTTCAGTCCTAAATCATATATAACATATCTATTTCACATTCCTTCCCACGAAGGCTCAGAGAATAAGGGACTAAAAAGTTGTAAGATGCCGAGATAAGGGGGGTATACAGTATCTTCTGGACAGAACAAAATTCTTCCACTAAGGTACTCACACAGTTCAGGTTGTTTGAATAAAACCTGTAAAATATCCAGCCAGTCAACTTTCCAGCATTAATGGGTAATAATATGAGATGCTAATATCATTTGAGTAGCTATTAAAAGTTGATAGATATAGGGTCCAGAGAGTCAGTTTCCTTCATAGGATTGGCCTCACATAGGCTAATATAGTACCAGTTGATGGTTCTATCTATTCACATATATCAACCCTAACTAGAGGACATGACAGCATCTTGGATGCAAGGGGAGAGCATGGGGTGTGTTAGAACAAAATACATTATTTTCATGTATGAAATTCTCTTTTTTCTCTTCTCTTTTTTTATTTTATAATTCAATTTAATTTTACATGTCAGCCACGGATACCCCTGTCCTCCCTTCTCACACCCCCCCACCCTTCCCCCAGCTCCCACCAATTCCCATATCCTCCAGGGCAAGGACTCCCCTGGGGATTCAGCTTAGCCTGGGAGATTCAGTCAAGGGAGGTCCAGTGCCCTCCTCCCTTCACCCAGGCTGAGCAAAGTGTCCCTGCATAGGTCCCAGGTTCCAAACAGCCAGCTCATACACTAAGGACAAGTCCTGGTCCCATTGCCTGGGGGCCTCCCAAACAGTTCAAGCTAATCAACTGTCTCACTTATCCAGAGGGCCTGATCCATTTGGGGGCTCCTCAGCTATTGGTTCATAGTTCATGTGTTTCCACTAGTTTGGCTATTTGTCCCTGTGATTTTTCCAATCATGGTCTCAAAGGACAAATAAAATATTAAATTAAAACCTATCATATAGTACATTGTAGTAATTTCAAATTTGCTATATAAATGAGGATTTTCTTATGCTGTCTATAATCTTAAGTATAAAAGATATAGATATTAAGCACATCAATTAACTTTATAACCGAAATAATATTATATAAAATATATTCCATTGAGAAATAATTTTACAGCAATAATTCCATTATTGGTATAAGCAGAATTATTCAAATTCTGAACATACAAATCTGGAAAGAGACTTGATGACAGGTCTTAGAATTTCCGTTGAATTGATACAGGTAGAGCTACGTTTCTCAGTCCTCATCTCTCTATCCTACCACAGTCTGCACAGCAGCCACATTTCAGATTTTTTTTTTTTTTTACAAAAACTGTATTTGGTTCCATTTTTCTTCTATTAAGTCTCACATAAATTTCCGAGTTGGAGCAAAGAAAATGGAGCATGGACGACAACATTCCACGTGCTGACTTCAGCTCCTAAGGTGTTACACAATTTCACTACATATTTGGACTTGTCAGATTTTCCTAAACTTACACATGCTAAATTACTGCTGGTTTGTAACCATTAAACAGAACCAATCATCCCAAGCTGAGGTTTCCATATTGTAGTCAACGTGTGACTGAGGGCAAGAAGTGTGCATGTGCCGAAGTGAATACAAACTGCTCTGCAAACCCAGCCATGACTCCACAAGCATCCAGGGGTTCTGCAGAATTCTTAGTGTGAGAACACATTTTCTGCTTTAGCTTCTGGTTAGGGCTCCTCTATTATTCACTGATAGCCTTGTGTTCAGGGAATCTCTTCCTACGGAAGACATTTAGAAAACTCATTATGACAAAAGAAGCCAATGAAGATTTTGTAATGAGATAAATCTCTAGTACAAAATGTCAAAAGGAATATATTTTATGTATGTTTATATGGATGGTAATAACATTTATAGAATATCATGACAAATTTCTTTGTTAAAAAACTATTAAATATACCTACAGATTATGAGCTAACAATTGCTAGCAATAAATGGTTGAAAATTGATTCAAGTGTCCTTTGCAGATCATCAATTTTAATAATTGGACATCAAATTAATTTTTAGATTAATATGTTAATTTAAATAGTAACTCAATGATTGTACATAGAAAGAAAACCCTTGTTTTCATCAATATAATTAATTATATACTAGATATTTTTGAAATTTGAATTAGTCAAGAGAAATAGTTTGTAGTATTTGCGGTTCATATCACTTAGAAATAAAAATCTATTCTACTTAATGTTTTAGTTCATTTTTATTTGACATAAATTATCTGTGGTAATATTTTATTTGCGCATCCCAATAAAGCTTATCTGAGGATCAGAGGGAAAAGCCAGCCACTATATTAAACATAGAGGTCAGGCAGTGGTAGTATACACCTTTAATCTTAGCATTCGGGAGGCAGAGATCCATCTGGATCTCTGTGAGTTCAAGGCCACACTGCAAACATAGCCAGGAGTGCTGGCACATGCCTTTAATCCCAGCACTAACCATGGAGGTCTGGAGGACTGTACAGGCAGACAGGAAGTGATGTAGCTGGGCAGAGAGGAAGTAAGAAGGCAGGGACAGGAAGGTATATAGGCATGGGTATACAGGAAGTAGGTCTCTCTTTTGTTGCTGGAGGGCTTCTCTCCAGGTTCCCCAAGCCCCGCAGAGTCTAGCTGCCCGTATGAGACAAGAAGCAGGAACCTGGTTTTGGCTCTGTTTAGAATTGGTTATTAAACATTCTCAGGTTTAAGGTGGAAACTCGAGCCATTGGGCGCCATTTGCTGCTGGAGGGCTTCTCTCCAGGTTCCCCAAGCCCCGCAGTCCCACAATCCACTTATAAAATAATCACTCAGACTCTTATATTACTTATAAACTGTATGGCCGTGGCAGGCTTCTTGCTAACTGTTCTTTTATCTTAAATTAACCCATTTCTATAAATCTATACCTTGCCACGTGGCTGGTGGCTTACCAGCGTCTTCACATGCTGCTCCTCCTGGCGGTGGCTGTAGTGTCTCTCTCCTTTCAGCCTTCCGCTTCCCAGAATTCTCCTCTCTCCTTGTCCCACCTACTTCCTGCCTGGTCACTGGCCATCAGTGTTTTATTTATATAGAGTAATATCCACAGCACTCTTTGGCTGAGGATTTCTAGCAGTAAGAACGAGGCTGGCTTCTTTCTGCTTCCCTGATCTCTCAGTTTTTACCCCAATATCTGGCTCTGGGTTTTTTTTTTTAATAAGACTGTTTAGCAATTCATCTTACAGTTATCTTTCTATATCTTAACTTGTGCTTTTTTATTTTTGAAGTAATATTGAAATGCATAAATGCATACTTAAATGTGAACATTCATAACTTTAAAAACAATTCTATACTACCATAGTCATCTTGCAAACAATAAGCTACTCATTTTCAGCTATTCAAAATATAAAGACTCATCTTAAGACTTTGTATTAAGAAAACAATCACAATGTATTTAGTGAATATATAATGAATATACATAATGTACAATAGTGAAAATTGCTATCTATACCTTTTCTACTATTTTTCTTTTCTACTATTGAAAGTCTATAATATCAATAGCATATGAACTTGCTTAATATAGAAAATATATGATATATAAATCTTTGAATAAAAACCCATTTTTAAATAATTATGGAAAAAACCTTTTTAGTGTAAGATTATCAAAATGGTGGAAACCTTTTCTTTAGTATCTGTGATGATTAATTCAGTATTATTATGCTCAATGGCCCCACATAGTCAATGAAACCTTATTCAAATTGTATGTTTGGGGATGAGGCTAGTATTGGAATGAGCAAACTTAATTCAGGTATTTCTCAATTCCTCAACATGATGAGCCACATTTATACCATTTCGCCACAATTAGAACCAAAAGAAAATCCCTTCTCTGAACATGACAGTCTTTGAACTGAACCTTAGTCTTCTCATATCTTAAAACCCAGACACAGACCTTGACTAAAGTGTAATATCATTGGTTTCCTGGATTTCAGGCTTTGGCTGCTTTCTGAAACCAAATCATTACTTCTACTTGATCTATAATTTCACAGCCTTCTTATTTATGTGTGTAAATTCCTAATGAGGATGTTCAGTCTTAAATTAAATTTTCACAAAGGAAATAAAAAATTGTTGTATACATATGCATTTACATGACCTACTGGATGTGTTTCACTTAAAAAATGCCCATTATAATGTCAAGTGAAAGATGTGGCTCTGGAAATATCATTTAAAACATTAGATTATTTAAAACTTTTTAACAATGAATCTATTCTTTTTTATTATTATGATTCTCATGTGTATTGTAACCTGACCACAGTTTTCCATCCATCCTCACCTCCCAGTTCCTCCACCGCACCTCCCCTATTCCAGGATTCAACCATTCTTATAAAATCACTATTAATTCCTTTGAATTTCCTACCCTGGTAATCAGATTGTTGAATACCCTGCCATGATAGAGCCTTCATCCAGTATCTGATCCACAACCAGACACCAGGCCGAAGTCTGGGAGTCCAGTCGAAGAGAGGGAATAGGGATTATATTAGCAAGGAGGATCAAGATCATGGTGGCGAAATCTACAGAGACAACGGAACCAAGCTCATAGGAACTCAGGAGAACATTAGACCGACAGCTGTGGAACCTGCATGGGACCTGACTAGACCTTTTGCAAATGGGAAGAGAGATGTGTAGTTGGGTCCCTTTGAGGCACCCTTGGCAGTGTGATCAGGATCTAGCTCCGGTGCATGAGCTCTCTGGATCTCATTGTCTATGTTCGGACATCTTGCTCACACTTGATACACTGGGGAGGGGCTTTGTCCTGCCTCAACTGAATATACCAGGCTTAGCTGTCCCCCCATGGGAGAACTTACCCTTTTGGAGGAGGGCATGAGGACTGGGTTGGGGGATGGGGTGAAGGTAGGGGTTGGAGGGGAGTGGGGGGTAAGAGGAAAGGGATCTGAGATTGGTATGTAAAATGAATAAAACACTGAAGTCATGAAAAAATTCACTATTAAATAAGATTATAAACTCTTGTGTAAGTTTTAAATTAATATAAAGAATAAAATTTGCAAATAGTTACTTTGAAAGTATGTAATACAGTAGGGTTTTTTTTGTTGTTGTTTTTGCCATTGTTGATGATGATGATAATGTAATAAAATGGGATGACCAAAAGCATCTTTTAGAATAACCAGTTTATTTTGGCCTGCAATTCAAGACAGAAAATCTATAATGGCTGGGAATGTGTAGGGTCGTTGTTGGGAGAAAATATCACCATCAACACACAAGAAACAATGTGAAATGCAAATGAAGTCTGGCTTTACACTCCCAGCCTTGACCCCCATGATGGACTTCCTCTAGCAAGGATCCCCATACTAAAGGTTCCATAACCTCCCCAAACAGGGATGGCAACTGCAGACCAAGTGTTCAAAGCCATGAAATAATGGGGACATTTCTTATTTAAACCAAAATACTCAATAACGATACTACTTTCTTCTTTATATGTTAAAATGTTCCCTTATAAATTGTGAATATGTAAAAGCACCTTATTAGAGAATACTAAGCATTGGATTTTCAAATCATAATGACAAATTAACAGTTTTGACTTGAAACAGAATCAGTTTTCAGTTTTTAGAACATTTTCAAATGTTTGCAGAGAGTCATTTCTGCTGGTATTCTTGAGTTCATTGGTAATACACTTTAATTTCAGAACTAGATGTGCTCATATGTACTTGAGAAACAGTCAAGATTCTATTTTGGAAGATTTTAGTCCAGCTACTTTTATTCATGGAACAGTAATTTTTCTTCATTTTCTACTATCTCTCTGCTTTATGCTAATTTACTAGATAACACTTTGGTCAAATACTAATTTTAGGTCTCTCTCTCTCTCTCTCTCTCTCTCTTTCATCTTTATCTCTCTCTCTGTCTCCTGTGTGTTTGTCTATATCTATGTGTGTATATGTTTCTGTTTCTGTCTGTCTGTCTCTGTCTCTCTCTTTGTCTGGGCACATGCACACGTGTGTTTGTGTGTGTGTGTTTGGTTGTGTTCACAAGGAGTCATGTGAGTAAATGTGAATGTGAAGGTCAAAGAACAACCTTAGGAATGAATCTTTTCTCTTGTATCATTCTATTTTGTTGTTGTTGTTGTTGGTTTTTGAGTCAGGCTTTTAAACTGTCCTGAAAGTTACCAAGTATGTTAAGCTGTCTGGCGATCTAGTTCATGTTGGATGTGTCTGCCTCACATCTACCAGGATTACAAATATTTGCAACCATACTCAGCTTCTTTTCTAGTTCTAGGACTATAATTAATACTTTGTGCTTACAGAAAAATATTTCTCCTGACTAGCCTATTGTCCCAAACCTGGATTTCATTATTTAAAAAAGAAAGTCATAACTATCAGTGAAATAAGATGTGGTCAGGTCAAGTGCAGTTAAATGTAGTAAAATGTTTTAATGAAAATGAGTGTAGTAATTTCCAGACGGTGATCATGCAATTATGCTAAATCCCTACTATTCCTTTCTCAGTACATTTTCTCAACTGACATGTATAATCATTAGATATAAATATGATTAATAATGGGTTTATCATAGTCATCAATTAATGTCTACCTTTAGTTATAGAATGGTATATAAGTGGCCAAGGAAGCTAGCTCATGGGTAAAAGAGAAGCTATGCAAACATGAGGACTTGAGTTCAAATACCTAGAGCCCATGTAAATGCAAGATGTGTAGTAACAGCGTATAATCTCCTACAAGATGTTTGAACTAAACACTGGTAAATGTATGTGGTCCCATCTTCTCCTTTGTCCCTCACTGGCTACCTTATCTCTGTGATAATTATGATTGAAACACATGTATTTAATCCATTTCCTCCCAGGGAATGAGAAATAGAACAGAGTCTTAATAATAGATAAAGTGAAAATAAGAAAAGAAGGATTAAAAGGTAAGGGTTATATGAGTGCAGGGTAGAAGGGAGAGTATAGAGAGGGACACCTAACACTAAGGGGTTTTTGGAAAGTTTGGTGGATTGAATGAGAATGGCCACCATAGGCTCACATATTTTGCATGCATAGTCCCCAGTTGAAGAACTTGTTTGAAAGATAAGGGCATGTGGCCTTCTTGAGGTTGGTTTTACTCTTGTTGGTAAAGCTGTACTACTGGGAGTAGACTTTGAGCTGTCAAAAACCCAGTCAGTCACCGCCTTTTCTCTGCCAGTCTGACTACCTGCCTGTGGATCAGGATTTGGCTCTCAGCTACTTTTCCAGGATGATCCATGTCATGGGTCCAACCTTATTTCCCACCATGATGCTAATGGACTAACACTCTGAAACTACAAACAAGCCCCAATTAAATGTTTTCTTTTACAGGAGTTGCCACGTCATGGTGTCTCTTCACAGACATAGAACAGTGACTATTACAAAAATCAAATAGAATCCTAAAATTAAGGAGGCTTGTTAAAATATGTATGCAAATATAAAAGGAATTTAAATGGAATCATACTCTAATGGAGGAGACTGGTCCAAGTAGACATCCTATGCCACCAAGAAAATCTTTCATTGGCAATAGTGTGTTGTGTCCAGTAGATTCTTTGGCCAAATGCATGTCAAAATATCTCCACTGCAAACATCATAGACTATTACCAAGGTCAATGGTAACCTTCCACAACCTGAAAGTAAGGCTCTGTTTAGCATGAATACTAACTGGTCTTAATAAAAACCCAGAGCCAGATATCGGGGTAGATGCTGAAAGATCAGAGAGACTAAGGATCAAGTGACAGCCACCTCTCATCTCACCAACTCCTCAGCCAAAAAGAACTGAGCTCCTGTTTCCATCTGCCTTATATTCCTTTTCTCCACCCAGCCATATCCCTTCCTGTCTCACCCTCTCTAGTACTGGGGTTAAAGGCATGTATATATACCTCCCAAGTACTGGGAGCAAAGACATGAGATCCCAAGTGCTGGTATTAAAGGTGTGTGCCACCACTCTCTTGCCTCTATGGCTTCTAGTGACCAGCTTTGCCATCTGATCTTCAGGCAAGCTTTATTTGTTAAAGCATACACAAAATATCACCACAACTCTATTGCTGAACACACAACTTAAATATGATATCGAACATAGAAAAACTGAGCTGGTGCCCATTAGAAGTTTCACCCCTACTGACTAGTATTAATGATAATGACAGATATTTTGCACAATACAGGGGGAGAAACAGAATCATCAATAACATCCAGTTATAAACCAACAACAGTGACATGTGTATAAATCAAACTGGTACAATAGTGGCAGAGATAACATAGAAGTAACCAAGTACTTTGTGGTTAGATTTAAGCCCATTCCATGAGATGGAACCCATAACTGAACCACAAAAATCCAAGATCCTGAGTCTAGATATCTCATGGGATCATAGGGAATGATCTACTCATATGATTGAGCTAAAAGAATATGGCAGCAAAATGACTCATTATGACTCCATATTGCTGTACCCATTATATTAGTGCATTATTCACCCCTTACCAATTCTAGTAAATGAAAATAGTACAATTGAAAAAATGTGCAGAGAATGAGAGATTTGGGGGACTTCAGATCTAAATAGAATGTCATTTTAAATTCATTCCCCATGGCTATGGGGAAGAGGAGGTAGAAAGGTAGCAAAAGACAGAGGTGGTAGAATTACTTAAAAGAAACAGTGTCTTCAAGACACAACAGTGCTGACACACATAAGAACTCAGAGAGACTGCGATAACACACAAGATCCACAATGGTTCATACCAGACAAATTCCAAGCACTGAGAAAAGGAAAAAGACATAACATCCCACCCCTAACCAGAAGCTGTTTGAAACTGATACCTGCCGGTACAGGGAAAATCAGTTTTGTCTTATGCAGTATCACTAGATATCTCAATCTCACTGTAAGGCAGGCTCCATGCCCAGGGATAGTTCCCAAACACAAAGCAGATTTCATCGTTTTTTAGTGAGTGACTTTTGTTTTGTTTGTTTTGTTGTATTTTGTCTTATTGGTTTTGTTTGTTTTGAACTTTGGCCTTTGATTTTTATTTATTTATTTATTTATTTAAACAGAGAGGGAGAAGAACAAGAAGTCAAGAAGTTGGGATAGTAGCAAGAGCAGGAGCATCTGAGAAGAGTTGGGGTAGGGAAAGTATAAATAATCACAGTAGATTGCTATATATAAGGGTTTTTTACATAAAATGTTATTTACAAATTACCATTTTAAGGAAATATACAAATAATACAAAATACAACATGTCCACTATACACAATGAAACTGCAACTGAAGCAAGCAGCTAAAACAAACTGTTGATGGAATCATTACCATTACATGAAAATTAAGAAGATAGAAGTTAACATTATTTTACTCAATAAATCCAAGCATTATTATAAAGGTTAACATGAAAAAGTAGTGAGAGGAAGGTGAAATTCTGTCCACAAATGTGGTAAGCTTATTCCCTTAGCATCAAAGATAATCTTGCTAATAGGAAGATTTAATATTACAACATATCTATTGTCCTGTGTCTACTCCCAATTATTAACTAATTCATTAAATTTTCAAACATTCATATTATATATGATTTTAATATCAAGTGATAATGAGGACCTGAGTTAAAGTTGTTCACATCCTGAAAAGAGACATAGAGGGAGAAAATTATATTAAAGATAGAAAAATTACCTTCATGTAGCAGAAATGAAATGTAAGGTACAATAGGAAGGCTCCAGTGCAGGTAAAATCATACATTATTGACAGAAGTCAGAAAATTACTGGGTGTCAATATAAATCACATTCATAGGTTTTGTTAACTCAAATAAATCATAACAATACAGTTCTCATCTTTCTCCTCTAGAGAGGCAAAGAAAGTGGAATATCAATAGTCTGTATGTTTGGGAAGTTTCTTGACCAACCCAGACCAACAAATCAAAGAGAGGTTCTTTATGTCTGATGTAGGGGTTTTTGTTATGTGATCTTTGACTCTTGGAGCAAACATTGTCCACCAAGAAGAGAAATTTCCATAAAAACTGAATGTGTATTTATGTACAGACATATATATTACAGATTTTTAAGATAATTAGATAGAATGATTCTAAAAAAAAATTAGGCTATGTTTCTGCAAATTTTACCCACCTTTCATGTTTGTATCCCTCCCATTTAGCTTAATAAGAGCTGTCCAGTTTCTATATATCCCCCTTCCTCTTGTTTTTCCACATCCTGATCCTGGCAATGTTTCATATTTACTTTCATGCTTCTGTAGTTACTCCAGCATATGTACTCCCATCTGAAGATTTGGAAGTAGGAGCCTCCAATGAGAGAACATGTGATGTTATTTCTGTGCCTAGGTTACCTCACTCCATATAACATGTCCTAATTCCATCCATTTTAGTGAATGCTTCATTATTTTATGTTCATGTTACAGCTGAAAACAATTCCATGGTGTGTGTGTGTGTGTGTGTGTGTGTGTGTGTGTGTGTGTGTGCTTTATTTTCATTATCAATTTGTCCATTGTAGGATATTTAGGTTGTTTCCATTTCCTAGATTTTACAAATAGAGTAGCAATGAATTGGGCTGAGCAAGTATACGTAGTGTAGGATGTTCAGCATTTTGGGTATATTCAAGGAGCAGTATATCTGGATCATATAGCTGATATGTCTCTAGTTTATTTAATTTTCTATACACTGAATTCCATAGTGAGTGCATCACTTTGCCATCCAACAACAGTGAATGAGGGTTCCCTTCTCCCTTAACCCTGTATCATTTCCAGCACTTGTTCCTTTGATCTCTGTCTTTCCAACTGGGGTAAGATGAAATCTCAAAGTTGTTCTAATTTGAATTAACATAATTACAAACTTTTGCTGGAAGGGGTTATTTTCTTAGCCATTTTTTTCTTCTTTAGAAATCTCTATTTTTAATACATCATTTTTATTACTTTTAGATTTTTAAAAATATATTGTGGACATTAATCTTCTGTAAGATGCATAGCTGATATAGATTCTTTCCCATTCTGTTAGTTTCCTCTTCTCCTAGTTGACTATTTCTTTAGCTGTACAGAAAGGTAAACTCACATTGTTGAAAGCACTAGACACTAAAGATGCAGTTCCCAAGGTCCCTTGCACCTACTAACTTGAGTGCTTCTTCCCTAAGATCTAGCTCTTGTGGAACCAGAAGGCTCCATGAAATCTAACAAAGGAAGAAAGCAAACAACAGTATTATACAGCTATGACACCTATGAACCACAGCAATGGCCAGCAGCACACAATAACCCTTAGTGGCAGGTATAACTTCATAATAATCAAAGACTTTCTTCTGTTTGTAAAACCCATGTATCAAAAGGGAAATCAGGCCAGATTGTGGAAGACTAATCAACTATTCAAGGATAGAGAAGTCATTGATCTTGGAGAATAACCAAAAATAAACATTTTATTAGCCCAGAATAACCTTACCTTCACTAGAAATATTGGTCCTTATAAGAACACAGAAATATAGTACACTCCCCCATCAATGTATTCTCTCTTTGAAGGACACAGAGACCATTTAAAACAAAAGTAAAAACAAAAACTACCAATCAAAACATAGTTTTTAAATCCTATCACAATGGATACATCTATAAAACAATTCCCACCTCTGGTTTAGTGAACATTGTGGAAGAGAGGTAGAGGATCAGAGAATTTGCTGTGAGACTCTGTCTCCTAGAATGTCAGAAGCTTCAATCATAACGTCTCATAAAAGCAAATTCCAAACATGAGATAAACAAAGAAAACAACAGTAGACATATCAAAATAGTTAGAAAAAAATAAAAAGGCCTTAACCCCAAACAAAGAACTACAGGTAACTAAGAGAGTGGAAGAAACAGTCTTCCTCAGGAAATTTACAGCAATCCAAATCTAATACAATATGGTCAGCCTTGAAAAAAATACATATGAGTAAATTTATATAGACTAAGGTTGTTATATTTTTTAGTACACATGTATATATACATATGCATATATGCATAAAACAAAAATTAGTCTTAAAAAGCCGTGAATTTGAAAAAGAGCAAAGATAGGTATACTGAAGGATTTGTAGGGAGGAAAAGGATTGGAGATGTGATCTGATTTATTATAATTCCCAAAACAAAAGAGAACATGTCAAAAAATCCAATACAGCAAAAGGAATATAATTTCTTTTAATGTTTGAGTGAGAAACACTAGGTTTTACTAATGAGAAATCTCCCTTAATTCAAGGGCTTGTGCACATTGACATTTTCTTTGTTAGGCATTCCACAGAGCTGAGAGAGACTTGAGTTACCATGTGTCTTGTATCAGTTGAACAAACTTTGAGGAAAATTGGAAGTAGCAATGAAGCCTGTAATCAATTATTGTGATGCATTAGCCAAGAGGCTACAAAATGAGATGACAGTCATCTGTGTGCTCCATTTGTTCTTACATAATGACATTGGGGCTAATGGTCAAGAATACACAAGTCCATGGAGAGTCTAGTCTAACATTTTGTAAGACTTTTCAATCCACACTTTTCTAGAAAAAAATAAATGGAGCTGGTGAAGCTCTATGTGTGTATATGACAAAGAATATAAATGAACTGGGATTTGAGAATGAGAAAGAATCTCTTTCATAGGTGTCTCAAGACAACTTCAAAGAACCAGGATCTGTAAATGAAGACTCTGAACTAATATTTAGACTTGATAAAGTATGTCCTTAAAAGGGTCAAAGATTATGACTGCATCTCCCACCACTAACTACAAGTTACTGGCCTTTCAACGAGCTCATATGGTTTGGACAATGAAACCGTCTCAAAGGTACTTTCCAAGTAATGACTGTATATTCGAAATTCCTTTAGAATTATGGATTTTGTTTTGCTGACTTTGATCGTGGTTGCTACTTCTTGCATTTATGCAAATGTCTTGGTACCTGAACTATCCATCCTTTTTTTTAAAAAAAAAAAAAAAACCCCAGAATTTTCACTTTACTTTGTAGGAGCTTCACAAGTGCTTTTTAATGATTTATCATAAAATTGTCCTATCTTATGAGTCATGTACAATACCAGGTTAAAAGCAGAGAATTGTAAATGAATATGAATGTGGGGGTGATTAAGAACAATTAAACAATTAATATAAGGCAGACATTTTAAAAAAGTTTTTTTTTAATTGCACTAAAGATTATTAGTGACCATGCTACTCAGAGTTCAACTATACTGAGGCAAAAAATAATAGGATAAATATTTAAGGAAATAGGAGGAATCAGGAATATCCAGAAAGTATGTCTTAAGATTTGTTTTTATTTTATGTGTTTGGGTGGTTGGCCTGCTTACTTGTCTGTAGAGCATATGTATGCAGTGCCCATGAGCAGCAACAAGACAGTATCCGATTCCCTGGAACTGGAGTTAGAGATAGTTGTGAGTTGCAATATGGGTAGGAGGAATGAAACCTGTGTCCTCTGTAAGAATGATATGTGCTCTTAATCATCCAGCCATCTTTGCAGCCTCAGAAAGCACACTTAACACTTACTATCTAAGTTTTGGTGTGTATTTCACTGAGAATTTCTGGCACTTGTAGAAATCAATAGACACCTCTTTGTCTACCGGAGAAGCTAATTAAGTTGCAATGGTTGAATTGAATTCATTGATTTGACATAATAACTTAGGATCATTTTTGACAATACTTAGAATTAAACAGACAGAAATTCCATTAAATGTGTACTTCCTTTTATAAACCCAATATTAATTAATTAATTCAGAGCAGGTAATCAAATGCTATAATGATGGCAAAGTGTAGAAAATTATTATTTATTCCACCAAATATTTCCCATAGAATAGTCAAACCAGAGACTCAATAACTGTGTATTTAAACAGGTCATTTGTTGTTGTTATTGTTTTTCTCTGTGTGTGTCTGTGTCTGTGTGTGTGTATATATATATGTGTATGCTTGTTTTTATGTGTGTGTGTGAATGACTGTGTATGTATATATGTATGTTTGTATACGGGTGTGTGCAGGCATGTGTGTGTATATTGGATATTTCCTTCTATATGGCCTCACTTCTAGTAGGTTTCTTCTTTTTCTCTGTGTGAAAACAATGGTGAATTCTAAGAGAATACAAGCACAGTGCTATTATGCATTTCTGAGTAAAATTGTTATGGACATATTTAGTTGTGGCTATTTTTTCCTCTTTCAACTAAAATGAGATGTTTCCCAAATGGCCTGACTCCTTGAATTTCAGTCCAGCGTGAAGAAAATAGTGGAAGCAAACCTGAGTCAACATGTAATATGAGAAAAATTAAATAAAAAAATTGCTCTGCGTATCACTCCGTTTTTTGGATTTATATGCTAATGATGCATAACCAAGTGAAATTAGATGGATTTGGAAAGGACTTGATGTGTTTGGAGAAGGAATATGCACTAATGCCTCAATAAATATTGTTGGATATATTTATTCTAGATTTATCCAAAACGGATATGCTATTCAAATGTTTGCCAAGGTAAGTCAGCAGAACTTTCTGGGTATCTTGTAAACTCTCTCTATTATTAACTCCTAGAATCCCTTTA
The DNA here is from genome assembly GCF_049852395.1 of Peromyscus maniculatus bairdii. Classification (NCBI taxonomy): domain Eukaryota; kingdom Metazoa; phylum Chordata; class Mammalia; order Rodentia; family Cricetidae; genus Peromyscus; species Peromyscus maniculatus. The sequence goes on along the minus strand of NC_134866.1, from coordinate 21,854,748 downwards.
TGACAATGCAGACTGATAATCAGAACATAGACTTACTAAGTTTCTGTGATGGACTACATTTTACTTCAATCAAACTTAAAATTATCCCAACATAACTCTAATCCTATTTTAAATTTGTTATATAATTTATAAGTCTAAAAACAAAATGCCTTTGCTTACAGATATTAGGAAGGCATTTTTTGTTCTCTACCCTAGACCTGATGTGGGATGGTCAAATGTTTGGACAATAATATATTGCGTTTGTAATTGAGATTCTGTCTCTAGGATAATAGGGGTTGTTCAAGTAAGAAGTGAAGAAGAGTCTCCCAAATATAGGAAGCAGTGAACAAAATGTAGAAGGAGGTGACTCAAGTGAGTCAATGCTAACGCTGTCAGTACTCAGAAATGAATATTTTATGTACTAGATAGAAAAACAATGAACCGAATATGATTGAATATGATTAGAAATTTGTATAGTAGTTATTATCTGGTTTGAGTATTCAGTGTCAGCAGAATGCATGAAAGAAAATGGTTAAATAGATTGTCGTTCCTAGGGATTTCTAATTCAAATTCCTACAACCTTGCCGTTGCATACATGAGAAATGGTGTGGAATGACAAGATGCTAGGAGAAGGTCCAGAGATTCTAAACATAACAATCAGAGACACACCACAGTAGATGAGCTGAGAAGTTTAAGTATAGGAGAGTGCAAACCAAAGCTCAAACTTCCAAATTAGAATTAAATGGATTTTTTACCTATATTTGGGCACATCTATGCACACAAAACACACACACACACACACACACACACACACACACACACACACACACACACTCCTTTCTGATACAAGATTTCTGTTTTGTTTTCTTGAGTACACTTTGATTATTTTCCTGTAATTTATGTCAAACTCCTAGTTCTCTGAATTTATAGTTTCACATCAACCCTACTGATTGAAATCAGGTGCTTTACAACTTAGAATTTTCCCCCTCAATTTAAAGAATTGTATTGAATAAAATGCATATAGAAAAATCCTAAGGGTACGACTTGATGAATTTTCACACAGAGAGCACTGCCTGGTAAGCAGCAGCCAGGTCAAAAACAGAACATTAGCTGAAACCCAGGAGCCTCCTTGGCCACCTTTCATTAACCACCCAGTGCCTCAAGAGTAATCACTATTCTGCCTCTATTAGCCTTAGAATTGCTGCCATTTTTAAAATTTATATATCTTTCAAAACGCCTGTATTCTAGGTTTAAATAACTTTTTCCTGTTTGTTTTACAGTACTTGGCAGTTTTAAATTTAGTAGAGGTAAGTTACCTAATTCTGTCTTATAAAAATTCATTTTGTGCTGTTCCAGGCAGATGGCTAATTATTTCTTTGAAATTGGTAACTTGCAAAATTTGACTTAGAGTAGTGCATGAAGTAAATTGAAGGTATGAATCTAAATGTAAGGCCATATATTTAGAAAAGAAAATTCAAGCTAAAGTATATGTTCCTGCAGTGTTTGAACCCTTGATTGTTTCTACAATGAAATTCCAATTTGCATTCAGTAAAGCTGTTAAAATGAAATGGCTAGTCATGGCAATACATACTTTATTTTTCATTGTGACTACAAATAACTTATTATAATATCAAAGTATAATTTTACTAATTTTTGCTTTGCCAGCAGATATTCTGGGTTGCTTAATGAGTAAGTTTGGTTTATGATTTCAGTAAAAGAGGATGACCTAAGACAAATGCTAACACCAAAGTGAAAACTTGGAATCTTGTTAATCAAAAGATATGACATAAAGCCAACTAAGAGACTATAGTTCAGAAAAGTCATTTGTGTGAATTTATACACTGTATTAAAATAGCAGAGTCTCTAAACTATTTTAGGTAATCTGTATTCACTGAAATTTGCTGTTGAAATAGCAAATTCATTTCAAATATCCATTGTTTTAGTTAATAAGATGCTTGTTTAACCAATATAAATCATCTTTATCTCGTGTTAATTAGAAAAGTGCTGACCTGAGGCAGATAAGACTGAAGCAATGGGCCATGCCTTAAGCAAACAATGAGCTGTGACAGGCTCAAAGAGCATTCTGGCCAGGGGAAACCTGACCCATAAGCTCCCAACCATAAAATGGTGATGTGCATGCCAGGGCCAATCAAGAAACACCACAGCAGCTAGGAGCAAAAGCCTGCAAAAAAGTTATATATATGTATATATCCCTCAGCCTTTTGTTTAATAAACGAGATTGCGATTTGGATCAAGAGGTGAGTGACTCCTCTCACACCCGGAGAGAGGGCTTAGCAGCATTATTTGTAATAGCCAGAACCTGGAAACAACCTAGATGCCCCTCAACTGAAAAATGGATAAAGGAAATGTGGTACATAACCACAATGGAGTACTACTCAGCAGAGAAAAACAATGACATCATGAAGAATGCAGGCAAATGGATGGAACTAGAAAAAATCATCCTGAATGAGGTAACCCAGAATCAGAAAGACAAACATGGTACATACTCACTCATACATGGATACTAGATTTAAAGCAAAGGATAACCAGACTGCAACCCACACCTCCATGGAGACTAGATAGTAAGAAGGACTCTAGGAAAGACACAAGGGTCGTCTAGCAATGGAGAAATGGATGAGATCTACATGAGCAAACTGGGGGTGAGGGGGTCGGTAATGGAGGGCAAGGAATGGGGGAATGAGAGGTTAGGGGAGTGGGAGGTTCAAGCTGGAACTGGAACAGAGTGGGAGAACAAGGAAAGAGATACTAAGATAAATGCAGGCACAATGGGAATAGGGAGAAGCAGAGTACTAGGGAGGTCCCCAGGAATCCACAAAGATGACTCCACCATAGACTACTGGCAATGGTTAAGAGGGTGCCTGAGCTGACCATCTGGTGATCGGATGGCCGAACACCCTAACTGTCATCATAGAACTCTCATCCAGTGACTGATGGAAACAGATGCAGAAATCGATGGCCGGGTCTCAGGCAGAGCTCCTGGAGTCCAATCTATGAGAGAGAGGAGGGATTCTATGAGCAAAAGATATCGAGATCATGATTGGAAAAAGTACAGGGACAAATAGCCAAACTAGTGAGACACATGAACTGTGGACCAATAGCTGAGGAGCCCCCATGGTACTGGACTAGGCCCTGTGGAAAAGTGAGACAGTTGTTTAGCTTGAACTGTTTAGGGGGCCCCAGGCAGTGGGACCGGGACCTGTCCCTGGTGCATGAGCTGACTTTTTGGAGCCTAGTGCCTATGGTGAGACACTTTGTATAGCCTTGGTGCAGGGAGGAGGGGACTGCATCTGCCTCAACTGAGTGTACTGGACTCTGCTGACTCCCCATGGGAGACCTTCCCTTGGAGGAGGTGGGGATGGGGGGTGG